>NC_090266.1:272219110-272528716 GCF_040414725.1 Anabrus simplex
GCCGGGAATCGAACCCGGGACCCCTGTGACCAAAGGTCAGCACGCTAACCATTTAGCCATGGAGCCAGACACTCAGACAGGTTTTCAGCGACGATGGGATGGGAAAGTGCTAGGACTCTGAAGGAAGTAAGGAAACCGATATTTTATATCCTTGTGCGTTTGCTTGGCTTATGAGTCACGTGACCCGAAGCATCGATGAAGCCGGGAGAACTTCGGAACGCTTCGGGTATCAAACAGTATTAAATCAATTAATATACGGTCCCACTATTTGTCCGCTACGAAAGTGGGAAACCACAGAAATTTCTCGCATCTCAGCCAACTCGCTCGGTAAACTGACTTCTACATTTTTTTGTTTGTCTGCTTGCCTCGCTACATGTAACCACAGCTTATTACTTTGAGGTCGGTAAGGTATGAGTGATATATATGCTTACATCATTCATCGTTGCGGGGCTTAGGTGAACAATAAGTTAGTAAGAGATCATTTTATCAACTCCAAGATTATTTAGTAGGTGTAATAATAATTATATTTACTCTTCAATGCCTGTGTTCATTATGCTGTGATAGTAAGTATGATTTACTATTACAACTTATATTTCTATACTGTCTTTAACAGTATATATGATCTCTTTGTATCGCTTTCAATTGTTTAGGGATGACCATCATCAGTTAGTGACAGCCGAGATAGAAGCACTTGATATCTCGTTTATACGACCAATTTTGCGTTTATAGAGGCCTTTTTGTGTAATGTGGTCACATAGTATGGTGCATGGGGTTTTAATTGCGTATGTTCATTGAGAATATTACAGATCCGTGATATAATGTGCAATATGTGCGTCCTGAACCCATTAGCCTAAATTGTCAAAGATATAGCATAGATAGACGTAATCTTTTTGCGCGTCGGAGTGCGAGACTCCATTGTTATTTTATAGTGAGAAGGAAATCGGTATTTTAGATCCTTGTGTGTTTGCTTGGCTTTTGAGTCTCGTGGCCCGAAGTATCGATGAACACGGGAGAACTTCGAAACACTTCGGGTGTCAAACAATATTAAATCATCTGTAAATGATAAAACTGAGACATTGTGGCCTGCATTAAAGATGAAATTACCTGAGAAAATTTTATGAGAAGCTACTATAAACTTTCAATTCACATGGTAACATTTCTGCTAATATGCCAATATGTTGGTTGCTGCATACGGTGTTGGCCCTGAATTCGTACTCATGCGCGACAATGCAGCGCGCATCACCAGACCTGTCTTGAGATGGAATGGCCAGCAGTGTGTCCCGATCTTAATCCCATCGAGCATGCTTAATAGACTTTTGAAATTGCGAGTTTACTGTATCATATATTATCTTTTTTTTTTTTTTTTTTTTTTTTTTTGCTAGGGGCTTTAATTCGCAAAGACACAGATAGGTCTTATGGCGACGATGGGATAGGAAAGGCCTAGGAGTTGGAAGGAAGCGGCCGTGGCCGTAATTAAGGTACAGCCCCAGCATTTGCCTGGTGTGAAAATGGGAAACCACGGACAACCATCTTCAAGGCTGCCGATAGTGGGATTCGAACCTACTATCTCCCGGATGCAAGCTCACAGCCGCGCGCCTCTACGCGTACGGCCAACTCGCCCGGTCATACATTATCAGTCTCTACAAAGATCTTTATCAAATTTGAGTATAAAAAGGGACATATTCCTCGACATAAAAATGGTATAACCTGAAAACCGTACGTAATATGATTTCCATACTTTGTGCTTGAATACGCAGAAATATGATGTATAAATGCCTAACAGAAACTTTTTTTGATCAAACCTTTATTTTAGCTACAAAATAGGTTTCCCTTTCTCCTGAAAAGTAAGGATTTTGGAATGTGTACACTTTTCAACTCGCCGATTCAATTACAATTGCCTACGTTTTCCGTACTATCCCAGTTAGGAGCTATTGATCTTTTCTTAAGCTTTTCCATTTATTTTTTGGCGTTCATTACACAAGCAAGCTGAAGAAATGTTTATATCAATATAAGCCAATTTCCAGCTATCTCACTTTGTGTTGCCACTGCCTTTTAGATATGCCGTGATACTGCGCGACTTTTCGGAAAGTTTTGCTCGTAGATAACCAGCAGAAGCGATCATAAAGGCGGTGAACGTGCGAATAACGCCAGTGAACTGCAGGAAGAGATTCCTACGCCTTGGAACATGTGTATACGTGCTGTTTAGTAATACAATCGTATACCACGATTATTAGTAAGAAAAATATAAAACGCTTATACAGGGTTTATTCACTGTATAACTAAACAAGTGTTAAACAACTGTATTAGGACTTTTTATTAGTAAGACGGTAAAGGTTTAGTTGGTAATATACCTGGGTGTGAGGTATTGTTTTGTGGAGCACGGCATACGTTCAAAACCATGTTCCCCTAACTCTTCTGAACTGTGTATTTAAGGGAACGTAGGTGCGTTTCATTGCGACTCAGTACAATATAAGTGGGATAAGTTTAACCCATTCCCTTACAATAACGGACACAAGTGTTTTTGAACTGGAAATACGGTACTATCCCCATTTGTTCGATTGTAATTTTACCGATTAATTTTACGTAAGCACTAGTTTATTCACGGGCCCTATTATTCCAAGGTCAAGGAATACTTTGGTCTATACAGCTGGACATTTGGTTCATATAATGGCCCTTTTCATGATTCGTTTACCTTCTATCTTTAGCAGAGTGGCCAGTGTTGGTATTTGGTCCTCGAGGCCTCGGGTTTGATTCCCGGCTGGGTTGACGATATTAATCTTAAACAGTTAATTTCCTTGGCTCGGAGACTGAGTGCTTGTACTGTCCCCAGCATTTATGAAACTAATAATAATGTTACTGTCTTTACGTCTCACTAACTACGTTTACGGTTTTCGGAGACACCGAGGTGCTGGAATTTAGTCCCGCACGAGTTCTTTTATGTGCCAGTAAATCCACCGACACGAGGCTGACGTATTTGAGCACCTTTATATACCACAGGAGTGAGTCAGGATCGAACCTGCCACGTTAGGGTCAGAAGGCCGGCCCCTCAACCGTCTGAGCCACTCAGCCCGGCATTTATGAAACTCTTACACCAAATACAACATTCTCCTCCACGACAGTAACAAGCAATTTCCTCTAGACGGCATATGCCACACACGATGTTTGTCTGCCTTACAGGTTAGCTATAGTCATACGAAATAACAATAATAACAATAGTGATAATAGTAATAACTAGTATGCAAAATATCTCATGACAATTTCGTGTGGCTATTTCTAGCCGAGTGCAGCCCTTGTAAGGCAGACCCTCCGATGAGGGTGGGCGGCATCTGCCATGTGTAGGTAACTGTGTGTTATTGTGGTGGAGGATAGTGTTATGTGTTGTGTGTTAGTTGCAGGTATGTTGGGGACAGCACAAACACCCAGCCCCCGGGCCATTGGAATTAATCAATGAAGGTTAAAATCCCCGACCCAGCCGGGAATCGAACCCGTGACCCTCTGAACCGAAGGCCAGTACGCTGACCATTCAGCCAACGAGTCGGACAAAATATCTCATGATGAGGTCTATGTTTTTTATGACCTAAAAATTACCACAATATGCTCACTAAATGCTTTTATGAGATAAAACTTACACATATATGCATTACATACACATATCATCATTATAGACCGTTAAGCCTTTAAGCGTTCAGTCTGCAGACCCCTGTCAATTTACTAAACGTGGCCACAATCCTCCATTTGCAACTAGTGCTGTGGCCTCATTTAGTTCTATACCTCTTATATTAAATCATTAGAAACTGAGCCTAACTATCGTCGCCTTGGTCTCCCTGTACTTCTCTTACCCTCCATAACAGAGTCCATTATGCTCCTAGGTAACCTGTCCTCCTCCATTCGCCTCACACGATCCCACCACCGAAGGCGGTTTATGCGTACAGCATCATCCAATGAGTTCATTCCTAACTTAGCATTAATGTCCTCATTCCGAGTACCCTCCTGCCATTGTTCCCAGCTGTTTGTACCAGCAATCATTCTCGATACTTTCATGTCTGTTATTTCTAACTTATGTATAAGATATATTGAGTCCAACCAGCTTTCACTCCTGTAAAGCAAAGTTGGTCTGAAAACAACCGATGTAAAGATAGTTTCGTCCGGGAGCTGTCTTCCTTCTTACAGAATACTGTTGGTCGCAACTGCGAACTCACTGCATTGGCTTTACTGCACCTTGATTCAGTCTCACTTACTATACTACCATCCTGAGAAAACACACATCCTAAATACTTGAAATTTTCTACCTGTTGCAGCTTTGTATCAATAATCTGACATTCAGTTCTTTTGGATTTCTTACCTACTGACATCAGTTTATTCTTCGAAAGGATAGTTCTCATACCATACTCATTGCACCTCTTTTCAAGTTCCAAGATATCAGACTGGAGGCATTCGGTACAATCTGCAATTAAGACCAAGTTGTCAGCATAGGCCAGGCTGTTTACTACATTTCCACCTAAATGGAACCCTATATGCTACTTAATACATTTCAGCAGATGATCCATGTAAACTACGAACAACAAAGGTAAAAGATTACAGTCTTGTGTAACCTCTGTAAGTACTCTGAACAAAGAACTCATTCTACTATCAATTCCTACTGCAGCTGAGTTGGCAACATAAATGCCTTTGATTGATTTTAATAATATAATAATAATTCCATAGTCCCCCAGTATAGCGAACATCCTTTCCCTCGGTACCCTGTCACATGCTTTCTCTAGATCAACAAAACATAAACACAACTGTCTATTCCTCTCGTGGAATTTTCCAATTACCTGGCGCATACTGAAAATCTGATCCTGAAAGCCGCTCTGTGGCCTGAAACCACACTGGTTTTCATCCAACTTCCTCTCAACCACAGATCGCACCCTCCCTTCCGAGATACCAGTGAATACTTTGCCTGGTATACTAATCAATGAGATATCTCAATAGTTGTTGCAATCCTTCCTGTTCCCTTGCTTGTAGATAGGTGCAATTACTATTTTTGTCCAATCTGAAGGTACCTTACCAACATTCCATGCTAATCTTACTATTCTATGAAGCTATTTCGGCCCTGCCTTATCAGTATACGTCAGCATTTCGTGCCTAATTTAATCAATTCCTGCTGCTTGATAACAATGGAGTTTATTTACCATCCCTTTCACTTCTTCAAGCGTAATTTCACCAACATTTTCCTCCTCCCCGTGAACTCGGTTGTTCGCAACACCACGAGGAAGATTTCCTTTTACGTTGAGAAGATTTTCAAAATATTCCCTCAACCTGTCCAGTGATTCCCTGGGATCCATTATGAGTTCACCTGAATTACCCAAAACACTGTTCATATCCTTTTTCTCTCCCGTCCTGAGATTCTTTATTACTGTCCAGATAGGTTTCCCTTCTGCTTGACCTAGCCTTTCCAGGTTATTACCAAAATCTTCCCACGACTTCTTTTTGAATTCAACAACTATTTCACTCTGTTTCTTTCATCTACGCACAATTCGCTGTCTGCATCAGGCCTTGTTTGGAGCCATTTCCGATACGCATTCTTTTTAGATTTAAAAGGTGCTCTCACTTCACCATTCCACCAAGATGTTCGCTTTTTTCTCATCTTTACACACAGTTGTTCCTAGACATTCCCTTGCTGTTTCTACTACAATATCCAGGTATGTCACGCATTTTATTTTTGTATCCTGAGCCTGCTTACTGTCCACTGTTCGGAACTTCTCACTGATCATATCCATGTACTTCTGTCTAATTTCCTCGTCCTGGAGATTTTTTACACTTATTCTTTTGCAGAAAAAATTTACTTTCGCTCTCCTAGGCCTAGAGATACTTAGTTCACTACAGATCAAATAGTGGTTTGAATCATCGAAAAATCCCCGCAAAACCCGTAAATTCCTAACAGATTTCCTGAATTCCAAGTCGGTTAAGATATAATCTATTATATATCTGCTACCCCTAACCTCGCGTGTTTAATGGTGAATATCCTTATGCTTGAAGAATGTATTCGTAACTGCTAAACCCATGTTAGGACAGAAGTCCAGCAAACACTTCCCATTCCTCTTAGCTTCCATATTTTCGCCACATTCACCAATCACTCTTTCGTATCATCCAGTTCTATTTCCAACTTTCGCATTGAAATCGCCCATTAAAACTATCCTATCCCTGCTGTTGACCCCGACTAAATTGTCACTCAATGCTTCATAAAACTTGTCAACTTCATCCTCAACTCCACCCTCACATGGTTAATACACTGAGAAAGTTCTCGTCCTAATTTCTCCAAGTGACAAATCATTCGCTCATTTACGTGCGTAACAAATAATATGTTGCGTGCAATAGTATTCCTGATAAACAGCCCTACCCCATACTCTGCCCTTCCCATTTTAACACCCGTCAAGAACACTTTCTAGTCTCCTATCTCTTCCTCGTTATCTCCCCTTACCCGAGTATCATTTACTCCTGGCTCATCCGTATGCATCCTCTTTGCTAACTCAGCCAGTTCTACTTTGTTTCTTCCATAAGCCCCATTAATATTGATGCTCCCCATCGAATTCCATTTCGTTCGCAAAGTTGTTTCCGAGGAGCCCTTCGCCTGTCAAATTGGAGTGGGACTCCGTTACTCCCATAGGTCCGAGGATTTCTTAAAATGTTCTGAGCTCAGTAAATTGCTACCCAACTGAGACATAGGCCAAGTGAGGATGTTTCCTCTAACGGGTTAGGGACCACCGGTGGATTGTATAGTCCTAGGCTCCTGAGCACAAGGATTGTCATGACTCAGAATACGTCCGAGTTGCCCACTCTCATTCTGTAGCAACTGGTATGTCGACTCTCAGGATCACTTACTAGGCCACTCAGCCGTTGCCCATGGTTCGCGAACTGGGACGTGACTGCAGTAACCCACACCATGAACGATGATGTAACATGCACAGTAACATACAAATATGAACTAGCTACATTTCCTTAAAAATTTCAGTTGTAAAATCAATTAATAAATCAGTTTACGGCAATGGACATTTTATTTAAGAATAAAATGCGCAGGAGAAGCAAGCTAAAGGATAGAATTTGGTATTGTAGTACGCTCTTTATTTTATCAAAGTCGTTAGTACATAGTTAACTCCTGCTGTGATATTTTCGCATGCTTCTCTTTTCTTCAGTTTATGAGCCCTGATTTGCAATACTGGCTACAATGAATACATTGTACAAATTTTCAAATAAAAGCAAATAATATTTTCAGCCGATAAGGCTTTGTACTTTGAAAAACTTATTCCTGCTTCGGCTGACACAAAAGGAGCATATTTAAAATGGACAATCTGAATCTAATTCTAAATGATTAAAAGAAAACTTTTCACCCGACAAAATCATTGCCATGGAACACTTAGTATGATACCCTTCGTTAACATTTAATACCTTTTCTATTTTCTTGATATTTTGTTCCACTTTGCCACGAACACTTTTCAATTTATTCGCAGTTATTTTCACTAGTTTTCTCTGCTTCATTAGTGGTACTTATGATTGCTCCAAAGCAGGTATACATTGAGTTTCTCTCATCTGTCAGCCTTCCTGCCTGCCTGAATGCGTGCCGTTGATTCATCACTGCCCTACCCTCCGCGGCGTAGCAACATATACGGCAATTCCCTGACTTTGTCCGTGCATGACATGGCATAACGACTAGATTGACATTATTAAAATGCTATATGCAATGGATATTTCCTGCACTCTGCACTCCAGTATCCGTTATGTACTACAGTTACCATGTATGGCTTCTGTTTTTATATTTCCGTAGCCTGCTGAGCTCTTCGAGACCCTGGTTCCTTGTCGAAGTCGTTCTGTGGATTTTGTAGGCGTATGTTCTAATTCTTCGCTGATTTCGTTTACTTCCTCTTCATTAAGTAAACGTTCTTTCACCCTTGATTTCTTATTGAGTTAATAACCAGTTCCTCTCAGTGTGTTTACGAGTTCCCGCACTGTATCTCTGGAAATTATGTTATGAATCGTCTAACGACTTCCCTGCCAGACTCAGTTTTCACATAACTATCGTACATACTCTATATCTCAAACGTATCCGGATACTCTATGTAATGTGGAATTGATCTCGAGAAGCGGACCCGCTAATATAAAAGGAGGCAGTTATCAGTAGAGAAGCAGTAACAGCAGAATGGGTCGGTCAGGAGAACTCAGCGACTTCAAACGTGGACTAGTCACTGGATGTTACCTGAGTAACAAATCCATCAGGGGCATTTCAAACCTTCTAAATTTGTCCAAATTGACTATTGGTGATGTGACTCTGAAGTGTAAACGCGAAGGAACAACCGCAGGTAAACCAAGACCAGGCAAACCTCATTTAATGACGCACAGGGACCGTTGAGCATTGCGGAGGGTGATTGTAAAATATCGCAAGAAATCAGCGAAAGGAATCACTCGTGAGTTCCAAAGTGCTACCAGCAGTCCAGCCAGCACAATGACTGTGCATCGGGAGTAAACAAAGCATAGGGTAGAATGGTCGAGCTTCTGCTCGTAAGTCACATATTTCTGCAGTAAATGCTAAGTAATGCTTGAGGTGGTGTAAAGAGCGACGTCAATGAACAGTGGATGACGGGAAACGAGTGATTAGGAGTGATGAATTACATTATACCGTGTGGAAAACCTATGGAAGGGTTTGGGTTTGGCGAATACCTGGAGAACGTTACCTGCAATCATGTGTACTGAGGTGGTGTTAGGGTATGGGGGTGTGTTTCGCGGTTAGGATGTAGCCACTTATTGTGCTTAAGAAACATCCAAATGCGGAAGGATATGAACATATTTTAAACTATTGTGTACTGCGTACAGTGGTGGACCAGTTCAGAGAGGATGATTGTCTGTATGACCATGACAATGCACCCTGTCATAAAGCTGCATCTGTCAGGCAATGGTTTGTGGACAATAACATTCCTGAAATGGACTGGCCTGCTCAGAGTCCCGACCTGAACCGAATGGAACACCTTTAGACCCCAGCGTCCAACATCACTACTTTCTCTGCTCTAGGCTCTTGAAGGAAAATGGGTTGCCATTCCTCGACAGACATCCAGACATCTCACTGAAAGTGTCCTCAGCAGAGTTAAAGCCTTCATAAAGGCGAAGTGTGGATCTACTCCATAGTAATGTCCAATAATAGGGAACATCACACGGGTAAAGTCTAAGTGCAATTTCAGATAGGTGTCCGGATACTTTTGATCAGGTAGTGTAAATATTCTTTCCTACACTGTGTACACATGCGGAGGCATTACGGGAATTATATCCGGAACTAACATAACTCGAGAACAGTTGCAGTGACGGATCGACACTTGTTAAATATTCTAAGCACGGAGCACAACTGAGAAAGTGAGGGAATTGCCGTGCTTGTTGCTGGGGGGGTAATGAGTCAACAGCAGGCACGCAGGCCCCGCGCGCCCGACAGCCGACCGGTGAATGAAACTCACTGCAGTAGCAGGAAAATTTGATTTGATATATTGTATGAATGTTAACCTGAAATGTCATAAATAGACATTAATTCCTGGGATTCAGTGCTATCAAATGTATCAATGATGCTTTTCACAAACGTTGAAATTCTACCAGTAAGAGTTGCAGGCATCAATCCAGGAAGTGAGAGCCCGAACTTGGTAGCTGCAGACATTCCCTTGCCGCCTTCACCCTTTTTGATATACCCGATTAATTTATCAACCTCACTGAATTAACTACGAATGTCCGACTACTTGGCTGAATGGTCAGCATACTGCCCTTCGGTTCAGAGGGTCCCGGGTTCGATTCCCGGCCGTGTCGTGGATTTTAATCGCTTCTAATTAATTATTCTGGCTCGGAGACTGGGTGTTCGTATAGGTCCCAACACCCTCCTCTTCATATTCATACAACACACCACACTACCAACCACTACAGAGAAACACGCAATAGTGATTACATCTCTCCATATAGGGTTGGCATCAGGAAGAGCATCCGACCGTAAAACAGAGCCAAATCCACATGTGCGACACAGTTCACACCCGCAACCCCACAGGTGTGGGAAAAAGCGGTAGACAAAGAAAGAAAGAAAGAAAGAAAGAAAGACTGAATTGACTACGAATCTCTTCTATAGGTTTGTGTAAGGCGTGAGCTAAACAAGTTTCATACACCATTTTACTATACTGTATAATGCTGTTAGTGAATTGGCAGCTTTCACAATATAAGGCACAGCATCCGTTACGAAGAGTTATGTTGAACGCCTTTGGGCTGTATAGCACCCATACATCTGTCGAACAGTTTACTAATGACGGCAAAATAGTTCCTCTAAATGTTCACAGTTTACTAGAAACTTTTCACCTGAACCATTTTCTTCCACAGTTCCCACAATGGCATTCGCAGTATACCTTCCCATAAGGTGTGTGGTATCATCAAGTGATATCCATATTATTTCTTATTTGCAAGTCATTGTCTGTTTTCTTCCATAGTTTCTTCGTAGTTTCGGCTGAAGTAGTCCTTTCTTAACGTGGAAGAATCGGAGAGATTTGCCTTTTTTTTAAGAAATAACGAAATTTTGGGTGATGCAGTGTATTTTAGGGAGTATCGGCACAAAGGAAGGTTTCACAATGTTCTTAATAGAATGGAGAATAAGATTGGCAGGATTCTCCTAGGAGCCTATACTGTAGCGTTCTTCCATCATCGATTCCATCACCTCTCTGCAGTCCGGTGCCCAGATTATAAAGGACAGGGTTAACTAGCTGCCTGCTCGTAGCGTAACAACAAGCTACTTAAATATTTGCTCACTGTTGCGTAGGGGTAAAGTCCATTTTGTGAGCTTTATATAAATAGGCGAGGAAGGTAGATTTTACCATTTTCCAGGAAACAAAATGCGATGTATAATTCTGAGAAATTTAACAACTCAAATGAACACGGGAGAAAGAAATTGCGACCATTCAGTAACTAAAGTATACTCCATCACATGGAAATATCCATTTATGCAAAATTATGACACAGCAAAAAACTATAATTCAATTACTTTGCAGAAGCATTTATAAATATAACATATCAATCTTACCAAACATATATACGGTCTCGACCATGACCTTATTGTCAAATGGCAATTGTAAGAAAGAATTACCCTTATTTTCGTTAATATAAGTCCTATTAATCTACTCTACTTTGCAAGCATTGTCAAATGAAGAATTATTGATATACTGAGCGGTACAGCTGCCCCTATTCGCTCAGTTTTATGCATCCCGTAGGTTATAGCCTGAGCTAAATACGTTCACCTTAGCTACTCACAGCGATGTCTGGTCTTACTACGCTTTCTATAATTCGTTTATTCGTGTCTACGAAATCAGCATTAACGATAAAATACCGAATTATTGTAAAGAATCGTGAAAATAATGAATCACAGAAAGTTCATGTATAGGCTGTCACATTCGCTGTACAGCATTTGCGTGCCATGGATTATGAAATACTGTGAAAAACGCGTTTCTATCAATTTCGATGTGATGAGACTATACAAAATGGCGGTGTATTGACATGTCTGTAATTGGTCCTAACCTATCACGTTTTCTATGATACCGTGACCACACTTTTCTGTCAAAAGAAAATCGCCTCTTGAACCAATCAGGTGTGCAATTCTCTACCGACAGCTAAAAGAGTGGCTATGGTTTGTACAGTACAGTAAAATTTCGTAGAAACGACTGGAGTATTGGACTCCACTCTTACATAAAATAGTACAGTGGTTTTGCGATGGGCCTCACTTACTGCTCCTTGTACCGTTTATGCATTATGCGGGGAAGTCTATATCGGACTAACTGCACACAAAATTGCTGTAGGATGTTGCTCAAGGTAGGACTAAGAGACATTTAATTCCTAGCTGGTTGCACATGTTTGGGAAAAATACGAACAGCTGTACTACCCGGCATTTTGCAGTAAAATATGGACGGATATAAAATTTGGAAGCAAGAAATTAAGATGAAAGAAGGTAACTATCACTAAGAACGTAGTAAGGCGATTCGTTGTTCATTTAAAGACACACTCATTTATTGAAATATCATACCATGCTTTTCCTTAATATAATTATGGAAAATGGGAGAGAAATTAAATGGAATAAAATGAGGTATAAAAATAAAAGACAGAGTCAATGCTTACATTTCAAACACATGTAAATGGAGAATATTATTCACAATCCAAAAATAAAGTATATTGATAGGTGAGTTGTAATAAGTAAGAATAAGATATTCTCATAACATCATAATAAAATGGCTTAATGAAACAAAAGCTTGCATTTTGTAAGAAACAAGTAAATAAAATGAACGTTTCCTGCACGCGAAAATAATTGTATTTTTATGAAATGAAAATTAGAGTATGATCTTGAAAAGTGCACTCGAGTTTAAAAAAAGTTCTAGCCATTCAAATGACTGGAGGAATCTAATAAGGCAAAAAACGGAAACTGTATGGTCCTCGATTACTTTTCTAATAAGAAAGGATTTTTATTTCTTTCTTCTAAAAGAGTTGCCTTCTCAGGTTACCCGGATTATTGCGAGTTTTAAGGCCCTCCGTGCCCTCTTCCTGGTATCTTCTTATCTAAAACCAAATTGTGTGTTCTAGTAACACGGTAGAGAAAAGCACTGGAAACGTACAAGAGTCGCCGACTACTGAAGAATGTTAACGTCTGTATGCAACACCATTGTTTTAGCAGTTTGGAAGCACTAAATTACATGATGTATCCGTATCCATGCGAGCCTGATCATGATCAGTATTCGAATGGGTCGAGGTGCTGTGTGTTATTCTATATTGCCACAAGGGACAACGTGCCAAGTAGATCAGTCTTTTCTTTTCATTTCACGACCACGAACCTACTACGCTGGCGTAGCAGGGGGATGAGTGATACTCCCACGTGCGCATTCCAAGTAGCGGATAGCGGGGTCTTAACCGGCTTGCCGGCGGACTTAAGCGAAATAAAATAGCTCTCGCGGACCAAACATATAATCCCCTGTGGGTGGAGAATGCAGACGAAGAATACACCCACGGTATCCCCTGCACGACGTAATAGGCGACTAAAAGGGGCGACCAAGGGATGATTGAATTAAAACCATGATCCACCGTACCTTGTTCAAAATTCGTCTAAGCTCAGGGTAGAAGCGCGCGATACGTTCGAAAGTGGGCTACAATCAAAATCTCTAATTTACAGGAAATACAGATACATAGCTGAATAAGAACTTCATGTATTCGGGTAAGATGGATTTATTAACCTAGAATCATGTAATCCGTTCATACTAATAAAAATCAAATATCAAAATAACAAACAATTGACCATCAAAATCGTTCAAACATGACACGCACACAAAGATAATTACATGTTATCATAAGATTAAACAAAGCAACACGGGTGACGATCGGTAAATTAAATTAGAAAACATTACATGGAATTGGAGTCGTGTTACATAGCTTGGAAATTGTGACCGCCTCGTTATATTCTTATGTCTGTTGACCGTAGGCTCGATTTAAAACCGTCCTTTATTTTCGCAGGTAATAATCGGTATACTAGTAATTGGTTAGAATAACATATTTGCATTCCGAATACTCGGACAAAATGAAATAAAACACTTGTTCAGGTCTGTCCCTAGTTTTCCCTTCCAAAATAACACAGATTCTAATAACGGGCGCGTTCACCTTTGCAAGCGGATCAGGATAAACCTGCTTTCCTTTAGTAGCCGTGCGGGCTAAAGCATCCCCTTAACTCAACACAAAACATCGTCACAAACAAACAAACAAACAAACAAACAAACAAAATAAGACAAGACAAAATATACACAGCACCCGGTACGGACATGAAATCACCTGTAAATAAACACATATCCAAATACACTGAGAATGATAGAGTTGTCGGGAATCGATCTCGATATATCCAGGCTCCGTAGACATGTGTCTCAACAAGACACCACTTTGACGTAACTCTCCACGTAGCTTAGACGATCAGCTGTAGAACGACAACATTTAAATGACCAGGGCAGGCATGGAAATAGTGGGCGGACACAAAAATACTTTCTCTATCAATGGGCTAGCAGCAGAACCAGCTGACTAGGGGCTACCTGACTGGGGAAATGAACAATAGGTCGGGATGAAGGTCCGACTAAGTCATGGTTACACGTTATTCTGCAGCAATGCACAACATCCCTCTTTCAAATATCTTCGCTCAGCCAAAGCATTCTCAAGCTAATTCGCTGGCTGGCTCCTTTCCACATGAAAATCTGCGCTTCCACTCTCTATATATCACGGCTTAGTCACCTATCTCACATAAATTTAGCCCCATGAACATTTCATGAGTTTTCCAGACTCTCACACAACAAATCATAGATTCGACACCCTAGCGTTCCTTGAACTCACCTGCCCCGAAAATCGATGATCCTGCTCTAATTTCAACGATGAATGAAATACAGTCGCATAACTGGTAACAGCTGAAATATGCATGCTACATGCATAGAAGTACATCCTGTTCTATTTATATCTCTAAACTGTTTCATAACACACAGAACGCTGATGGCGTACAACCTAATTAATACTGTAAAGACTCTCCCAAATATCTCTAACAAAATCAATCACATGGGATTAAAATGTATTCTGAAATAAAAAACAAAGTTACGCACACCTATAACTGACCTAATTTAACCTTTATCCCATATAATTAAAATATATACAATTTGCACAGGGCTCGAGCATGCATTACAGCCCTGAACGCATGTACTCTTATTACAATTCAACAAAACAAGTGCCACACTGGCTGACATTAAGCCAATTACTATCTCATCACTTGTATGCGATTATGATATTCTGCATACATATGAGACATAAGAACTTAACTTTACAGCCATCTTTCCACCGGCGACGAATCACATGACCGCTAAGTCATGGTTGCCTAACCCATCATCACTGCACAGATCGCAGGCTGAATGGTCTTCCTGTCGACTCCGGGGGATGACATTTTTGGTTCCTGCTTGATCCTGGAGTCGTCTGCAATGATGCTTAAATGTTATGGACTTCTGCTTCTCCGCTTAGCGTGTCCGTACATAAGATCTCGATCTTAATGTTAGACTATAATTTGCTTAATCTACACACAAATATTAGTCCGATTTGTACGTCATTAATTTATGGGTAATTGCCCGGTGGAAATCAGTTCTTCTCAGCGGTAAATATATATGCGGAACGCACACGTTACTCGCGAACACGTATTAACAGTTTGTGCTGCTTAATAGCGTAATTATTTCTCGTGAGCACGCTCACAGTTACTGAGTACTAATCTTATGAGACTCACGAATTAAATGTATTTAACAAGAATTTCACATTACGCCAGGCCGCACTCGGCGTTTCTTTACAGTTAATAAACCAACAGACAACTCACCGTCTCTCATATCTGAAAGTCTCACAACGATAATAACAAACAAGTCTGAGCAACACGTACACGACGTTCACAACGACTGAATGAGAAAACAGAATGAGTAGAATGGAAAGAGAGAACTCCCCACTTCGGGCCAGCTTATATAGTCTTATATGTATATGCCGCCAGCGAGGTGATTCCCCAACAAACATTGATTCTTCCTTAGTAACGGGCGAGCTCGTGTCAAGGTCTTTCTTTGAAATGCGCATTACTCTCAATTTAGCACAAGTACTCACTACTATTGGTTCCAAGCCTATGATGATTCTATATTCAATTTCGTATGTAGTCGGATCTGTGGAATCTCGCTCAGTAGCGGAAATAACGACTTGATTTCCAATGATCCCAGCCCTGGGATAGCGAAGTTTGTCAACCTGATACACTAGTTAGGTGGATCCCCACGTTCAAATAACCTCCCCTCCAGCTCGTGGCGTTTGGATTTGAAAGCTAGAGTAGGGGTCTTCTGCATAATTGCATTCACGGCTAACAGCTCAATTCGAACTTGAAATGTCCGTTCCTGTCGGTTCGATACGGGGTCTACCTGGCCTATGCCACGGCGATCCAGGCTTCGTTCCTTCGTCTCCACCGACTCAATGATATATTAAATAAAATTACGCTATAGTGTTCCGATAAATATCTTGAGGCATGTCGTGATATGGCTCAATGAGACTACTTGTAACTTGTACCATCACGCAGGGAACACCATGGGTCGATTTTACTTGCGCGTAGCACCACTATGTTAGATACACAATAGGTTTGTGATTAGTAGTGACAGTGTGTACTTCCGGCTGGATTTTACAGTACCTTTATTAGTACCACTATATGAGCGACACCATGGTTCTGCCTTGCCTATGATTAGTACCCACTATGTGAGGAACACCACGGGATTGTGCGAGTCCCTGTGGTTAGTACACTTATAGGTTTGCGTTGCCTGTAAATGGCGCCGCCATGTGAGAGACACCATAGGTCTGTGTTACATGTGCGCATTACATTACCTGTGAGTAGTACCATAATGTGTGGAATACCGCGAGTCTACGCTACTTTTGATTAGTACGGCAACATGACAAATACCATGGTGCTACTTTCCTAGCGATAAGTACCATTATGAGGGACCGATGCACTGGATTTTGGACCCCTTTAGACTGCAAGCATCATCGATTCCGTATTGTGATTTAGAAGCAGTCCCGTGGACAGTAATACTATTTTTAACGCTAGTTTCTGGGTATGTAGGTCATCGCGGGTCGGATCCACTGATTGTTTTAAATTCGTATCCATCCATTCATTCTTCGCATCACGTTTCGAATTCTGATCAGTGGAGCATTTTGGACTTTTAAATTGTCATTACATTTCGTCTCGTTTCGTACCATTAGGGGCCGGTGACTTTGTTGCGCCCCTTTAAGCAGCAGTCATCATCATCATCATCATCATCATCATCATCATCATTTCACGAACTGCCATGTGGTATAAAGATATTCCTTCTTGTTATGACCATTACTTTCTACCTTTATAAAGCCGTTGAATTTTAAATAACTACTGAGTTTACTTCCCATAGTGTGTAATAATAATAATAATAATATAATCATCATATTTTATCCTCAACAACCAAAGTAAAAATAACGTGGCATTAAAAATTATGATCATCAAAGACGCAAGGGTGTTTGGAAAACCGTTTCTATGGAGTTATTGTCAGCGCTGATCAAATACTTAAATGACATTAACTTACTTATTGGGGCGGGATTACATCGTGCACATTTTATCACAAATACATTACATTTGATTAATTGTTTTCCTGTATTAGGAGAAGCCAGTATAGCCAGAATGTTTAACCATAGAAATATCTTAATCATTTCCCGAGAAAATGGTGCTGGGAGTGACCTCTGAGTGCGTAACGTTACAGGCCACACCTGGAAGACGAACACATGTGACGTTTCTTCGCTTACTTCCCCTTTATCCTCAGGGTTGGCTAAAATCTACGCCCAAACGTTACCCGTTTCCCTTTCCGCCCGGAATTCTGATAATCACGAGTGTATACGGCGCGCGCGTTATTTCGAGGAAGTAGTCAAGGTAGACTACTCAGCCCGACCAGTGTGGTGGACTGCGGTGTGCTGGGCGGGGCCAGCGCTGTGGACCAGTAAGTGGCCCCGTCAGAATAGGACGACACTGCATGGTCTGGGCTGCCGGAGTCCGTGGGTTTGCGAGTGCTGCGTTGTGGGCTTCACTGCAGGACTCTGTCCCACTCCCAGCGGGGCCGGGAGACAACATGCATGTTCCGAGAGGTATATTCATAACCTCCCGTGTATTCTGTTACCGATATAGTTACATTTATTGCTTACGTATCCAATAGCTTTTATCACGCACGCAATAGCCTTTGTCATGAATAATAACCATTTTTACAGGCGGTGTTGAAAGTGGTGTCCTTCAAAATTCAAACATTTCTGGCAACTTATAATTAAATTGCTATTCACACGCGTAAGTTCCTGTTGCGTAATTCTCCTAATTACTGTTGTTATATTGCTTTTAATTTCATCTATGGTGTGAGTATTATTTCTCTAAACTTTATCTTTCGTTTTTGGTTTCGGTTATAATGAAATGGCGTATGGCTTTTTGTGCCGGGATGTGTCCGAGGACTTCGGCTCCCCAGGTGCAGGTCTTGTGATTTGTCTCTCGTAGGCGACCTGCGCGTCATGATGAGGATGAAATGATGATGAAGACGACACATACTAGTTACCTTATCGCGGTAAAGGCCGGCGTAGGTCTAAGTAATAATAATAATAATAATAATAATAATAATAATAATAATAATAATAATAATAATTTGTGTAAGAAACGTCGAGTGTGGGTTTTCAGTCTTCAAAAGGATTCCTTAGCGGGGCTGTAAATCTACTAATACGGACGTCTCGCATGGAAGCAATTTTAACTGACGATGGACTGAGTCCAAGAATCTCACAGCAATGAGCACGTAACTAATCAGTAGCGGTGACTGGGGGGGATTCACAGGACATTGTGGAGAAAAAAATACATTTTAATTCCCTTTTAGCCACCCGATTACTTTTACGTTTCAATAGATTGAACAACCTAAGAGTGATTTTAAAAATCGCCTGAAACTAGACTTGATAAGTAAGCAATTTGTACAATCCATATTGTTTTTCAGCTAATTCCTTCATTTAATTTCTTTAATTACCTATTAAGTCAAACTTAGCGGAAATACGCAGCAAATGTCGATTCACCCGCTTGCCGAGCTCATTCGTCATTCTGGCAGTCTCGCTCAGTAAATGTGTATGTGTAGTTCTATCTTAGTGTCTGTTTGTTGATGTGTAGTAAAATACTAAATGACATTTAAATTGTATAATCACGCCGAACTTCTATTTAATTTTAATTCATGTGTAAGCCTAATTGTTGTCCCCTTGGTGAAAGTTCTAATGTATAGTACTATTATTACGGTAGATTCAACCTTTAAGTCCCTATCGAAATTCGCTCAGAGAGCATTAAAAACTTACCATTTAGTACCTATATTTTTCCAGTTTTTAGGTCCTACCTCCCACCCACACTCCTATAACCCTTAAACCCGGGTACTTTTGTGCTGTCTCATTTTTGTGCCCCCGCCCCCGCCACTTCTAACTCCCAATCGCCGCTACTGTAACCAACTACACTGTTCAGTAGGGCGGTCCATTAACCTGCCACATTATACAGTACACACTCCTCCCATAATCTCACTACTCATACCGATCGATGCACCCAACTTCGTACAATCTGCTCAATCTTACCACTCTACCTGTTTGAATACTTATCTATTTGTGCTTGCAATCTATCCCCTTAAACTGTCCACTTCAATTTGTGTAGATTTCAATCCCGTACAGGCATTCATCATCATAATTCCCCGTATAAAAGGGTTGGTCTGAAAAGAGGGGGAGGAAAGTATGGCTTGGCCTACGAACTCGTATCTTTCTTACTTGATTTTACTGCACCTTGACTCGAATAAATGCAGATTACTATAATTTACTCTTCGAGACACTGTATAATAAGGGATTTTCATCCTACTAGTTACCTTTTTTGCGTTTTCTGGTGTTTCTGAGATTCCATAATTCTGTCCCGCAGGAGCTTTTTGACGGACAGATAAATTAACAGACACGATGCGAACGCATTTGAGCTCTTTCAAATACCACCGACCTAAGCCGGCATTGAACCCGTCAACACAGGCTCAGAAAGATGGCGGTCTACCCTCTGAGCCACTCAGCCTGGGAGACTCTGATATTATTTTTTTTAATTGAGAATATTAAAATGTTACAGACAATTTTGTTTTGAGGAATATAAAGTGACTGAAGCTGTTAATACTGATGAATATTTGTTTCACATTAATAAGTAGGTTTTAGCTGGTGAGTTCACAGTGTACAGTATATCTTGATTAGTAGAATGATAGTGTGGCTCTTGCTGATAATAGGTACAGTAAAATAATATGGAATATTATGAATAAATAGATAGTTAGGCTTGGCCTTGAACTAAGCACGTGTTCCATACGTTCCTAGTTATTGGCACGCTCTTTCAGACTTAAGTAGTATCAGTGTCGTGTCTTGCCTATTTGATATTGCAGTATTAGACAGGGAGGCATCTGGAAGTGGTCCAAAGTTCTCCCACCCATTACTCCCCATGACCGCCTTACATGCCTAAGTGGGAATGTGGTTGGGTGGAGGTATCCCGCCCACTGGTTAAACTAATATAATGTACTAGCAAGATACCCGTGCTTCGCTACGGTATTATACTGAAATTTATAATTGAATGCTTATTGTTTTAGATATATAATCCGCCGAAATTCGCGATCTGACTCGTTTTCTGCGAGAATCCTCCAAAATTCCCGATCAGACTCGTTTTCTATTATTTTACAGCACGTTTCCTCCCATTTTTTCAATATTCCTTTCCAACAATCGATTTCGTACTTCCCGGGCTAGGCTCAGGTATTCCTCCTGGTCAGTTGGGTCCGTAAATCTTTGCCATATTTTCCGTTAATCATTTTTAATATGGATAAAATCCTTCAGGAGATCCGGCGTGGTGTCATATTGGGTGATTTGGCGGCACTGAACCCGCGGCCGGACTGCATTCTTAGTCATTACCCGTCCAGGAGCCGTTGCCAGCGCGGTCCGCACATTTGACGACGGTCCGGAACATTATTATTATTATTATTATTATTATTATTATTATTATTATTATTATTATTATGTGTTGCTGGAATGGCTGATGACAGGGAAAACCGGAGTATCCGGAGAAAAACCTGCCCCGCCTCCGTTTTGTCCAGCACGAATGTCACATGGAGTGACCGAAATTTGAACCACGGAACCCAGCTTTGAGAGGCCGGAGCGGTGCCGCCTGAGCAACGGAGGATTCTTATAAGTACATTAATAACAGTAAAATCAATTGGTCTCACCTCCTTCTACACCCCACCGCCGTTAAGTTTATTTATCACCCCCCCCCCAAAATTAAAAGAAGGCTTGTTTCTTTATGTTTAAGGGAGATTCCAAACACCAATGTTCACGTCTATTACCTTCAGTTTTGAGATGTAAGTATCCCCATAAAAGTAATTTACTTTTTTCACTTCATTTCAAACTACTCCCCCCCCCCTTTCCCTAAGTGAACTTTCCCGCAAAAAATACTTGTTTCTTTAATAGTGAAGGATCTTCTAAATACCAATTATCACGACTCTAACTTCTTCAGTTTTTGATTTATGTGTCCTCATGAAAGGAATTCAACTCCTTTACACTCCCGCCCTCCAAGATGGTTTCCCGCCCAAAACGCGTTTTTCCTTGCTTTTAAAGGAGATCAAAATACGAATTTTCACGTCTGTAACAACTTTAGTTTTTATTAGATGTATTCTCATACAATTAAGCCAATTAATTTATCAATTCTTTCACCCCCCCCCCCCGCTTCATTGGATTTTAAGAGAATACATGTTATTTTACTTTTAAAGCAGATTGAAAATATCAAATTTCACGTCTGTAACATCTTCTTTTTTGATATATCAGTAGCCTAATTAAAAGAATTCAGCTCCATTTTTAGTCACTTTTACCCCCCCCCCTCCACCCAAGTGATATTTCCGAAAACCAGAAATACACGTTTCTTTATGTTTAATAGAGATAAAAAATACCATTTTTCACTTCTGTAACATGTTAAGTTTTTTAGATATACTGTAAAAATTCTCATTTCAAAATTTCACCCCTTTTGAGTTCCCCTTAAGTGGAGTTTCCAAAAACAAATCACCTATGTTTATTTACATTTACAGGAGATTCCAAACACCCACTTTTTACGTCTGTAACATTTTACGATTCCAAGATATTCTGTAGATATAGTCTTTCAAAAAATTCACCCCAATTTGTCACTCCTGTTTAACCGCCATTAATTGGATTTTCCAAAAACTAAAAAATACGTGTTTCTTTATTTTTAAAGGAGATCCCATATACAAATTTTCAGTTCTGTAATATCTTTCGTTTCTGAGATATATGTATCCTCATTAAAGGCATTCAACCCATTTTTCCCCCTTTTACACCCCTCCTATTGGGATTTACAGGAAACAAAAAAATATGTGTTCCTTTATTTTTAGAGGAGATTCTAACTACCAATTTTTACATCTGTACATTTTAAAGTTTTAAGATGTAGACACACTCATTTTAAAAAATTCACCCTTCCCTTTTCACCCCCAATATCTGGATTTTACAAAAACGAAAAAATACGTGTTTCCTTACTTTTAAAGTAGATCCCAAATACCAATTTTCAAGTCTGTAATATCTTCAGGTTCTGAAATATAAGTAGACTCATGAAAAGCATTCGACCCCTTCTTCAACCTTTCCTTCCCTTCTTATTAGGATTTTCCGAAAACAAAATATACGTGTTTCTTTATTTTTAAAGGAGATTCTAAATACCAATTTTCACATCTATAACCTTTAAAAGTTTTGAGATATAGATACACTCATTTTAAAATATTACCCCCTTTTCACCCCCTCCCTTAATTGGATTTTCCAAAAACAAAAAATACGTGTTTCTTTATTTTTAAAGGAGATCCCAAACACCGATTTTCAGGTCTGTAATATCTTCAGTTTCTGAGATATAAGTAGCCTCATTAAAGGCATTCAACCCTTTTTCCACCCCTTCTCACTCCTCCTATTGCGATTTTCCGAAAACAAAAAAATACGTGTTTCTTTATTTTTAATGAAGATTCTAAATACCAATTTTTACATCTGCAAACTTTAAAAGTTTGGAGATATAGATTCACTCATTTTAAAAATTCACCCCCTTTTCACCCTCCCATTAATTGGATTTTCCAAAAACAAAAAAATACGTGTTTCTTTATTTTTAAAAGAGATCAAAAGTACCAATTTTCAGGTCTGTAATATCTTCAGTTTCTGAGATATAAGTACCGGTATCCTGATTGAAGGCATTCAACCCATTTTTCCCCATTTTCACCCTTTTTCACCCCTCCTATTGGGGTTTTCAGAAAACAAAAAAATACGTGTATCCTTATTTTAAAAGAAGATTCTAAATACCAACTTTTACATCTGTAAACTTTTAAAGTTTTGAGATATAGATACACTCTTTTTAAAATTTCACCCCCCTTTTCACCCCCTTAGCGACGGAATATCAAAAAATCCTCTCTTAGCGAGCACCTACATCTTAATATGAATATATCCCCAAAATTTCATTTCTTTATGTCCAGTAGTTTTGGCTCGGCGATGATGAATCAGTCAGTCAGTCAGGACAAGTTATTTTATATATATATAGATTGGTTGGACCTTTCCAGAGCACTGGGCAGCCGGCCTGAAAAGATCTAAACCCTAGTTGACACGACCCTGATATTACCTAATATTCACACAATCATGCTAACATATAATACACGATAAAGTAATAAAATTACAGTTTATATACTATATCACAATAGCAAACTTGAATTCCCATTAGTAAGTTGTGCTATGGCCTCCCACATTCATATTTACACGTACTCTCTCAAGTCGCTGAATCACACACCCTCACACTCTCATGCTATCATTCTAATGTCATTCTCTCACATCATACTCAAGCCCATTCATACTCGCTGACATATAAACATGCCCACATCCTGTATTATGTATAATAATACTCTGATAAATGAAATAATAATACCGGACGAGTTGGCCGTGCAGTTAGAGGCGCGCAGCTGTGAGCTTGCATCCGGGAGATAGTGGGTCCGAATCCCACTGTCGACAACCCTGATGATGGATTTCCGTGGTTTCCCATTTTCACACCAGGCAAATGCTGAGGCTGTACCTTAATTAACACCACGGCCGCTTCCTTCCAACTCCTAGGCCTTTCCTATCCTATCTTCGCCACAAGACCTATCTGTGTCGGTGCGATGTAAAAGCCACAAGCGAAATAATAATACCGGTAAGTAAAATAACTCCTGCGCGACTAAATTCCGGCACATAGGCATCTCCGAAAACCGTAAAAGTAGTTAATGGACGTAAAGCAGATTCCGTAATAATAATAATAATAATAATAATAATAATAATAATAATAATAATAATAATAATAATAATAATAATAATACACAATTAAACTTTATTTTCAATCACTCACTAGTATTCAGCCTGTCATGCAGTTGCGCATTGGCGCTCTCACTGTCATTTCATTGCCCTAACTCACAACACTGACATAACACTAGTACTCGCACTGTCGAGGCGCTACACCACACCGCTGCCATCTAGGTGTATCGGCGGTGTCCCGTCACGTGCTCTACGCAAATGTCTTTCGACCAACGTATTGTGTCCGAGACGCACAGGTTGGACATCATCTTGGAGTAGGTCTTGCTGATGCCCAAGCTCTGTAGTGCTTTGTTATTAGCACCGTCCCATGTGCCGAGCGAGCCCACAATGAAGGCGTCCAAAGTCATGGTGTAGCCGGCGTCACGCAGAATCCTTGCAGTTGGCTCGCACTTGATTTTCTTCTTAAGTGATTCGTATCCATCGTTGGACTGTATTGTTACGTCGACTATTGTGATGGCCTTCCTATCCTTGTTGATTACAACTAAGTCAGATCTTAATGCTCTGATGTCCTGAGCGATGTTGGTACCTGACCCAGTGAACTCGTCGTTGGGCACCTGTTGGTTCATACGACATTTCCCCAACCTGGCAGGTACAGCTTTGACCAGTCTGTCAATATGTCTTTTCACGAGAGCTTAATCCTGATGTAAACATGGTGTGTCCACGCCTCCGCCAAAGAAAGAGTAGTGATTCGCTGAGCGTGTAGTACCTACCTCCACCCCATCAACGTCTCGTGTTCGGACGAACAGGGCCGCGCATCACATACGACAACAGTGCGAAGATCTCAACTTCTGAATAAACGACTAAACCTGGATTCTGTTCACGTAGTTTTTTGAACACATTCACAATGCACTGCCTATGGTCACTTCTGAGCGGGTTTCCTCTTTTGTGCTTCACTACACGCGATGGTCCTACCTCTTGCTCCATTGCCCTCACTATGAATACTGACACTGACTGCTGCTCCAAGATGCAACACCTTATCTCCACGCTGCACAGCTTGGGACTTCCCCTCACTACGAGAAGACTTCCTGCATTACACCACGCATTGTGCCTTAAATTCTCGTTATTTAATCACTATTTTATTAAAACAAAAACAATATAATATATATCGGTATACATGACAACCATTGATTACGTACTCTTCCACACTCTCTAAATGTAATAAACTAAACTAAAATAAAATAAATGTGATGTACTACTTTTCTTCGAGCTCTTATATTATCTGCGCACCTTTTCTGGATAGATTTACACTCTATTGCAGAATTTGTCGACCTCGGCAATCTTAGAGATTCGTACTGGCAACCTTTGAAACACAAACTATGAATCGCTTATGCATCGCTGCGCGACATCTGGCGTACACATTATGTACTAGTACTGTTGTTATTTACACAGCAAAGCCAAACTATAGAATTCACTTTAGGAATAAGATTCGCATCGAGAAATGTTATATAATGTTATATAATGTGTGTGTGACACAGTTGTTGGCTTAAGATAACAAAGGTTTAGCAAAATTCATATCGATCGATCATATTATCGATTCAATTCAGATTTCATTTCCATTCAGTTGGCAGTACTTACGAAACCGGAATTGCTCCCTCTTTACTCCTCAAACCCGTACACAAATCTATCGATAAAAAGTGCGCAGATAATACAGTCGAGTGAGTGCGACGGTTGCTTCTCCAATCAACTACGTCCATGTCCACGTGTATAGGCAAGGTGCTCCGCCTATTTGCTTACATCAGGATTAAGCTCTCGTGAAAAGCGGTATAGGATTACGTCGAGTCGTCTCGTAATCGTTGCCTTATGAGAACGGCAGTGGTTTAGTACATGAGCCGTCGTCTCTTGCAGATTGCCACACTTGCGGCAACGACGGTCATTGTTCGCCCTGTCGTATCTCCAGCATCCGTTGAGTGGGTGCACTCCTAGCGAGCACGCCACTCGGCGAACCTCTTATCCATTAAGCAGGCCTACTTGTAAGACTACAGCACGGAGTAGATCCTCTGGATACCGTACTTTTAATGTTAAACTCAAGCAATAACTGTGACAATGATTTCAAAAGTCTTGGACAGTACTATCTATTCATGGCTCAAGCACGATGGTGATTATATCGAGATTTAAAGCTAAATATGTATGCATTTATAGTTAATTTTGCTTTAGATTGATATGACTGATGTGTTAATATTTATGCCACAAAACCAGTAACTCCCAACACTAGCGTCGAAGCATACGATATAAGATCTAGGAAATCAGATCTATGCATGAAGATGCACTGATAACACTGACACCAACGAATTAAATTCCTTTTAGGTGTGCTTATGTTCATGACTTGACTTCCTTTGTTAGCAGTTTAACGTCCCATTAACACTTGCGGATTATCGGTGACGCGGGTTGAGAGAGCTCCACCGATCTCTCGAATGCAAGCTTAAAAATACTCGAGATACCGAGTTCCTGATGGGAAGGTAATTCAGTTATTTATATTGCACTATGTTTTGAAGAAATATGTTCAGTACATCCGAAGTTATTAGCTACATGCAGTATACAGACAGACAAGAACTGATGGCATGATTAATTCTTATGATTTGTTTGTCATTGTTGCTGCTGCTTCATGAAAGGGGCTAACAGACCCATAAAATATATCTGTTATGTCCTTTAGATGTATCTATTCTATTGTGTTTACTTCTATTAATTGGAAGCAAGTTTGTGAAGGAAGCAAGTGCGTGTATTTGCTAGATACCATTTCACCTTTCTTCTGGAATGAGAATCTTCGGAAAGCCACTTCTAGGATGATCATTAATTGGTTGTTAATTATCTGCTCTTCTGTCTAGAGCTGTGTTATATGAGATTGCTCTTTATTTCAGTCACTCAGGGCATTCTGAAATTCTTTTTTCGAACCCAGACGAACTGCACGGAAATCCTGTATATTGACCCATTTTAGTTGAATATTTTTAGTCGAAGACTGGAACGCAGTAAGGAATTCTCAAATCCCCAGGGGTTGACGTAAGTACAGATCAGAAAAAAAAAGTAAAAGCAGAAGGAAACTTCTAAAATCCACTAACTTCTTACACTGAGAGAGCTCCATAACAAGGATAAGGGCTGCATGGAGAGATCCTTGAGAGAAGTGGTGGAAGGAGAAAGCACATTAAGAAACTTAAGATAACTAAACTTGACACACAGTTGTGGATCTTCTCCCAAAGCAAAACGACTCATACTTACCATCTACAGTATGTTCAGGTTTTCTTAGTCAGTACATGTGAAAGGTCTTAGTTAACTTGGTAAGTCCCCATCAGAAATAGATTAGGGAATACTAATTGATCATAACATTTTCAGGAGCGTAGCAATTGGTTCCATGTTAAATTTATAATTAAATGTAATAGTTAAATGTAATTCGTCAGCCAGGTCCAATACTTCGATTACTATGAAAGAAGCGGAGAGAGAGATATATAACCCATCTACCTATGCAGTTATGTGGTTAATTCCACACTGCAATAGGCAGTACCGTTGAGATATATTAAGTTCGAGTCCTTACACCAAGGGAAGCTAACATGGATGCACCTTGTCCACTGGCTCATTGCTCTCCCTAGAGGGCAATAATGGAGTAATGCCTTATTGCAAATCACACGGCACTTATCCCTTATGTCAATTATAAATAGCAGTCATTGATATCGTGACCATAGCCGCTATAACTCCAGTTTAAGGTAGACTTCAAACGGCAGTGATATGACCGCATTTCAAAAACTGAACATCCATTGGTCGGGGTTCAAACCACTACCACCTTAGAGAGAAACCATCGATGATGTCACTCGGCTATCATGACCCCTTTATCACAGTTCAAAATGTTATAATTAGGCTTCGAATAATTATGTATCTTGCATATTGCATATGCAGTTACATGTATGAAGTAGTGTTATCTTAATGGTGCACATTTTGTGCTTTCCTCCTGTTAGGGTTTATTTTGAATGTATCCTGCACATTGACTGTAGACATAAACTCCTGCAGGACAATACTGGAAAATTTAACATGTGTATGAGCCAACTTAAGCTTTGGAAACATGTGCATGATTCATGCCACATTCAAAAAGTTAAGCTTTGCTGGTTATCGCCAGGTATATCATCTGTATTCAAATTCCGCATACATACGCTGTATTTTCTCTTTCTGTACTCTTGCGTGCTGACGATCACAATACAGTAGAAGGAAAATATTATCCAATAATAGAGTGTTCCACACTCCTTTTATCCGCTGGCACACAGTGATTCTGCAAATATTCTAGGTGGTCTGACAGAGATTTCTAGAGATCGCTCCAGCCCGGAAAGATCGATTATATTGCAGAGCATGTTATTAATAATGATAATGATAATGATAATAATAATAATAATAATAATAATAACAATAATAATGCCGGTATTCTTGGCTGAATGATTAGCACCACTAACAACTTTTTAGTTTTTCAGTCAAGTCTGCTCCGTCTTGCATAAAACAAAGCCAATCTGGAAAAAGACAACTGAAAAGGTAGTTTAATTTAAAACAAACTTCCTGTGTAAGAGCCCTGTACACTAGTGATCACTGATCACAAGAATTCCGTGTGGGAAAGAAAGCAGGTAACGTTTGGGCGTAGATTTTGGTCAACCGTAAGGATAAGTAGAAGTAAGCGAGACAATGTCACATGTGTTCGTCTTCCAGGAGGTGTGACTTGTGACGTTTAGTACTCAAAGGTCACTCACAACACCGTTTTCTCGGGAAATAATTAAGATGTTTCCATGGTTAAACATTCTGACTATACTGGTTTCTCCTAATAAAAGAAAACAATTAATAAACTGAAATATTTAATTGTGAAGAAATGTGCACTGTGTAATCCTGCCCCAATACTCATGGCATTTAAGTGTTTTACCAGCGCTGAAAATAACTCCATAAGAACGGTTTTCCAAATACCCTTGTATTCCTGGTGATCATAGTTATTTAATGCCAGGTAATTTTTACTTTGGTTGTTGAGGATAAAGCATAATAATAATAATAATAATAATAATAATAATAATAATAATAATAATAATAATAATAATAATACACCATATGGGAAATAAACTCAGCAGTTATTTAAAATTCAACGGCTTTATTAAGGTGGATAAAATGGTCATAATAATAAGGAATATTTTTATACCAGTACATGAATGGACAAGAAATTAAAAGGAAAGAATAAAAGAAAAAAGGACGGACCAACTTAGCACGTGAATAACTTCTGAACCTGTAATATATTTTCGGCGATATAGAGTAGCATACAGCACCTCTATCCATTCGAATACTAATCATGATCAGGTTCCGATGAATACGGGTATCTCATATAATTCAGTGTTTTCAAACTGCTTAAACAATGGAGTTGCATACAGACGTTAATATTCTTCAGCAGTCGGCGACTATTATAAGATTTCAGTGCTTTTACTCTACCGTCTTACTAGAAGACACAGTTTAATTTTAGATAAGGAGATGCCAGGAAGAAGGCACGGAGGGCCTTTAAACTCACAGAAAATCGAGGCAACTTAAGAAGGCAACTACAGGGCAAGACAGTTCATATAGAAGCCAGAAATGAAAAATCCTTTCCTATTAACAAAGTAATGAAGAACCATTCAGTTTCCATTTTCCCCTGATTAGTTACATCCAATTATTTGAGTGGCTAGAAAATTATTTTTTGTGGAAAACTAGTGCACTGTTTAAGATTATACTCTATTATTCACTTTATATAAATACGATTATTTTCGTGTGCAGGAAGCGTTCATTTTATTTACTTTTTCTTACAAATGCACTACTGTGTTTCTTTAAGACATATTCCAACGATATGATGAGAATATCTTATTTTTATTTATGACAACTCACTTATATTTTTTTGGATTGTGAATAATATTCTTCATTTCCATGTCTTTTACATATAAGCATTGTCTCCGTCTTATTTTTATACGTAATTTTATCCCATTTAACTTCTCTCCCATTTACCATAATTATACTAAGAAAAAGCATGGTCTGATATTTTAGTAAAAGAGTGAATGAAACACAAATCGCCTTACTAAGTTCTTAGTGAAGGTTACCTACCTAATTTCTTGCGTCCAAATTTGATAGCCGTGCATATTCTATTGCAAACCATATCAATTCTTCATTTGTCAGTGTTTGAAATTTATTGAAAATGAAAACCTACAACCTGTTTTCTAGTCATTGACCGGGTCAGGGATGTAATGAATGAAGCAGATATAGGCTGTTAGTACATTGGGGTCGCCACTCCCAAAGTGATATATTAATGACTGATAGATGCTATGAAATGAGAATGGAGAGTGTTGCTGGAATGAAAGATGACAGGGAAAACCGGAGTACCCGGAGAAAATCCTGTCCCACCTCCGCTTTGTCCAGCACAAATCTCACATGGAGTGACCGGGATTTGAACCACGGTATCCAGCGGTGAGAGGCCGACGTGCTGCCGTCTGAGCCACTGAGGCTCCCTTGAAATTTATTAATGTAAAGTAATTTAATAGGTTCTACATTGACGAAAATAAGGATCAGTATTTCATAAAATGGTCGAGCGCGATGCCTTTTGACAATAAGGTCACGGTCGAGACTGCTAATATTTCAGCCAGCCTATGCACAAAAGAAGCAAGAACCTTCGCCTCTGTGCGTGTTTGGTTCATGTTAGGTCTCTCGTCATTCGCTCGCTCCAACCGTTCTTCAGCTGTGTTCATGTGTTATGCTTCCGCATGAATCTGACCAATGAAAGAGAGAGTATAAGCTGATACTGAGCGGTTCTGAGGGATGTACTGATTTCCTTGCCCGAAATGTCACGGTATGACAAACCCTCTTCCCGGAGACCGATCATTCTGCCCCGCTCGAACACACTCACACCTTGATATTGTGCCCTGTGACGTCGACGAAGCATAGTACAGTTACTTTCACGTTTCGACCTTACTTGACAACTCTTCACTGACTGCACTCTGCGTAACGCTGACCTTGTCGGCCATTCTTTTATGGTGATTCAATTCTCACAAACGTTCGTGCACTTTCCGAGGGTACTAGGAATTTACTGCATTATTTTCTTAAAATCTAATAATATATTTCTCATTATATAAGCCATATTGGACCGAGCGGAGGGGCCGCGCGTCTTTACGCGCTACGGCTCTGTAGCCAAGCTCTGCATTCGGGAGTTGAGTGGGTTCGAAACCCACCGTCGGCTGTCGTGAGAATGGTTTTGTGTGGTTTCATATTTTCACATCCAGGCAAATGCCGGGATGCTGGGACAGTTCCTATTCATAGGCCACAGCCGATTCCTTGCCCTCCTTACCCTATTTCATTGACCATCATTCATTCATCTCCATTAGCTCCTCAACTGAGGATCGCGTCAGGAAGGGTATTCGTCCATGAAAATCTGCCAAGAATATATTTTGCATCACACCTCATCCCCGATCCCATATCAGAAACGGTACTAAGGGGTAGACCTACATACATACATACGTACGAGGGGCGTACCATGTTGTTTTACACTTTATTTTTTGTAAGTCCGGGTATGGTTCACATTTCACTTTTGAAGGTGGTTACGTGTAACTAGTGTCTTGTTCCACCGTTTGGTAGCAGCAGACGCACAGGGGCGAACGAATGCATTCGACATAGCCATTTGATACCAACACTGTCAGCGCAGGAGCAGAAAACATGGAACGCAACCGCCAGGGACAGAACTATACGACTTGGTTCCTATGGAAAGAAGGCGTGACCACTGCAGAAATTCATCGCCACTTGATGGCAGCCTGTGGAGAACATGCACCGTCACTGAAAACAGTTTACAACTGGGTGGAAGGTTGGAAAACAGGCCACACATCGGCAGACAAGTTAACCAGATCTGAAAGGAATGTGACAGTGTCAACACCAGCCAAAATTGCCCGGGTCGAACAGGCCATCCAAGGAAACAAATACATCACATTTACGGAAATGGAGGCAGCCACGGGAATTAGCCACAACACCCTGCAGCGGATCATGCACGCCCACTTACAGTTGGGGAAGGTGCCATCCACGCGGGTGCCTAGACTCTCGTCTGCAGACGAAAAGCAGAGGCGCGTGGACGTGTGCAGGGAAATTTTGCAACGCCATGATCAGGGACCAGCCGCCTTCATGGCTTCATGCCCAGCCCCACACTAGCCGAGAGACCACCGCTGCCATTGATCAAATGGGATTCACGGTGCTGCCACACCCACCGTAACTCCTACTTGGCACCAAGTGATTATCACCTGTTCGGGACATTGAAGAAACCTCTGCATGGTCGCCGTTTTGCGGATTTTGCAGAACTGGACACAGCTTTCAAGGCATGGGTACGCAACACTCGGAAAGAATGGTTTCAGGAAGGTCTGGATAGACTGACACATCGATGGCGAAAGTGCATACAGTTACAAGGAGATTATGTTGAGAAGGTGGACGTAACAATTGATGAGCCGGGCTGAGTGGCTCAGACGGTTAAGGCGCTGGCCTTCTAACCCCAACTTGGCAGGTTCGATCCTGGCTCAGTCCGGTGGTATTTGAAGGTGCTCAAATACGACAGCCCCGTGTCGGTAGATTTACTGGCACGTAAAAGAACTCCTGCGGGACTAAATTCCGGCACCTCGGCGTCTCCGAAGACCTTAAAAGTAGTTAGTGGGACGTAAAACAAATAACATTATCATTATTATTAACAATTGATGTGTAATGTACTTCATTAGGGTAGAAAAAGTGTAAAACATTATAGTACGCCCTTCGTACATAGAATCCATCCAGGGATGGATGGATGGATATGTGATAAAATGTATCTAGCCACCCCTACCCCTTCATCGTACACTACGCGAAGAAGAGACTACATACTATTATGACACTACGACCGCCGGCACAGCTACAGTGTGTAAGGCGGCTCAGATCTCGATGTTTTTCAGTGCCTCAGAAAAGCTGCAGAATGTTTATTTGTAGCGTCATCATTAAGCAATAAGTAACGACAATTTGCACACTTTTCAAGTGTCCAAAGCCTGTAAACCTGCATTTATTTTCTTATCCTTCAGTGATTACACCCTCTTTTCCACATTGTCTGTTTTTATTTTGGATATATGTAATTAAGGAAAAACCCTCGTAGTTATTGCAATTCTACGTTTTCCCTCACTTGTGTTTGGATTTGTATCTAAATGTGCCACTCCTGTGGTGCAGAATAGGGTGTCTGCTTCGAACTCGGAGGCCGCCACTGCCACATTGCTATGTTCAAACTGTAATCACTAGGGGGCGGATTTCTATGACAAATCATATTTTTTCCCTTAACATTACATCTTATAGTCTTGTATTTTCAACACGTTTCCAAGCATGATAATCAAAATTAAACAGAGTTTATTGTGCATATACACTGACTGACAGAGCAAATGCAACACCAAGAAGGAGTGGTTCGAAAGGGATGAAAGTTGGGGAAAAAACAGAGACGGCACGGACGAATAATTGATGTTTATTTCAAACCGATATGCAGGTTACACAATGCGCACGGCATCGACTCAGTAGGATGTAGGACCAGCGCGAGCGGCGATGCACGCAGAAACACGTCGAGGTACAGAGTCAATAAGAGTGCGGATGGTGTCCTGAGGGATGGTTCGCCATTCTCTGTCAACCATTTGCCACAGTTGGTCGTCCGTACGAGGCTGGGGCAGAGTTTGCAAACGGCGTCCAATGAGATCCCACACGTGTTCGATTGGTGAGAGATCCGGAGAGTAAGCTGGCCACGGAAGCATCTGTACACCTCGTAGAGCCTGTTGGGAGATGCGAGCAGTGTGTGGGCGGGCATTATCCTGCTGAAACAGAGCATTGGGCAGCCCCTGAAGGTACGGGAGTGCCAACCGCCGCAGCACATGCTGCACGTAGCGATGGGCATTTAACGTGCCTTGAATACGCACTAGAGGTGACGTGGAATCATACGCAATAGCGCCCCAAACCATGATGCCGCGTTGTCTAGCGGTAGGGCGCTCCACAGTTACTGCCGGATTTGACCTTTCTCCACGCCGACGCCACACTCGTCTGCGGTGACTATCACTGACAGAACAGAAGCGTGACTCATCGGAGAACACGACGTTCCGCCATTCCCCCATCCAAGTCGCTCTAGCCCGGCACCATGCCAGGCGTGCACGTCTATGCTGTGGAGTCAATGGTAGTCTTCCGAGCGGACGCCGGGAGTGCAGGCCTCCTTCAACCAATCGACGGGAAATTGTTCTGGTCGATATTGGAACAGCCAGGGTGTCTTGCACATGCTGAAGAATGGCGGTTGACGTGGCGTGCGGGGCTGCCACCGCTTGGCGGCGGATGCGCCGATCCTCGCGTGCTGACGTCACTCGGGCTGCGCCTGGACCACTCGCACGTGCCACATGTCCCTGCGCCAACCATCTTCGCCACAGGCGCTGCACCGTGGACACATCCCTATGGGTATCGGCTGCGATTTGACGAAGCGACCAACCTTCCCTTCTCAGCCCGATCACCATACCCCTCGTAAAGTTGTCTGTCTGCTGGAAATGCCTCCGTTGACGGCGGCCTGGCATTCTTAGCTATACACGTGTCCTGTGGCACACGACAACACGTTCTACAATGACTGTCGGCTGAGAAATCACGGTACGAAGTGGGCCATTCGCCAACGCCGTGTCCCATTTATCGTTCGCTACGTGCGCAGCACAGCGGCGCATTTCACATCATGAGCATACCTCAGTGACGTCAGTCTACCCTGCAATTGGCATAAAGTTCTGACCACTCCTTCTTGGTGTTGCATTTGCTCTGTCAGTCAGTGTAAATGCATTTTTAGGCTTTCTTAAGTTTTATGTCATATTTTGAATAAAATATCATTATAACGGCATATTTTGGTAACTTTCATTTGAATTTCGTTTTATAAAAATCAGAATAAGCTATAGAAATTCATTTTCAGGATAGACTGGAATATACTACTGAAGATCCGTTCTAAAGTAGTATATGGAATGTTTCTAACAGGTAGGAGCTATTGTTTGCTAGCTGGGTCAATTCCTGGAAACTTGGCTATTAAAGCAGAGGTAATTCTGCAGTTATTTTTCATTGTTCTTATTTCTCTCCTTCGCCCTTCCGTCTTCCACCTTCAACACACTGAATGACCTTGGCCTTAGGGAGCTCCAGTCAGTAATTTCCTTTCAACATGCGAAAGTCTCAATTTGTGGGAAGCTGCGAAATTTTGTTTGCGAGTTCAGTGAAAACATATTCAGTACGGATGGAGTTATATTATTCTGTAAATTGTGTGAAGTAAAAGTTACTGCCGAGAAACGCTTCTCTGTGCAAGAACACTGTAATACTGTAAACATAAGAATTGTGTAACTAGATATTCGGCAGTCGAAAATAGGCAACGTCTGTTATTCGAAACACCGACATCAAGTTCACAGTGTTCACAATTTTCACAAGATCTCTGCAAGATGACGCTTCTCCGTATATGGTGAAGGCAGCCAAGTGACTTAAAATGCTATACCTGAAAATGATACATGTGGCATGTCTTGCACATGCCTTGCATAAGGCAGCTGAAGAAGTTAGAAGTAGCTAACCTGAAGCAGATAAATTAATATCGAACTGTAGGAAAGGGTTTGTCAAAGCTCCACCCCTACCTCCCCAGCCAGTTACAACGCGATGGGTGACTTGGCTTGATGCCGCAGTGTACTATTGCAAAAACTTAGATGTCGTAGAGAGGATCGTGAAGTCTTTTGATCCTGCAGAATCGTCGTCCATAAAAACCACTCAAGATTTATTTTCAAGCACTACATTAAAGGCGGAGCTGGCTTACATAAAGTCCGGTTTTAATTCTTTATCTGAAGCAATCACACAACTGGAAATTTCAGGTGCAGAACTAAGCGATGCACTAGATGTTGTAAAGTGCATTGAACAGGAATTAAAGCATGCGAAAGGAACAATAGCATCTAGGGTGTGTAGAAAATTAGAAAATGTACTGGAAAAATTAGCGGACTTGTGTACCTGCGTGGAATAAGTGACATTCTTTGTGCAAAGCCTTCATTTGCAGATTTCCAGGAATTTTCTCCAAGTGATTTATCTCTATTCAAGTACGCTCCCGTTACATCATGTGATGTCGAAAGAAGTTTTTCTCGTTACAAGACGATACTCAGCGACAACAGGAGGGAATTGTCATTCAACAATCTTAAGATGCATGTCGTCATAAATTGCAACAATTCTGATAACGGAGACTAGATCAGGTATGAAAGTTTCATTCAACATATGTTTTGTGTATAAATTAAAACTGATGGAATATTGAGTATGCAGGAGTATGCAGCATAACCTTAACGAGTTCATGAAATAATCATCATTTTAGTTGATTTTGGGTTAATGATTTCGAAGAATTAAAACTTTTAAAACTCTAAATTAATTGCAGCCTGTAGCAATCGTAATAAAAGTGTTTCTATGTAATGTTGTAACGTTCCAGACGTCACAGTGTAATTATGTTAATTTTATTATATGTAATTAATTCAGGAATTTAACGTCATGATATTTATCTTGGTATGTAATTGTATTATAATTCATGGTTGATCATTTGCTCACTATCATTTCATTACTTTGTAACTACGACTTGTAAACGAGGGCTGAATATCCTAATATTCACTTAGATTCTTGCGACATTCGTTTAAATTTAACTTGCAGTAGATTTCCTCTATCTTGTTACATCACCGAGGAAGAAGGAAGGACAAATTTAGACATCAAATTCTGGGAAAAGCGAGCACGTGTTCAAGCGTTATAACGACAGCTACCGTATTTCGACCAGAATAATTCAAACTGATCACCGCCTATATTTTCAAAGGAGCGTCATGTTGCCATGGATACTGAGTGAAAGAGCTAATAGAAGAACAGTTGATATCATGGTTAAGACCCATCAACTCTAATATCTGGAGTGGGGAGAGACGTGTCAACTGATTGGACCACGTGTAGCGACCTGTAATTAGAGCCAGAGAAGGTTATAAAAGGGCGTGTTGGAGCTCTTGGCTTCATTCTTCTTGATTCTGCATTCATTATTATTATTCTTCTGGATTCTTGATTCTTCGATCTTGTATATCGCTGTAGGTCTGTGAACTTGTCTTATGGTTGTTGTACCATAGTGGACTAGTGTGACAGTTTATCACTTCTACATTAATTACTTCGTTACCACGACGTGGTACTTAGGAATTTCTGAATGAGGGGTGTATAGCCACTCTCATCAGGAAGTACGTACAGCTCGGCTACTAGACCGGTTTGTACCAGTCTAAGACAATAGGTAGTATTAAACTAGATAGAAATGAAACTTCAGGGCACATTTTCAGTAAAGTTGGAAGGATTATTAATTGTGTATCCTCTCCACATAACCCAAGGAGGTTTTTCTAACTATGACTTAGGGCTCATCTCCAATATATGGGATAGAGCATAATAGGGAGTGTTAGTGTCGAAGCCATCTTCCAATTAGTGGTCGGTGCACTTAGCAAGGCAGGAATGGTACTTAGCTGCAGATGAAGAGATCTCAAAGACGACCGGTGATGTTCCAGCTACAAGGATGGAAGCTTTCCAAGGACCAGCAGAACAAGACTACATGGTGAGCAAGCGAGTTAAAAATATTGCAAGTTTTCGCGAAGTAGAGTCAGTCAACTTTTTGTTAAATTCATTTCCTATTTTAAATTCAGTTCTCGTTAAACCGTCGTCATTTATATTCAATATAATAAATAGTATTTTTCTAGTTCACTTTAATCAATCTGCCTTAATTAGCCTTTTGATTTCTAATTCTCCGGCTTAATGATTAGTGCACTATCACCCCACCCCTGTGATAAGAGTCCGTCCAAGCTTTATTATAAATTTTTATTTTTAAGTCATCAACTTAAAGATTGGCGCCCTTAGCTTGCATGGTTGCATTTCTCGTTCAATGGTTGTTCTCCGAAAGGGGAAGTCACATAAATGCCGCTCCAACGTAGGGCGAGAAAATCATTAAGTACGGAGGAGTTAATGACAGTAACGATATCAGAATTCGTATTATGGGTAAAATTTGGATATCCACGTTGCATTAGGAGTGTTTGATTGTGGGGAGGGTCATGGCTGATCAGACGAAAGAGGAGAGGATGTTGCGCAGTGGACGGGCGATAAAAGGCAATAACGTATTGAGTTCAGAGGAAGAGTTGTGTAGTCTAGTAGAGGAAATTGAAGATAGAAGTGTAAGTAGTATGGAGAGTGAAGGCAAGCAGAAAGAAGTCAGTATGGAGTCAGATGATAGTAGGATGGGGGGCGAAGCGGAAGTAAACACTAACAATGAAAGTAATAATAATGATCAGTTAATGGGAATGATGCAGTTAATGTTGAGTAAGATAGAGGACAGTAAATCTGAAATAAAAAATGAATTGGAACAAATTAAAACAGATGTAGAACAAACTAAATCAGAAATTAAAAATGAAGTAGAACAAACTAAACGAGAATTAAGTAAGGCATTGAATGAACACAAGGTAGAAGCTAATAAAAGGATGGACGAACATAGCAAACAGTTACAAGAATTATTTAAACAAAATGAAAGATTTAACAAGCAGATAGAGGAACAGAAAGAGATAACTAAGCAAAACAAACAAGAGGTAGAAAAGAAATATGTAGAGCAGAGGAGTGAGTTGTTGGAATTAATGGGGAAGGAAAACAACTCTACTAGGGAGGAAGTAATGAGGCAGGTCACTAGTATTGATAAGAGAGTTGAGACTCAAAGAGGGGAAATACGGGTATTCAAAGACCACGTCCAACAAGAGATAGACACAGTAAAGCTTAGAATAGAAGATGAGACGCGGGCAAGTGAAGAAAGGTTTGCGATAGCTGAAGAGAATAAGATTGAAATTAGGACATTGAAAGAGAAGCAGGTTAATTTGGAGAGCGAAATTGATAGGAGAGACAAAGATGTAGAATGCCGGATGGAGAAAGCAGAAAATCAGTTAAAACAGGTGGCAAAGGATAAACAGGTTTTCACGGGAAAGCAATGTCTAGGAAATAGCTACATTAGGGAAATTGAACTACCTAAATTTAATAGGAAACAAACGAACTCGCTAGATTTCCTTAAGACGATAGAAAAACGATTTGAAAAGCGTCTAGAGGAAGGGTCTATGGACTGGGAAGACGTTATGGAAAATATTGACCATGCTTTTGTAGGAGAAACTCGGTCTTGGTTCATGGTATATAGGCAAACGATGACGAACCTGAAAGAATTCAGAAATAAGTTTACAGATAAATTCTGGAATGAAGCGATACAAGCTCGGGAGAATGAAAGGGTGGTATTTGGGAGGTACAAACAGCATGAGGGAGTCACTATGGCCGAGTACTTCCTGGCCCATGTCATGATTTGTCAGAACTTAGATGGTATAACCGAGGGGTCTGATGTAGTAAGACTACTTTTGAGACATTTTCCGGACAGGGTGAGAGAAGCGGCCTGCATGCAAAGAGTTGGTACTATTCAGGAGATGGAGAACCTACTAGGCAGTTTTGATGCTTTAGGTAACCTTAGGAGTAGAACGGAGAATATACAGATCTTTAGTCATCACAACGGAATGAGACATAACGGAAGAACACAGAATCACGAAGCTCGCAATCAGTTCAGACCTCAGCATAACAGTAGGAGCGGAGCACTTGAATATAGGACAGGAAATTCCCAACGGGGGCCAGAGCAATGTACTAATGAGTCCAACGTCAATACACAAAGGGAACCTTTAAACTAACTAGAGGCTGTAATCTTAGGTCAGAATTCCAGCCTAGTACGAAGGTAGCGAAGTGTCTTGTCATGAAAGTGTTACCATATGACCTAGATGTTAGAGACGATTTGTTGTATGAACCCGAGCAGAATAATGGAGATTCAAGTAATAAAGTAGTCAATCCCGTTGTTAAATTGAAAGTTTGGGGGGCGTGGGTTAAAGTTTTGATTGATTCTGGTAGCCAAATATCATGTATTAGTTCTCAGTGGTATGAGTCATTAGTGAAACAGGGTATTCAGTTGGAGGAAATGCCTGATAAGTCTACTTTCATCATTACGGCTGTTGGAAAGAGGTCTAAGCAAATTTGTAAACAAGTAGCTGTTCCGATCTGTATTAATAATTTTATTAGCGTTCAGATATGTTTGGTAATTCCGCATTTGATATTTGATCTTATCTTGGGATCTGACTGGTTAACGTTAAAATTGGCTCAGTTAAATTACTATGTTGCAGTGCTAAATTTGAGGTGGAATAATGAGGATATCAAGGTCAAGTTTGAGGAGGAAATTCAAAGGAAAACGGAAGTTAGTACAGTGTGGAGAATGAGAGAGGTTTCTAAAGTTAATGAAGAGGCTAGTGAGGGCCTGAAGTTGTGCCAGTTGTGGATTAATGAGGATAAAATATGTGGCTTGAAAGAAGCCGTAAGTAGAAATCAGTTAAATGAAGTCCAGAAGGACAAGTTATTTGAAGTGTTGTGTGAACACGTGGAGATTTTCTCCGAGAAACCTGGTGTTACCCATCTGTACGAGCATTCTTTTTCTGTGCTGGATAAGACTCCATTCAGCGGACTGCGGTATCCGATACCACACAAATATGCCATAGCCGTAGTGGATCAAATTCAAGCTATGTTAACAGACGATGTGATTGAATTATCAAACAGTCAATACGTTAATCCCTTAATTGTTGAGCCCCAGAATGAACTAGTGAGAGTGTTAGGTTTGCCTGAGGAACCACCTCGTAATGCTGAATTTTACGTCCGACTGGCACGGGAGAACCTGGTTAAATCTGGAGATAAACGTAAAAGGCAGCAAAAACGTTATGTACTTGATAACTTTGAGGTAGGTGATATGGTTTTGGTGAGAGTTCCCATGTTGTCAAACAGTGAGGATAAGGTAACAAAGAAATTTTTTCTTTTATATCAAGGTCCTTATAAAGTACATAGAAAACTAGGACCCTGTGCTTACAAGTTAGCGGATGGCGAGTGCGTAATGAATGGTTCATATAACATTAGTAGTTTACGGAGATACCTGTCGTGTGAGGTGGCTGAACCGGATTGTGAGATATAGGTCAGTAACTCGGGGAAGTTGCTACCTGTTATGTCAGACTACGAGCGGAATGAGTTTATGTCTCAATTGTGGTGGTATTTCCTAGTTGTGTTTGTAAACAAGGGAGGTGTTTGTGTGTAGCGGTAGATTTACGCTCGTTCATGCCGATAGATCATCTGTTTTCTGTATGTGAGGCCATGAAATGTTATATCTTATCTGTTTTCTGAGATGTTACCGAAGGCTAATTAAAGCTGACGATGGCAAATAATTAATTTTCCAGTATGTGCATTTCTAATTGCAATAATTTTACCGTGAGCTTAAATCGCGTGTGTATTCGTGTGAAGTGTATTGCATCCTGCTTCAAGATAAGGTTGAAACATTCGAGAGAGTGATTAAGGTGTAAATTGATTGTATCATTTGTTTTCCATGGTTTTAATGTAAAAGATTAGAAGAGAACGTGTTACTGCTATCTAGCAAAGAATGTCGGAAAGATGGAGAGTAAAAGGACTAATAGAAACTCGGGAGAGTTTGTAATCTGAATTGTATATATATTATGTTTTATTCTCAAAGATAATCTTGTTTTATTTTTTAAAATGGAAAGTTGCTCATGTTGGGCATAATTTAGTATCTAAACCTCAAGATGAACTGAAATAACAGACATTCGCAATGGTAAGCAGTCTAAGAGAGATATGGAAACAGTGAGATATAATTAATTGTATGAAAATAATGTCGCTCGTAATGGGCAGGTAATAGAGGTATTTCAAGTCAATGTGGGAGTAAGAGTGTGAGTTCTCAACTCATGTGATATTTGTTAAGAACTCATGGGGGCGTATGTAACGTTCCAGACGTCACAGTGTAATTATGTTAATTTTATTATATGTAATTAATTCAGGAATTTAACGTCATGATATTTATCTTGGTATGTAATTGTATTATAATTCATGGTTGATCATTTGCTCACTATCATTTCATTACTTTGTAACTACGACTTGTAAACGAGGGCTGAATATCCTAATATTCACTTAGATTCTTGCGACATTCGTTTAAATTTAACTTGCAGTAGATTTCCTCTATCTTGCCACATCACCGAGGAAGAAGGAAGGACAAATTTACACATCAAATTCTGGGAAAAGCGAGCACGTGTTCAAGCGTTATAACGACAGCTACCGTATTTCGACCAGAATAATTCAAACTGATCACCGCCTATATTTTCAAAGGAGCGTCATGTTGCCATGGATACTGAGTGAAAGGGCTAATAGAAGAACAGTTGATATCATGGTTAAGACCCATCAACTCTAATATCTGGAGTGGGGAGAGACGTGTCAACTGATTGGACCACGTGTAGCGACCTGTAATTAGAGCCAGAGAAGGTTATAAAAGGGCGTGTTGGAGCTCTTGGCTTCATTCTTCTTGATTCTGCATTCATTATTATTATTCTTCTGGATTCTTGATTCTTCGATCTTGTATATCGCTGTAGGTCTGTGAACTTGTCTTATGGTTGTTGTACCATAGTGGACTAGTGTGATAGTTTATCACTTCTACATTAATTACTTCGTTACCACGACGTGGTACTTAGGAATTTCTGAATGAGGGGTGTATAGCCACTCTCATCAGGAAGTACGTACAGCTCGGCTACTAGACCGGTTTGTACCAGTCTAAGACAATAGGTAGTATTAAACTAGACAGAAATGAAACTTCAGGGCACATTTTCAGTAAAGTTGGAAGGATTATTAATTGTGTATCCTCTCCACATAACCCAAGGAGGTTTTTCTAACTATGACTTAGGGCTCATCTCCAATATATGGGATAGAGCATAATAGGGAGTGTTAGTGTCGAAGCCATCTTCCAATTAGTGGTCGGTGCACTTAGCAAGGCAGGAATGGTACTTAGCTGCAGATGAAGAGATCTCAAAGACGACCGGTGATGTTCCAGCTACAAGGATGGAAGCTTTCCAAGGACCAGCAGAACAAGACTACATGGTGAGCAAGCGAGTTAAAAATATTGCAAGTTTTCGCGAAGTAGAGTCAGTCAACTTTTTGTTAAATTCATTTCCTATTTTAAATTCAGTTCTCGTTAAACCGTCGTCATTTATATTCAATATAATAAATAGTATTTTTCTAGTTCACTTTAATCAATCTGCCTTAATTAGCCTTTTGATTTCTAATTCTCCGGCTTAATGATTAGTGCACTATCACCCCACCCCTGTGATAAAAGTCCGTCCAAGCTTGATTATAAATTTTTATCTTTAAGTCATCAACTTAAAGATTGGCGCCCTTAGCTTGCATGGTTGCATTTCTCGTTCAATGGTTGTTCTCCGAGAGGGGAATCCACAATGTAGATGCTATTCATTAAGTCATATTTTGAATTTTATAGGTCATATTTTTATGTTTTTAAGGTCATAAATGCATACAGTACATACTTCATACATTTTTAGGTCATGGAAATCCGCCCCCCTAGTAATCACATATGATTTGATTATCTCTTAGTTATAAATTCTATGTCTGACGTCTGTTGATAATCCCTTAAATAATCATTTTAAATTTTGCTCTTGTACATGCATTTTGCGGAGCCTCCGTGGCTCAGACGGCAGCGCGTAAGCCTCTCACCGCTGGATACCGTGGTTCAAATGCCGGTCACTCCATCTGAGATTTGTGCAGGACAAAGCGAAGCCGGGGCAGGTTTTTCTCCGGGTACTTCGGTTATCGCTGTCATCTATCATTCCAGCAACACTCTCCATTCTCATTTCATAGCATCTATCAGTCATTACAAAAATCACTTTGGGAGTGGCGACCCCATCGTACTAATAGTCTATATACGATTCATTCATTACATCCCTGACCCGGTCAATGACTGGGAAACAGCTTGTAGGTTTTCATACATGCATTTTGCCTTAAATTGAGTCCACTCGTTCATAATATCGTCGTTGCGCCAAGAAAATCAGCTATGTGATAATATTTCAACATAGAACTCTGTCATGTAAGGTTCAGTATTGCATTAACTATACAGAGTGTATCTGTGATGATATTACAGACTTTCAGGGTTGATGGAGGACGGCAAATGGATCAATCTGAGATCAGGAACCGTAGTCTGGAAACGATCGAGTCGAAAGTTAAGCAAAATTCTACTCAAAGTCCGTTTACCTAAACAATTTCACAAGTTGCTCCATTTACAACAAATGCTCGAAATGGCGTCCCCCTGCGTCGATGCAGGCATGACATCGTCGTACAATGTTCTTTCGTACCCGTACGAATATCCCCTGTGTCCTTTGAACAGCGTCACAGGCAGCAAGAATTCTTGCCAAGAAGATCGTGTTCAGTTTCGACAGGTGTCTCATGCAAAAGGATTTTCACTTGGCCCCACAAGAAGAAAACAAGTGGAGTGGGATCAGGTGAAGAGCAGACCTCGAAACAAGACCTCTTCCTCCTACCAACTTTGCAGGGAATGTCTGATCCATGTGTTCACAAACCCTCAGTCCAAGCTGAGGTGAGGCTCCATCATGTTGGAAGCACATCCGTTCACGAAGGACAAGTGGGATGTGTCCCAGGAACGTGGGCAGTACATCTCTGAGCACCACTGTGTACACTGCTGAATTTAGGCGGCGCCATAAGACCTATCTGTGTCGGTGCGACGTAAAGCAAATAACAATATAGGCGGAGAGGAAGAAGAAACGGGCCTACTACGTAATCTGACTATGCCTGCCCACACGTTGACTGAAAGTTTGTGCTGATGGCTCTTCACAACTGTAGCGTGAGGATTCTCATCGCCTCAAACATGACTATTGTGACTATTTGACATTTCGTCTCTAGTGAAATCGGCTTCATATGTGAGAAGCTCGTATGCAGAAAAATGAGGATCGACTGCAAGGCGCTGCAAGACCCATTGGCTGAACGCGACTCGAGGTGCGAAATCAGCAGGACTCAAAGCCTGCACTTTCTGCGGATGGTAGGGGTCTAGCTACATTTCACGTAATACTCGCCACACAGTCATATGCGAAACATGCAATGCTCGAGTGCTCATTGCACTCGCCTCATCCACGCGAGCAAGTACTGCATCTTATAAGTCGGGAGTTCTTGTAATTCGTCGTTCTCCTCGGTCATTGTACTGTTTTACTAATTTGCCTATTTCATTTAATCGTTGGAACAGTCGTAGGAACACGGTGTGATCCGGATGTCTCCTACGTGGATATTTGGTCCTGTACAACCGTTCGGCTTCTTTGCTGCTTCCATTTGCTTGTCATTACACGAACACCATATCTGCAAGTTCCGTAACCGAGTACAACTCCGTTTGGATAGGGCTGTTCAACGTATCACTTCAACACGTAAACACAGACTGAAGCCTACAGTACAGATATCGCACACCGATCACGTCAGTACACAGTACGTCGTCTGCATTGGAGTCGTTGAGTTATTATCCTAGCCTCTTCCGCTCGCCGGGATTGTCTCCTCTATTGTACACTTAGCACATATAGTGTACAGTACAGTCGGAGGTATCAAAGCGATTTTTGCTTTAATTTTTGACTACCGGCCCCAGAGGTGTAGTGGATACGGCATTGGCCTACTAATCCCAGCCTAACGGGTTCAAACCCGACTGAGGTCGGTGGCTTTTAAGGGTGTGTAAAGGTGACAACCCCATGTCGTTGGCTTCTGGCACGTTAAAGAACTACTGCGGGACGAAATTCAGACACCCCGGCGTCTGTTAAGAACGTACGGTCGTGAAAGAACTTGGACGTTTGACTCGAACGTTTGCGGACTACCGTTCCTTATCTCATATTGATCCATTTGCCGTCCTCCTGAAAGTTTGTGACATCATCGCGAATACACCTGTATAAACGAATTTTCGTTCTAAGTTATACAAGTGCTACGGATCACCAATTCTCCCTTCAACATTGTCACATAACGGCGCAACGACGGTATACAACTCCTCTTTCTGCCACTTCTCCCACATCTTGAGGTGATAGCAGGTGTGACTTGTATCACTCTCTCTCACGCACACACGCGTGCGATGATTTAGTACTGTTTTCCAGCTGGATGCCCTTCTCGACGTTGACCCTATACGGAAAAATATGTTATTACTGCGTGTTTCTGTAATAGTTGATAGTGCAGCGTGCATATAAAGATGTGTCTACTGGAGCAAACAAAAACAGGAATGAACCAGAAGAGGATTACATTCCTGACCCGACCATAAACTGAACACAGACCCTCTAAACGGTAGGTTTCGACACAGACCATTCAGCCAGTGAGCTAGACCATTTATGATATACACAAATTGTTTACTTAAGTAAACTGATTACATGTCGTTTGTAATATAGGCCTATTGTGGCGAGACCTTTTGCTTCCCGTATGGCCTGTCCGCTGTCTGCGTCTAGACCAATCTGAAAAATGTGTATCATTTCTTGCTCTATTCATTGGCTTCCTTTCCCAGCAGTTGACGTAGATCTTCACAATTTCTACTGCGAAAGTACGTAAACGATGGTCTGTCTCATCCACTGCATGGCGCATCACTTCTTTCCTGTATCCGATGTGCCGTAATTTTCTTCCTACCTTAAATGATTGAGATGATGGCCAATGTTTGTTTGTTAAATTTATTCTTCATATCAAGGGGTACGTGTGCCAAGAGATTGTATTTCAACTCTACGTCGAACTTAACAGGATTTTGTGATAGATTATTTTTTCGGGGTTCTGGGCCGTGTTCTTATACTGTCCATTACGTAGTAAGTGGACCCCTGAAAATGCTCAGCACAGCATATGGCGAAACATTACGAATTAGACCACGGCCCGGAAATGTTTTGTTATGATAATGCCAGCTGTGGAAGTCTAAGCTGTTAGGTTAATGGAATTTGTATTTTGAAATCATGGGAAACATCATTTCAGTTAGATAATTTTTATTCTTGAAATATTTAACAGTTTAAATGTCCGACTCGTTGGCTGAATGGTCGGCGTACTGGCCTTCGGTTCAAAGGGTCCCAGTTTCGATTACCGGCAGGGTCGGGGATTTTAACCTTCATTGGTTAATTCCAATGGCCCGGGGGCTGGGTTTTTGTGCTGTCCCCAACATCCCTGCAACTCACACACCACACATACCACTATTCTCCACCACAATAACAGGCAGTTACCTACACATAGCAGATGCCGCCCACCCTCATCGGAGGGTCTGCCTTACAAGGGCTAGAAATAGCCACACGAAATTATTATATACAGTTTAAATTTCGGAAGACACGGATTATTTTCAAGCCTGTATTGAATTTAATGTAACAATTCCTGAAATATCTATTTTAAAATCATTCCGAGCATCATTGCATTCACGTATTCGTATAGTCTTCAATACTGTGGGCTACAAAACTGTTCTGAACACTGCACCATAAGCTTAAGACTCGGTTCCTACAGTTTCAGTAACAACCGTTCTCCTATTGTTTGCTGTATGTTGTGTATAATAATGTTATTGTTATTACGTCCCGCTAAATACTTTTACAGTTTTCAGAGGCGCAGAAGTGTTGCGAACATCATCCGAAGGGGTTCTTTCACGTGCCAGTAAATCTATCGTATCTGAGCGCCTTCAAATATCGTAGGGTTGAACCGGGATCAATAATAATAAGGTTATTTGTTTTACGTCCCACTAACTACTTTTACGGTCTTCGGAGACGCCGACGTGCCAGAATTTAGTCCCGCAGGAGTTGTTTTACGTGCCAGTAAATCTACCGAAACGAGGCTGTCGTATTTGAGCACCTTCAAATACCACCGGACTGAGCCAGGATCGAACTTGCCAAGTTGGTGTTAGAAGGCCAGCGCCTTAACCGTCTGAGCCACTCAGTCCGGCGAACCGGGATCGGAGCTGTCAGCTTGGGTTCAAAAAGCCAGCGCGTCACCGTCTGATCCACAAATTTTTATACCAGTCGTTTATTCTATGCTTCGAAATTTACATAGCACACATGAAATAAATCTGATACATTGTCATGGACCACGTACAAAACAGGTGATGGTGGAAAGTTCTGAGCAGTACAAACACTTTCCACATAGTTCACTGACAGGTGCCTTATAATAAACAAAGAATGTCAGGTAAAACAATTGTTATACCTTAGAAGGGAACATTTGAACCTAAGAATTGGGAAAATGCCAGCATGAAAAAAGGACACACAAGAAAGCAACATTATAAATCAAATAATGATACCGGGCGAGCTGGTCGTGCGGTTGATAGTGCGCGGCTGTGAGCTCGCATCCGGGAGATCGTTCGTTCGAACCCCACTGTCGGCAGGACTGAAGATGGTTTTCCTTGATTTCCCATTTTCACACCAGGCAAATGCTGGGGCTGTACCTTAATTAAGGCCACGGCCGCTTCCTTTCCATTCCTAGGCCATTCCTGTCCCCTCGTCGCCATAAGACCTATCTGTGTCGGTGCGACGTAAAGCCACTAGCAAATAATGACCGTATCTATGTGCTAGCTGTCCCCTTGACTGAGTTTCAAACGCTTTTTCTTCATGTGGTATAAGAAGAACGGTATAATACACCATCAACACTGTCCAGCATAATTATATGTATATTATGTACTGTCTTGTTATCAAAACAAACGCTTGCTATTTGATCTGGGGTAAGTCCGTCACATACTGTCGAATCAGCTACCGGTCGTCGATGTCTCCGAGGAGCAGGTTCATAAGTCGACACACTAACTCCACGTGTGCACAGTACTTACACATGTTGTTAAACGGTGTACCCCTATATCCGTTTGACCACACACCGTACAACATGGCGATGGTTCCAGATGTATTTTGTTACGACGTTGTGCCTTTAGTATCAGATGTTTAAGGAAAATGTAGATTTGTGAACGTAAATAGGACGAAATTTTCATAGGGCTAAAGTTTCCCTGTACCGTTGCAAGTGGCTTTATATCGCACCGACACAGGTAGGTCTTATGGCGACGACGGGATAGGAAAGGCCTAGGAGTTGGAAGGAAGCGGCCGTGACCTTAATTTTTTTTCTAGGGGCTTTACGTCGCACCGACACAGATAGGTCTTTTGGCGACGATGGGATAGGAAAGGCCTAGGAGTTGGAAGGAAGCGGGCGTGGCCTTAATTAAGGTACAGCCCCAGCATTTGCCTGGTGTGAAAATGGGAAACCACGGAAAACCATCTTCAGGGCTGCCGATAGTGGGATTCGAACCTACTATCTCCCGGATGCAAGCTCACAGCCGCGCGCCTCTACGCGCACGGTCAACTCGCCCGGTGTGACCTTAATTAAGGTACAGCCCCAGCATTTGCCTGGTATGAAAATGGGAAACCACGGAGAACCATCTTCAGGGCTGCCGATAGTGGGATTCGAACCTACTATCTCCCAGATACAAGCTAACAGCCGCGCGCCCCTCACCGCACGACCAACTCGCCCGGTCCCTGTGCCGTGGACCGGTGGTTATAGAGTGCTGTGGACTCAATCCGTGGGATAAAGTACACACATCGCCGTATGATGTTGTAAATGGTGCCCGGCTAAGTGGTATGTTCTGAACTGTCAGTGGAGAGATGGCGTGGAATGACATTAGTAGACGAATAACTTTAAGTGGTGTATTTTTTTTTTTGCTACTTTGCTTTACGTCGCACCGACACAGATATGTCTTATGGCGACGAGTGGTGGTGTTTTTAAAACTAGTAAAGATCACTTTATTATGATAAAGTTGGAATTCAAATTGTGGTAAAATTCGTTTATAAAAAGGGGAGTTGTGGAATGATTGACCATTGGAGATTTTCAATAAATGTCCAAATTCTTTGCATTTATTTAAGAAAAGTCTAGGTCAACAACAGATAGAGGATCAGCCACCTTGGCGACTGCCCTAAATGCAGGTCAGTGGCGACTGATTGATGATTTATGGTTTTCCGTGGTTTCCCAATTTCACGTCAGGCTGTACCTTACTTAAGTTCACGGCCGCTTCCTTCCCACTCCTATCCCTTTCCTATTCCATCGTCGCCACAAGAACTATCTGTGTCGGTTCGACATAAATCAAAATGCAAAAATAATAAATTAAAAATTCCTTCTACCATATATCCTGATTGTGTCCTGATTATCAACATGAATACCTTTGCTTGCTTTAAATAATCTACCGTTAATCTCACAGTGCCCCAGTACGACTAACATCACTTCCCGCAGTACTCTGTCATAGGCTATACCTTCTCTAGATTTACGAAACATAAACATAACTATCTAGTTTTCAATTACCTGGCCAATACGGAATACCAGATCCTCACTACCCTCTGTTGTTTGAAATCACACTGGTTTTCATCTCTGTCAACCACCGATCGTATCGTCCCTTCCAAAATGCCAGTGAACACCTTGCCTGGAATAGTGATCAATGAAATATATCTTGATAGTTACTGCAATTCTTCCTGTTTCCTTACTTGAAGATAGGTGCAATAACTGTTTTGTTTTTTCAATCAGAAGATACATTACTAACATCCGATGCTAATCTTCTCACTCTATGAAGCCATTTAATCCCTGCCTTTCCACTATATTTGACAATTTCAGGTCTAATTTAATTTATTCCTGCTGCTTTATGACACTGCAGTTTATTTACCATCCTTTCTACTTCCTCAAGCGTAATTTCACCAACGTCATTGTCCTCCTCGCCATGAGCCTAGTTGTTCGCGATGTCACCAGGAATATTTCCTTAGACGTTGAGAAGCATCTTTAAAATATTCCTTCCATCTGTCCAGTGATTCCCTAGGATCTACTGTATTATGAGTTCACCTAATTACCCAGAACACTATTCTTTTCTTTTTCCCCTCCTTTTCTAAGATTCTTTACTACTGTCCAGAAATGTTTCCCTGCCACTTGATCTAGTCTTTCCAAGTTATTACCGAAATCTTCCGACGACTTTTTCTTGGATTCAATAATTATTTGTTTCGCTCTGTTTATTTCAAGTACGTAGAATTTCCCATCTGTTTCAGTCCTTGTTTGGAGCCATTTCTGATATGCCTTCCTTTTACGTTTACAAGCTGCCATCACTGCATCATTCCACCCAGGTGTACGCGTCTTCCCATATTTGCATATAGTTGTTCCTAGGCTACCCGTTCCTGTTTCCACCAAACGATCCCTGAATGCCATTCATTCTCTTTTTATAACCTGAACCTGCTTATTGTTTATTGTTTTGAAATTATTTATTGCATCCACGTACTTTTGTCTGATTTCCTCGTTCTGGAGATTTTCTTTTCTTTTTCGTCTGCAGACAAATTTCACTTTTCCTATCCTAGGCTACAGATTAGATGGGGGTCTGTATCATCAAAAATCCCCGGAAAACCCCGCACATTCCTAACAGATTTGCTGAATTAAAAGTCGGTTATGATATAGTGAACTATGGATCTGTTGTCTCTAACCTCCCATGTCTAGCGGGAGATATTCGTAACTATTCGTAACTACTAATCCCATTCTAGCACAGAAGTCCAGTAAATGCTTCCCATTCCTATTAGCTTCCATATCTTCCCCATATGTATATCTTTAGATAAATGTATTGTCCCTAATTATCCTCAAGCGCGTCGGCCTCTCACCGCTGCATACCGAGATTTGTGCTGGAGAAAGCGGAGGCGGGACAGGTTTTTCTCCGGGTACTCCGGTTTTCCCTGTCATCATTCATTCCAGAAACACTCCCCATTATCATTTCATAGCATTTATCAGTCATTAATAATCACCTTGGGAGTGGCGACCCCATTATAATAATAGCCTATATATGGTTCATTCATTACATCCCTGACCCGTTCAAAGGTCAAAGACTGGAAAACAGGTTGTAGGTTTTCAATCCTCAAGCATGTTCTTTATAGAAATCAACCGGTTTATTCATCAGCCACACATCTTGGGAGTGTTTTTTTTTTTGCTTTACGTCGCACCGACACAGATAGGTCTTATGGCGACGATGGGACAGGGAAGGGCTAGGAGTGGGAAGGAAGCGGCCGTGGCCTTAATTAAGGTACAGCCCCAGCATTTGCCTGGTGTGAAAATGGGAAACCACGGAAAACCATCTTCAGGGCTGCCGACAGTGGGGTTCTAACCTACTATCTCCCGAATACTGGATACTGGACGCACTTAAGCGACTGCAGCTATCGAGCTCGGTTCATGGGAGTGTACATAGTTTGGTAGGTAAATGGATTTATTTCGTTTTGCATTCGACGCTTTAAATCCACCCAGGGAAGCATGTTCCTGAGAAAGACAGTTCTCTCTTAATGGAGTCACCTCGACTCAAAACTGTATGCAATAATGTCTGCACGTTGAAGAGAAAATATTGAATGAGTATACATTATTTGCTAAGCCACTAGTTCTCGGTATTTCATTACGGTAAAGTAGTAAGATTTCTCGAGACAGAGAAGGAGTTATTTTCCTTTCAATTTACCTCAGTTCAAAGACTAAACGAACACGAGAATCCAGACTTTATTTTTTGTCGGAAGAGCCGTTCATCACTTGCTCCAGGGCCTTCTAAATAATACTCTTTAAAAGGTCTTGTTTGCTCATGAATATTGCGCGTAGTGTTCCCAGGAGTGCAGGGGATCATCAATGAAGGTGGCTGTCTAGGAAGGCGGGGAGAGAGCGAAGTATTAATAGAGCACAATCTTATATTTCATGAAACGATAAACTTAAAAATGTTCATCTCCATATTCATAACATTTCAGATTTCCTTCCTCTGTTTAATCGAAATTTATGATATTATAAACATACCATCAACGACGCCTCATCCTCAGGTTCTTTGGGAGGGTTACGGTCCGTGGAGGACCACGCTCAGGATGCCTCTTAAAGGTCTCTGTGGGGCTCATTAGACCGCTATTACTTTCGCTGCAGAACTTCCGTAAGATTTTTCGGTGAACAGGCTTAGTTAATGAAGTTGGTAATTTTCACATGAGGAGGAGTAAAAAATGAAATGGCGTATGGCTTTTAGTGCCGGGAGTGTCCGAGGACAAGTTCGGTTCGCCAGATACAGGTCTTTTGATTTGACACCCGTAGGCGACCTGCGCGTCGTGATGAGGATGAAATGATGATGAAGACGGCACATACACCCAGCCCCCGTGGCTGCGAAATTAACCAATTAAGGTTAGGCCAGAACGCTAACCACTTAGCGATGGAGCCGGTCATGGGGTAGCGGGTGGGGGGGGGGTAGGAGATGATAAATGTTTGCATCTAACGACACATCAGTGACAAAATTATTTTTGGTTCTACGTCCCATGTACAGCTAAAATTTGGGCCCGCCGGAATTCTTTTACGTGCCAGTAAATCTACCAACACGAGGCTGGTGTATTTTAGCACCTCCAAATACAAGTGGACTGAGATGGGATAGAACCTGACAAACGAGGCTCAGAAGACTATACCCGCAGTCAACTAATGTCATAAGCGGTTTCTTTGATGTTATATAATGTTACATAAAAGCCGCTTTCATTACCCCGCTGGTTCAGAACGAGGACTGTGATAGAGAAGGGGAAAGAGGGGAAGTGCTCACCGCGGAAGAATATTTTCCTACGTTCTTAGGTTGACTACCGGTAAAACATCAAAGGGACCGTTTAGGACTTGAGTTGACGCCGACTATAGCAATCCACTGTGCGAGCCAAATGAAGTGGCTAGTTGACACACTGGAGCGATTAACGTGAGGGTTACCTTCGTCATACTGTTAAGAATAGAACACGAAAACAAAGATTTCGCCGACACAATTTAAGTTAAAGTTACGTCGAACCGATCCAGATCATTTAGAAAATTATGGTGGCAAACAAAACTCCATCCTAGAGGCACCTGGTTATATGATCATTTATTGCACTTATGTGAGTAATTTTGTAAAGAATTATGTATATCTTGCAGCGATAGGTTCAAGCATCTCGAATCATTTTAACACAAACCATTAAACTTATTCATGTTGACAGAGAATACATATAAATGAGAACAAAAGATTTAGGAATGTGAACTTTTGAATGGCAACCGACATCGTAGCCACGGCAGCCCAGTATTGCAAGACTGAAACGTGGGAATGCATGAGTATTTCCAATGAACTGGACGGTCTTATGTGTCAGTCGGCTAAGTGGCAATTTTTAAAATATCGTGATTTTGACCCCATCCATCCAAACGAGGATAACGCAAGATTTTGGCATCTTTCTTTCATAAATAGGTTTAAAGAAAAATGTAATTGCCATTGTTAGAATCGAAGATTCTTACTTGGCATAAAACAGCTATGAGCACAAATCTACGTTAACGCCAGTCTTCATTCAGCATCAGTCAGCTGTGTGGCCTGTTTCTGCTCTTATCCTATGTCGTTGATGCCTAAATTAAAAACAAGATAAGGGTTTCGTTAAACAATAGATATGTTGCAGTTGCCGCCTAATAATGTGATCCAGACCGTGTGTCGATTGGCTTTGGAACATTGTGTTACTTACACTGCTTGTTTCGTCCTCTAAGAGAAATTGCATTCACAGTTTATGGCATTAAATACGTCTGTGCCAGTAGTATGCTCACTAGATAGCAGCAGCATGCAGAGCGCGCCCTTCTCAGAGTAACTTGCTTTCGGCATTTTCAACAGGGGCGTAACGAATGTGATACGAAATAAAAATTCCGGCCCACTCAAGTGAAAGGCAAAACCTAACACTAACTAAAATCAGTGTACTTACAGTAAGTATAACCAATGCAATACATTGTCAAATTATATGAACAAAGTGATTATTCATTATTGTAAAATTATTAAAAACGAATGTTTCAATATATTTCATTTTACTGCCTCCGTGTTTTAACGGCTAAGCTGATGAACTGCCAACGCAAACGTAGACCACTTAGATGTTTGTCCACTTTTTTTTTTTTTTGCTAGTTGGTTTACGTCGCACCGACACAGATAGGTCTTATGGCGACGATGGGTCAGGAAAGGGCTAGGAGTGGAAAGGACGTGGGTGTGGGCTTAATTAAGGTACAGCCCCAGCATTTGCCTGGTGTGCAAATGGAAAACCACGGAAAACCATCTTCAGGGCTGCCGACAGTGAGGCTCGAACCTACTATCTCCCGAATACTGGATACTGGCCGCACTTAAGCGATTACAGCTATCGATGTTCGTCCTTAAAATTCATTTCATTGGTAACATTTTTCAGTAACTACAGAACTATTACTCTGCAACTGATATTGAAGTCACAGTTATAATCATTTATTTGATTACAACACGTCTGCCTCTGTGGTATTGTGGTAGTGTGATTAGCTGCCACCCCCCTGAGGTCCGGGTTCGATTCCTGGCTCTGCCACGAAATTTGAAAAGTGGTACGAAGGCTGGAACGGGGTCCACTCAGCCTCGGGAGGTCAACTGAGTAGAGTTGTATTCGATTCCCACCTCAGCCATCCTGGAAGTGGCTTTCTGTGTTTTCCTACTTCCCCTCCAGGCAAATACCAGGTTGATATCTAACTTAAAGCCACGGCCGCTTCCTTCCCCCTTACTTGTCTATCCCTTCCAATCATCCCATCCCCCCGCAAGGCCCCGGTTCAGCATAGCAGGTGAGGCCGCCTGGGCGAGGTACTGGTCATCCACCCCAGTTGTATCCCCCGACCCAGAGTCTGAAGCTCCAGGTCACTGCCCTAACTGAGTTCCAGGGAAGAACCGACCCTGGAAGGTAAACAGATAAAGCAGAAGAAGAAGAAGAAGTAAGCAAATTTGTGCATTGTACAAACTGAGGTATAGTACATATCAGGAAACTATCATTTCCTATCTAAAATATATTTTGGTACAAATGTTCATTTCTGTAATTATTTTTCAGTAATTTGGTGCAGGTCTTTTTTGAGGAGCCTGTTGCGGTATTACGAGAGGCGGCAATTGTTCTGTGTTACACACAGTACGATAAAATGCTTCTAAATGCAAACGAGTGGCAATTTCTCTACGTACTCATTGTAAAAACAAATACTTCGTCCTAATGTGATCTTCTGACTATTTCCGTGCAGAGTGGCATTAGGCTAGATATATACCCGGGTGGTACAACTGCCCGTATTTTTCCCGAAAATATGCCACCAGCTTGGATTTAAATGTCTCTCAGTCCTATCTTGCGCAACATCTTATAACAATTTTCTGCGCAGTTAGCCCGATATATACTTCGCCGCACAATGCAAGAACGATACAAGAGGCAGTAAGTGAGACCCATCTCACAAACACTGTACTATTTTATGTAGAGTGGAGTCGCTTACTCCAGTCAATGTTACGAAATGTTACTGTACTGTACAAACCACAGCAACTCCTTTAATGTCGGCAGAGAATTGACCACCCGATTAGTTCAAGAGGCCATTTTCTTTTGGTAGAAAAGTGTGGTTGTCCGCCTCTGTAGTGTAGTGGTTAGTGTGATTAGCTGCATCCCTCGGAGGCTCGGGTTCGATTCCCGGCTCTGCCACGAAATTTTTTAAAAAGTGGTACGAGGGCTGGAACGGGGTCCACTCATCCTCGGGAGGTCAACTGAGCAAAGGTGGGTTCGGTTCAAACCTCAGCCATCCTGGAAGTGGTTTTCTGTGGTTTCTCACTTCTCCTCCAGGCAAATGCCGGGATGGTACCTCACTTAAGGGCACGGCCGCTTCCTTCCTTCTTCCTTGTCTGTCCCTTCCAATCTTCCCATTCCCCCACAAGGCCCCTGTTCAGCATAACAGGTGAGGCCGCCTGGGTGAGGTACTGGTCCTCCTCCCAGTTGTATCCCCAGACCCAAAGTCTCACGCACAAGGACACTGCCCTTTAGGCGGTAGAGGTGGGATCCCTCACTGGGTCCGAGGGAAAAACCAACCCTGGAGGATAAACAGTTTAAGAAGAAGAAGAACCGACTATGGACAAATTAATTGTAAATACCATCTAAAACATTATGCTGTACTCATTATCCGAGTAATAAGTACATACTCTACACGTAGGGAATGGTTGCAACTGTCTGGGCTTAAGAGAGACATCATTCCTGAGAATACTGTTGTGTTTGCAGCAGGGTAAACCTGTCTGAACATTTGAGTTCAGAACTTTTAAGATACAAGATTAGTTTCGAAGCGAGAGCGTAGATTATTCCATTAGTACAGACATACGAGAACTACCGCTCATCGCCTGGAGTGGCTACGTGGTATGCATTGCAGCCGACATGTGACATTTCCGACGCATTCGGGGTTCGAAACTAGCTACGATTTTTTTAAATTTTTATACTTTTAAAGACATTGGTAATTAAGGTTTAACTTATTAAGATTTAACTTGTCCGCCTCTGTGGTGTAGTGGTTAGCGTGATTAGCTGCCACCCCCGGAGGCCCGGGTTGGATTCCCGGCTCTGCCACGAAATTTGAAAAGTGGTACGAGGGCTGGAACGGGGTCCACTCAGCCTCAGGAGGTCAACTGAGTAGAGGTGGGTTCGATTCCCACCTCAGCCATCCTGGAAGTGGTTTTCCGTGGTTTCCCACTTCTCCTCCAGGCGAATGCCGGGATGGTACCTAACTTAAGGCCACGGCCGCTTCCTTCCCTCTTCCTTGCCTATCCTTTCCAATCTTCCCATCCCTCCATAAGACCCCTGTTCAGCATGGCAGGTGAGGCCGCCTGGGCGAGGTACTGGTCATACTCCCCAGTTGTATCCCCCGACCAAGAGTCTGAAGCTCCAGGACACTGCCCTTGAGGCGGTAGAGGTGGGATCCCTCGCTCAGTCCGAGGGAAAAACCGAACCTGGAGGGTAAACAGATGATGATGATGATGAAGGTTTAACTTCCTTAAGTCTGAAAAGTCACTTACCACTTTTAAAAAGAAAGCATACACCAGAAAGGAATAATAACATACAATTTTCGTTTGGCAAACGGCTACAACGAATGAAGCGCACTGCACTTATTTTCAGCATTATGACAACTCATTCAACCAAGCAACTGCGCACGTTCAACTCGAAGAACGACTGGACGTCCTACGTCGGGCACATGAAACAGCACATAGTAATCTTCTTCGTCTTTATCTGTTTACTCTCCAGGGTCGGTTTTTTCCTCGGACTCAGCGAGGGATCCCACTCCACCGCCTCTAGGACAGTGTCCTGGAGTTTCAGACCCTGGGTCAGGGATACAACTGATTAGGATGAACAGTACCTCGCCGAGGCGGCCTCACCTGCTATGCTGAACAAGGGCCTTGGAGGGGGATGGGAAGATGGGAAGGGATAGATAAGCAAGAGGGAAGGAAGCGGCTGTGGGCTTAAATTAGGTACCATCCCGGCATCTGTCTGGAGGGGAAGTGGGAAACCACGGAAAACCACTTCAAGGATTGCTGAGGTGGGAATCGAACCCACCTCTGCTCAGTTGACCTCCTGAGGCTGAGTGGACCCCGTTCCAGCCCTCGTACCACTTTTTAAAAAATTTCTTGGCAGAGCCGGGAATCGAACGCGGCCCTCCGGAGGTGGCAGCTAATCATACTAACCACTACACCACAGAGGCGGACCGTACATAGTAATCTGTACAGCAAAATGGCTCCACCATAAAAGTTGCAGCAAGCAAGAATGACGCACCTCTACCGTACTCAGATGTGTATTAATGTAGATGGTCATTTTAAAATTTTACTTCGTTCATCGAATGGTCAAGCACAAGCCCATTGCACCTCTATCAGTAATACTGCAAATAGCCCTTTTAAGAGCTACTTACAAACGAACATAACAGAGTACCTGCAACATGAGAACTGATCATGATTTAGACTTGTCTTCAACAACTCTACTCACATGAACATTTCACAACGAAGAAAGAATAGTCCTGTATCGGCCTCGAACCTCCGACTAACGAGCACTGCCTTCCTGCTTGAACTTCGTACACACTCGGCTGTCACGAGCTGCTGTCTGCATGCGTGATATCAACAATACTTCTAGTAATTCAGCCATCATATTCTTTATGCATGCAGTTTCTGTGATACAGAATTTTTACGATTCTGTACAATCATTCGGTATTTTATCGTTAATGCTGAAAGCGTAATAAGCCCAGATATCGCTGTGAGCAGCCATGGTCTATGTTTTTAAGTTTGGCTCTATTCTGCGGGTTGCATAAAACTGAGTGAGTAGAAGCAGCTGTGCAGCTCGGTAAATACTGTATGTTTCTTTTGCGAGGAGTCTGCGTGTCCCCTTGAAGGCCCGGGCCCGCCTGCATTGCAGGCCCTGCAGGCCCTAACGTTACGCCCTTGATAAACAACATGTCATCTTGACCACGAAGTTCATGGCCACATGGCCAACTAGCTCAATCAATAGCCATCCAGGCAATTAATTTTATTTTGAAGTGCAACTAGTGTTTATATAAAGTGTTTATAATTAATCATTAAAATAAATGTTTCATTTACGTGTAATATTGGGTAATGACTCGGCGCCCTATGGCATAATAAATTATGTGTAGGCCCTATAATTAACATACAGTCCGCTAGCAGAGGCAATCATCGCTGTGCAGTATTATAATTAACACGCGTGTTACAGTATTAAAATTCAATTCACCATTCCAACAGTGTTACTTAGTGAAGTTCAGTGTACTGTCAATACCAGATCCATCCTTGGATAGTGTGACTTCTACTAACTAATTTTTACAATATGAAACCGAATTCAAATGAAATACACATTAAAATATTTCTGAAATAAAGTGCTCAATCGTCGGTCTATGTACAGCACTCACACTTAGTACTTACTTGATTACTTACACATACACTCTTCTATAGAGCGCCAGCTACAAATAGATGTAACGATAATAGAATGAGAGTCTTGAATATCTCTAGGGTGTGAGGTAATAAGCTTACTTAGACAGCATAACGTATCGGTTCTGGGAAAAGTAGACAGGCGTTCGGTTTCCCCATTAAAATGTAAGGTTATCTGATCTACTATAGAAATGAAACAATCAATTATGTTTGGTAATGAACAAAATATATTCTTTAAAAATTGACTTTAACGAGTGAGACTTACTGCGATAAATCAAAAGATAATATAAAACTCTGACATTATAACTGAAAGAAACTGTAGGCATAAAATTTGAAATCTTCTTGACCGGACATTTAAAAGTTATACAAGAAATTTATCCTTCACTGTTCACTTGACTGTACCTCGAGCAGTTTGAGTGTTATTACGTCGTATTCCTTTGAGTTGGTATCAGATATAGGTACCTCAAGCCTACTTTGGTGATGTATCCTTTTAGTTTCACAGACGAGATGTATCATGGCTTGAAATTATATTCACACTTCACAATCAAATTTACAAGTATTTCACTGATAAGTGTTAGTATGCATTACGAATACTCAGTATTCGTCTGTCACCCAACTGACACGTGAACTCAACCGAACAGATGCACGAAACACACTGCGGACATGTAATCCATTTGGTCACTGATGATTACGTATCCATATCATTGTTCCCCATTCGTCTCCTTCCAATTGACTCCAATTGACTTCATGGCAAGTCTTTCCATTCATCTCCTTCCAACCAACTGCTTCCAAGCAACTGAACTATCCACCTGACTGACCGACTGAGGCCTCTTCATCCAAATGACTGTCCATCAACCAAGGCTCCATCCATCTGACTGACTCTATAGAAGTCTGGTCCCTGTATATATAGACACTAGTTGTCACACTTATTTAATCTCCAAAAATACCAATGATGTCACTCCCACCCAACTCAAAGTGTTACACGTTGTGTTGCAATAGCCTGAGGCAAACTAGGGACTTCCTAAATATGATCTCATAGCTAAATGCATACAATGACAGAGCGATGACTCGACAGTTATAGTAGCAGTATTGCAAAATGTGTTGCAATGTTTTAGAAGGCAGTATCACAAATAATATATCCATATCTGATATTAGGCATTAAGTCTCTCTTTACATTATTTTGATGCTAATATACACACAAAATAAAGCAAGCGATAATTAATTAACACATAGCGAAATCAGATTATAGAATAGAATCACACAATAATAATATTTACAATAATAGTAAGTGAATAATAATGCAGATGTAATAATAATAATAATAATAATAATAATAATAATAATAATAATAATAGTAATAATAATAATAATAATAATAATAATAATAATAATAATTGTACCGGTCGGTACACCTCTACGCCGCGCATTTGAATTTTCCGCCTTAAATTACTCCCCTACAGCAGAAACTCTGAACTTTAAAGACTGAATTATCTCAACAGTTTCTCAGAAGATGTCACTGTGTTAATTTCGAACTGCTTTTGTTTACTAATTATCAAGAAGTGTGGACATTCTCTCACAGATGTCTCTACCAAAAACTATGATCATGCACCCTGGTGCGAAGTGAAGGAACATTTCTTGAAGATATTTTATACTCATAAGTTTTCCTATAACTAAATTTCGTTCTTTCATTTGTGGGGTGGCAATATAAATCTTTCTTTCCGCCAGTTTTGAAGTTAGCCAATCAATAATTTCTGTCCTTAATTTTCAGCCAATCGTGTTTTTCTTCTCCAATTTTGATGTGTAAATTTTAGTCAGCCAATAAACGACTGTGGGTGTGTCTTAATTATTCATGAAAGGTCTGGAATCTTCACCGAGAGTATAAAAAATGCTGATTTTCCTGGCTCTCCGCCACTTCAACAACATCTAGCTTAGTGTATGGAAGTATAGCAGGGGGCGGGTAGCGCCTCTTCCTTCGGGCAGCAGCTCTTGAACAAAGGTAATGGCCTTTTAACGTCTTTATTTCTTGCTAGCTCATCAGTTCAACCCTCGGGGAAGGTCCGAAACCTTTTCAATGTAACCTACCTGTCTAAAAATGTAACTTAGTGCCGGCTTATGTAAAATTTTCTTATTACTTTAACTGTAAATCGGGGATAGAGAGTGCTTTACCCTCTGGAGCTCCCCTTCATTTTGATTTGAGGTGACTACGTTTTCATAACCGATTTTCTACTCTTAATGTATTAAAATTTTCTTATACGAGTCACCTCCCTAGTGTGGGAATAGCCCCTGTTTAATCGGCCTAGTGCCCCTTAGGTTTTATAAGGTTTCATGTAGGAGTGCAAGCAACGCCTCCATTCATCTTGGTATTTTGGGCCATTTAATTAATCTGTTTTTTCCACTAAGGCCCAGTAGGTTGGGTACGAGATACCCCCGTTTCATTTGATGTAAGCGGTGCCTTGATGGCAATTTAGTGTAATAGTCTGGTACTGCCTTTAATAGGCTTGAAAAATTGAGAGCGGCTCAGCTCTTCCTTGTGTTTGAAAAGTGCCTCTGGGAGGCTTGAGGGTAAAAGGTGGGAGCAAGTGCTCCATACAATAAGGGGATTTCTGCCCTTTGGTAATATGTGGTTGTGAGCTGAGAGCTCAGGAATTGTAAAAGGTGGGGCTCGAAGCCCAGATCGTTAAAATATCTCTATATCTTGGATTTCCTGGTCTTATACCTGATTTGTTAACTTGTTGTTATTTGTTGTATGTTCAAATTCTATATCAAATCTGTTAAGATTGGCCGTTTTGAAAATATAACCTTTAACGAAATTTTAATTCATTTCTCGGTTTTGTAGTTACACCCATTCCAGCCCGCACCTTCTTTCACCTCTGCATTCCACGGTTAACCCCGTAACAATAATAGTAATAATAATAATAATAATAATAATCTATATAAATAAAATTGTAGGGGGTCCGCTGTCTGTAATTTCTTTTGTTTTGCCAATTTTTCAGATATTTATCCGTTTTAGGTCAACTCAAGACCGAATCGGCGGTTTTTACGTTTCGTGTCTGTTTGTTTGTCTGTTTGTCTGTTTGTCTGTTTGTCTGTTTGTCTGTCTGTTTGTTTGTCTGTTCCACCATCACGTCGAAACGGCTGGATAGATCTCAACCAAACTTCATATTTAGAGTAAACTCATCCCGGGGATGGTTTCGATATGCATATCATTTTAAAATCTTTCAATACTCGGGGGGTTTATAGGAAAACCAGAATGGTTTTTCCACCATCACGTTGAAACGGCTGGATAGATCTCAACTAAACTTCATATCTAGAGTATACTCATCTCGGGGAAGGTTTCGATATGCATATTATTTTAAAATCTTTGAATAGACCGGGCGTTTATAGGAAAATCAGAATGGTTTTTCCACCATCACGTCGAAACGGCCGGATTGATCTCAACCAAACTTCATATCTAGAGTACACTCATCCCTGGGAAGGTTTCGATATGCATATTATTTTAAAATCTTTGAATAGACGGGGTGTTATAGGAAAACCAGAATGGTTTTCCTCCATTTTCTCTTATACTATTGATTTTCTGTAAACTTCGTTTACCGTAGGTGAAACGTCTCTTCATTATAAACAACTTTCGTTATGCTCATAATTTACCTTACTCTTCACATGACGGAGAAATTTACAATTTTCCTCTGGTATCATGCTCTGCATTGAGTGACCGACAGACCGACAACGAACCTACAGGTTACCATGGCAACGTCTCTGACTGCATGCCAGCAGGCAAGTAACGTATTGCCATTTTCCTCATCATGCTTTTAAATTCGTGGTTGTTCCTTGGGTAGAAGGCAAGAGAGGCGTCAATCGGCCTATCTGCGGGATATTGGCGGAATCGTTGGATGTTATAACCACCCTCGAATAGATTAAGTAATAACACCATTAGTCATCTTCTTATTATTCGTTTACATAAGGATCACTGGACCTAAATTTCTCCTCTGTTACCGCTTTATTATATCCATTAATCACACTAGCATAATTTATTGAGGGGCATTTAATTTTCCAATACATTCACTTGGCATTTACACATGTGTCGTTATCCGGCTGTCCTCAGTTATAATCCATTTTCTATTACTTTCAACTTTCTTAACTGCATTATTTTCTTCCTTAATTACGCCGTATGTACGCGAGTGCTACAAACTACAGAATGTATTTCCACCAAGACTCATATTTAGAATACACCTGCCCTTGATAGGTTTTAGGGCAAGTATTGTTTCTAAATCCCTGAACTGACTGGGGGTTTATACGAAATCGAAACAGTAATTTTGCACTTCCACAAAATATACACAACCAAACTTAATGGAAATCCACCTACCTTTGTAGAAATTAATTTCTAAACCTTTTTTCTCATGTGCATCATTTCGATACGTGGATTAATAAGGGAGATATCATTAACGGACCGTTTTTCTGTACAAGTCCCATCGGACTTAGCTCACGAGCGGGTGCGTGTGAAGCGTATTCCTTACAACTTGAAAACTACTGAAGACATTCGAACCAAAATGTATATTTACAGTAGCATCCACCTGTCCAAAGGTAGGTTTTAAACGTAAATAAACCGAGCTCGATAGCTGCAGTCGCTTAAGTGCGGCCAGTATCCAGTATTCGGGAGATAGTAGGTTCGAACCACACTGTCGGCAGCCCTGAAAATGGTTTTCCGTGGTTTCCCATTTTCACACCAGGCAAATGCTGGGGCTGTACCTTAATTAAGGCCACGGCCGCTTCCTTCCCACTCCTAGCCCTTTCCTGTCCCATCGTCGCCGTAAGACCTATCTGTGTCGGTGCGGCGTAAAACAACTAGCAAAAAAAAACGTAAATAACATTTCATATTACGGAATGGACTGGTGGTTTATAGGGAACCGAAATGGTGATTTTACTCTCCCACAGTACATACACAACAAGACCAACCTGACTGGAAAATCGACCAAACGTGATGGAATACCACCTCTAAATTTTTTTTTATGTGCATTTTTTCGTCGGGAGGATTAATAAGGGAGATATCATGAATGGTCAGTTTTGCAGGTTAAGTCCAGCGGACATAGCCCAAAAGGTGTTTTACATGGAGCAGATTCCTTATCTATATAAATCAAATCGTAACGACTATGTGCCTCTACACTGACTATATTGGCGAAATTTACGTACAGCTTTCCGTTTAAGGGCTAATAATGACCATCTGCATAATTTTTGGTTTAGTTTCCTGAAAGTCCTAATTTTTACCCGCCTCGCCCAAAATCAAGATTGCGGCATAATCTGCCAGAAGGAAAAGAAGATAATTGAAATTTGACAAAATGATACGTTTTAGCCTGTAAAGAACGGAAAACATCCAAGATCATTAAATTTTTCACTTCTTATCCCCGAAGAATATCGAAATATGCAGGCAATTTTAATTATGGTGCAGACCTTCGGAAATTACTATCACATAACAGATTGCACAATCTCCGTTCAATTTGGAATGATCTACAACCTTGGTCTTATGACATTTTGCCGTATCTGTATCCCTTTTACGTGTGATTTTTCTCTATTAATCGATGTTAAGTCAATTTGGAATTTTCACATGCATAATTCATACTTTCGATTACATATATGAAATACAGAATCATCAAACTCTTCACGACAATTGGCCCACCCAGTAGCCATATGTGAGCCAAATGCTATGTATGCAGCTGTCACATAATTATCCGAAAAGTAATGTAATGTGAGATAATCTTACAAAAACGTTACCCTGTTCCATGTTTCTAACTCAATCTGACCCAAGAATAGATGACATATCATAGGACCAGCCATTTAGGCCACTAAATCCGGCCTGTCTTTTGGTATAATCCTTTGTCGATATGACGTACGTTTTGTAGCAGTTAATCTGTATATGAAGGTCTTCAGTATTGTAAACACGCATATACTTTCGTATGTCGATCTATATATATTCACTGATGTCGATTTGTAGCGATTGAGAAAGGGTGGGTCTGCTATTGTAATCAGTACTCCCACACCGACTTTTTAGACTGGCAGTATGAAAGGGTTCCTTCTGCAACTCCTGTGTAACTGTCATTAGTAAGGAAGGCCTACAATTGTAATGAATAATTCACTTCTCGATTTGACTTGCAGAAGGCAAGTGGGCATGCAGTTTTGTTTAAAACTCCCCTACCCGATTGTGTTTGGCAGTAGGCAAGGGTGCCCGCCATTATAAAGAAATGTCCTCATCTAAAATGTGACTGGCATTAGGCATAGTGGCCTGCTATTTTGATGGAAACTCACCAACTTGGTGTGACTGGCAGTATGCTGGCTGGAAGTAGGAAAATGGGCCTGTCATTATAATGATAACTGCACAACTCAATTTCGAGTGATAGTAGGGTAATTGCCTGCCATTATAATAAAAACTCCTCAACTGTAATCTGTCTGGAAGTGGGTAAGGGGGCTGCCATTTTAACGAAAACTCCCCAAATCGATTCTGTCCGCGTAGTAGGCAATGGGGCCTGCAATTATAATGTAAACTTCCCAACTCGATTGTGAATGGCAGTAGGCAAGTGAGCCTGCCGTTATATCACAAATCCTTAACAAACACTTTACATTGGAAACAACGTACGGGGACCTCCCCATGCTCTTCCTCGGATAACGCTAAGAGACATGCAATTTTAAAACAATCTTATTTACTGCATGTTCACTATTTACTTCGATATTCGAATACAATGTAGAATACCGTAGCGAAGCACGGGTACATTCGCTAGTAATAATAATAATAATAAAGATTAATGCTTGTAACGGAATTTGAACCGTTACAATAGGTACACTGTTTATAGTAGAATGTGGCTCCTAGTATGGGCTAGATCAAGTTTGTTACTTTCAGTAACCTGTCTCAATCTCACCCTCGCCTTTGATAGCATGAAAGTGATTGAGGTATGAACAATGCTAGTAACGCCATTCCTTATGCATGATGTGATAGTGTCACTCGTAAGATCGGTCGATGAGTACATTCCAGTGAGCTTGGCAGACTGATATGTAACAGCACCTTCTGACTCAGCGAAGAAAGCAACGGGAAACCACCTCAGTCCTCAATTCCCTGGTACGCCTCTCATGGACGTCTAAGATTTCTATGACCATTCGTAGTAGATCTGTTGGTGAACCACACAGCCTTTGGGTTGACGATTCAACATACAATATATACAGAGACCTACCACTATCTGAACTTTGCGTAGCTGCTTTCTAGGGACGTTCCGGGGCGTCGAAGACATAAAGTTGAACTAAATCAGCTATGAATATGGTAGTGGAGAGTGAAATAAATACTAAAAGGGAAAGTCCATACTAGAAGTAAAATATTTAATAACCGAAGAAACCTATTGAATTATGGACATAAATAAAAACAAACCACGAACTTTACAACAAAATCAAGGGGTACCACGTACCCAGAGTTTATAATTTAGGCCCCTATGGGCAAATTTTGCCGCATTTTACAACCTACATTTCAGTCTAGCTAATTTTCCGTTCAGTGCTCTGACCCGAAGACCGCGTAAAGTAATGTTAAACCATACGCTTAGTTAACCCCGCACACAAATAAAGGATTCCGTATGACTAGGTATTAAACATTACATTAACACATATTAATAACAGATGAGACCTTACCTAATAATTCCCATTCCAAAGTACTGACTCTACCGTCGTCAACCACGCGAAACCCCTCGGTAGTAAAACCTATTACAACCAACTAGCTATCGCCTGGACACGAAAACACAGGGAAAAGAACACCGACCAATATCAAAGATACATCCTACAAAAAACAAAAAAACATATAAGAAATTCATTCACAAGGATATGCCTAAAACCCTTATGATTTAGTTAATATAAAAGGATATTTGGCATACTGATGTGTAGCCTCTCCACGAAGGCAGGACTATTGAACCCACGTATCGTAAACTCCATTGGCCAGCACAAATCTGAACTCACTGGATAATAAAATTGTAGTTATCAGCTCAGATGATCCTACATCGATGTCCCTGTGTGTTTCCTAAAATTTTGGCGTCTACTAGTCAGCTAATGATACGCGCTTATTTCGAAGTCTTTATTGTGTTGAGAATTTCCCTCAGAAGCAGGCTTAAATCTCTCTTGGCTATTTCCGACCAGCCTTTCTATTTGGCTTCTTCCGACCATTCCTTATATGACCCACTTAGTTACAACTGTGCGCTACCTGGCCCCTCAGCTCTTTCGCACACAAAGGAACTCTCTCTCTTGACCTCCACTCCAGTCTATAATCACCTTAAATATCTCAGCCAGTCACTGTACTCCCAGTTCCTATTCATAAATAGTCTCGTACAAAATGGTCATTAATGAACGTAATTTCTGCAACGTGTTAGCTCATCGGCTCTAATTTTAATCATACTTCCACGTATCTTACTTCCTGACCTCTCACGTCGTGGATGAAATCTCAATCCTACATTTCAAACAAAGAAATCCCCATCGGTGTGGATTTGGCACACACATAAGGAAGAACTATGAACACGTAAGCTCACCGACAACTTTAAGCGGGCCGAGTACTTGCTCGCTGCCGTAGCTGAAGACCATGGGTTTTTAGATATGGACAATGCGTTCCGTCCCACAGCTTCCTTCAGCTGCGCCTTCCCGAAAGCTATCATGCTCAAGATATTCACGCAGACGCTTATTGTAACTTTGCGGCTGGCATGCCTTCTACATGTCCCTCTATGCTCAAATCAAAATAGGTCTCACATAACACACAGTGCTAACATGCATAACATAGAATACGCTAAACTGCTCCGGGGACCTATGTCAACATCCTGACGCTAATTAGTTCACCCCCAAGGCATTCTTAAAAGGTTCTGGTATTGTGTGTGACACTATGATTTACTGCACTACTTTCATTAAATTGAATTGGTCATGATTATCATCACGATTAGTAGTGAATAACATTAAATACAGTCATTATCACAGCTATTAAATTGATTGTTTTACACTATTATATAGCCTAGATACTTAATCAATTAATGGGCACCAATCAATAATACACGTGACAATTTTTGTTTGCTAGGGGCTTTACGTCGCACCGACACAGATAGGTCTTATGGCGACGATGGGATAGGAAAGGCCTAGGAGATGGAAGGAAGCGGCCGTGGCCTTAATTAAGGTACAGCCCTAGCATTTGCCTGGTGTGAAAATGGGAAACCACAGAAAACCATCTTCAGGGCTGCCGATAGTGGGATTCTAACCTACTATCTCCCGGATGCAAGCTCACAGCCGCGCGCCTCTACGCGCACGGCCAACTCGCCCGGTACACGTGACAATTAGGTAGAGCATAACTTTTTTCGTTTTCTCAAAGATGTGGGTTAATATCTTACTGTACTTGATAACACACCATAATATAGGTTTTTGGAGCAGGATAATGTAGTTAGATTTTTAAATTGATTTGGGATTAATTTAGGCTGATCGACTGTACTTGAAATAATTAATTGACTGCATTTCATAATCAAATAAAATTTTATTACTCGAATTAAAATGAGTCCGCCTCTGTGGTGTAGTGGTTAGTGTGATTAGCTGCCAACACGGGAGGTACGGGTTCGATTCCCGGCTCTGCCTCGAAATTTGAAAAGTGGTACGAGGGATGGAACGGGGTCCACTCAGCCTCGGGAGGTCAACTGAGTAGAGGTGGATTCGATTCCCACCTCAGCCATCTTCGAAGTGGTTTTCCGTGGTTTCCCCACTTCTCCTCCATGCAAATGCCGGGATGGTACCTAACTTAAGGCCACGGCCGCTTTCTTCCCTCCTCCTTCTCTATCCTTTCCAGTCTTCCCATCCCCACGCCACGCCCCTGTTCAGCATAGCATGTGAGGCCGCCTGGGCGAGGTACTGGTCATCCTCCCCAGTTGTATCCTTGACCCAGAATCTGAAGCTCCAGGACACTGCCCTTGAGGCGGTAGCGGTGGGATCCTTCACTCAGTCCGAGTGAAGAACCGACCCTGACGGCTAAACAGATAAAGAGGAAGAAGAAGAAGAAGAAGAATTAAATTAAAAATATGGGTGTTATCGTTACAAAATAATTAAAGATTAATGAAACGAAAACGAAAATTGAAAATAAGCCACTGGCACTTACATGAATTAAACTTTTGCCGGTACAGATCATGTCATCTTGGAACTGTGGTATAGCTAGCTGCTTTACGTGGCACCGACACAGAAATGTCGTATGGCGACGATGGGACAGGAAAGGCCTAGGAATGCGAAGGAAGCGGCCGTGGCCTTATCAACGTACAGCCCCAGCATTTGCCTGGTGTGAAAATGGGAGACCACTGAAAACCATCTTCAGGGCTGCCGACAGTGTGGTCCGAACCCACTGTCTCCCGGATGCGAGCTCACAGCTGTGCGCTCCTAACCGCACGGCCAACTCGCCCGGTCTCTGGTATAGCTGCACTGGCTCGTGCTACCTTAAACAGCCTCTGAAAGGCTGCTAGGACTTCCCTCTGGTTGTTGACATCAATGACCTCTGAAACGTCGCTCGCACAGTTGTTCCGCTTATGTAAGCGAGCCCAGAAATAAAACTAGTTCTGACGACCTAGATTTTTGTTGGTACACTAATGCTACCGAACATCCTAGCCTTGGTTTCGTCAATGAAAAGACGAAACAGATGTAGCGCCTGTTTCATTTAGGCATCTTAAGTGCGGCCAATATCCAGTATTCGGGAGTTAGTAGGTTCGAACCCCACTGTCGGCAGCCCTGAAAATGGTTTTCCGTGGTTTCCCATTTTCACACCAGGAAAATGCTGGGGCTGTACCTTAATTAAGGCCACGGCCGCTTCCTTCCCACTCCTAGTCCTTCCCTGTCCCATCGTCGCCGTAAGACCTATCTGTGTCGGTGCGACGTAAAGCAACTAGCAAAAAAGAAAAGCATTTAGGCATACTGCGTTCTGCAATAATTTCACACGCACTGCCTTTTATAAGTTGTAAAAGTTAATCAGTGCATGGCGAGTATAGGTCTATCAGTTTACGACAATCAGTAGTATAAGACGAATAAGTGATATTTCCAAGTAATGTAATCCCTTGTAACACTTTGCACAGTCACGTAGCTCCTGCTACACGTCTCCCTCTTTCGAAGTAAATCAGTCAGCCAGTTAATAGTATCTCCTATCTACATACCCTACGATGACGTTTTGTTCAGAATCCTCCCGCTTCTTCTGAGCGTCATTACGCAAGTGTAACAATTAGCCTTCTTGTGGTTGCGCGCGACCTTGCCCTCGGGCAATGTATATGCTAACGTGTCCACACAAATTCCTATAAATAACTACCTTGCGCGACTATGCCAACTTGTGAATTAGTTAAAGTTTAAATTTTTATATTATCCAACATGGTTCATGTTTGTGGGTTACTGTAGTCACGTCCTAGTTCGTGAACCATGGGCAACGGCTGAGTGGCCTAGTAAGTGGTCCTGAGAGTCGGGATACCAGTTGCTATGGAATGGGAGTGGGCATCTCGGACATATTCTGAGTCGTGGCCCTCCTTGTGCTCAGGCGGCTAGGACTACACAATTCACCGGTGGTCCATAACCCGTTAGAGGAGAGATCCTCACTTGGACTATGTGCAAGTAGGGCAGCATCCTGCTTCATGAATTTACCGAGCTCAGAACACTTTAAGCAAGCCTCGGACCTATGGGAGTAATGGAGTCCCACTCCCATTTGACAGGCGAGGGACTCCTTGGAAACAACTTGGCGAACGAAATGGAATTCGATGGGGAGCTATCAATATTAATGGGGCTTATGGAAGAAAGAAGGTAGAACTTGCTGAGTCAGCAAAGAGGATGCATCTGGATGTGCTAGGAGTAAGTGATATTCGGGTAAGGGGAGATAAGGAGGAAGAGATAGGAGATTATAAAGTGTACTTGGCGGGTGTTAGAAAGGGAAGGGCAGAGTCTGGGGTAGGGCTCTTTATCAGGAATACCATTGCACGCAACATAGTTTCTGTTAGGCACGTAAGTGAGCGAATGATGTAGGTAGATTTGTCAGTGGGAGGAATTAGGACAAGAATTGTGTCCGTGTATTCACCATGTGAGGGTGCAGATGAGGATGAAATTGACAAGTTTTATGAAGCATTGAGTGACATCGTGGTCAGGGTCAACAGCAAGGATAGAATAGTGCTAATGGGCGATTTCAATGCGAGAGTTGGGAATAGAACTGAAGGATACGAAAGGGTGATTGGTAAATGTGGGGAAGATATGGAAGCTAATGGGAATGGGAAGCGTTTGCTGGACTTCTGTGCTAGTATGGGTTTAGCTGTTACGAATACATTCTTCAAGCATAAGGCTATTCACCGCTACACATGGGAGGCTAGGGGTACCAGATCCATAATAGACTATATCTTAACAGACTTTGAATTCAGGAAATCTTTTAGGAATGTACGAGTTTTTCGGGGATTTTTCGATGATACAGACCATTATCTGATCTGTAGTGAACTAAGTATCTCTAGGCCTAGGGTAGAGAAAGTGAAATCTGTCTGCAAACGAATAAGGGTAGAAAATCTCCAGGACGAGGAAATTAGACAGAAGTACATAGATATGATTAGTGAGAAGTTTCGAACAGTAGACAGTAAGCAGGTTCAGGATATAGAAAGTGAATGGGTGGCATACAGGGATGCTGTAGCAGAAACAGCAAGGAAATGCCTAGGAACAACTGTGTGTAAAGATGGGAAAAGGCGAACATCTTGGTGGAATGATGAAGTGAGAGCAGCCTGTAAACGTAAAAAGAAGGCTTATCAGAAATGGCTCCAAACAAGGGCCGAGGCAGACAGGGATTTGTACGTAGATGAAAGAAACAGAGCGAAACAAATAGTTGTTGAATCCAAAAAGAAGTCATGGGAAGATTTTGGTAATAACCTGGAAAGGCTAGGTCAAGCAGCAGGGAAACCTTTCTGGACAGTAATAAAGAATCTTAGGAAGGGAGGGAAAAAGGAAATGAACAGTGTTTTGAGTAATTCAGGTGAACTCATAACAGATCCCAGGGAATCACTGGAGAGGTGGAGGGAATATTTTGAACATCTTCTCAATGTAAAAGGAAATCATCATTGTAGTGTTGCAAACAGTCAAGCTCATGGGGAGGAGGAAAATGATGTTGGTGAAATTATGCTTGAGGAAGTGGAAAGGATAGTAAATAAACTCCATTGTCATAAGGCAGCAGGAATAGATGAAATTAGACCTGAAATGGTGAAGTATAGTGGGAAGGCAGGGATGAAATGGCTTTATAGAGTAGTCAAATTAGCGTGGAGTGTTGGTAAGGTACCTTCAGATTGGACAAAAGCAGTAATTGCACCTATCTATAAGCAAGGGAACAGGAAGGATTGCAACAACTATCGAGGTATCTCATTGATTAGTATACCAGGCAAAGTATTCACAGGCATCTTGGAAGGGAGGGTGCGATCAGTCGTTGAGAGGATGTTGGATGAAAACCAGTGTGGTTTCAGACCGCAGAGAGGCTGTCAGGATCAGATTTTCCTTATGCGCCAGGTAATTGAAAAATGCTACGAGAGGAATAGGCAGTTGTGTTTATGTTTCGTAGATCTAGAGAAAGCATATGACAGGGTACCGAGGGAAAAGGTGTTCGCTATACTGGGGGACTATGGAATTAAAGGTAGATTATTAAAATCAATCAAAGGCATTTATGTTGACAATTGGGCTTCAGTGAGAATTGATGGTAGAATGAGTTCTTGGTTCAGGGTACTTACAGGAGTTAGACAAGGCTGTAATCTTTCACCTTTGCTGTTTGTAGTTTACATGGATCATATGCTGAAAGGTATAAAATGGCAGGGAGGGATTCATTTAGGTGGAAATGTAGTAAGCAGCCTGGCCTATGCTGACGACTTGGTCTTAATGGCAGACTGTGCCGAAAGCCTGCAGTCTAACATCATGGAACTTGAAAATAGGTGCAATGAGTATGGTATGAAAATTAGCCTCTCGAAGACTAAATTGATGTCAGTAAGTAAGAAATCCAACAGAATTGAATGTCAGATTGGTGATACAAAGCTAGAACAGGTCGATAATTTCAAGTATTTAGGTTGTGTGTTTTCCCAGGATGGTAATATAGTAAGTGAGATTGAATCAAGGTGTAGTAAAGCTAATGCAGTGAGCTCGCAGTTGCGATCAGCAGTATTCTGTAAGAAGGAAGTCAGCTCCCAGACGAAACTATCTTTACATCGGTCTGTTTTCAGACCAACTTTGCTTTATGGGAGCGAAAGCTGGGTGGATTCAGGATATCTTATTCATAAGTTAGAAGTAACAGACATGAAAGTAGCAAGAATGATTGCTGGTACAAACAGGTGGGAACAATGGCAGGAGGGAACTCGGAATGAGGAGATAAAGGCTAATTTAGGAATGAACTCGATGGATGAAGCTGTACGCATAAACCGGCTTCGGTGGTGGGGTCATGTGAGGCGAATGGAGGAGGATAGGTTACCTAGGAGAATAATGTACTCTGTTATGGAGGGTAAGAGAAGTAGAGGGAGACCAAGACGACGATGGTTAGACTCTGTTTCTAACGATTTAAAGATAAGAGGTATAGAACTAAATGAGGCCACAGCACTAGTTGCAAATCGAGGATTGTGGCGACGTTTAGTAAATTCTCAGAGGCTTGCAGACTGAACGCTGAAAGGCATAACAGTCTATAATGATAATGTATGTATGTATGTATTATCCAACACATCTCACCGCATATTAATGATTCTACTGTTAACCTCAATATTATGTAATACATAGTTAATGAAATGAAATGAAATGAAATGAAATGGTGTGGGCGATAGGCTATATAATTAATAGCGAAAATCGATGACGGAATTGAATTCAGAAAATAATAATTGGTGATGAAGAATGCTTGTAACGGGGTTGAACCCAGTTACAACTCGTCTCCCTCATGAACTGATCGATAAAACCTGAATTGATTGATTCATGAACAACTTCAAATAGAACTGAAATAGAATACACAGGCAATTATTCATATATGCACAACATACAGTTTACACCCTTTTAATGCAAATTTTGATCGTTCTATATGTCACACCGGACGTCCAGTTGTGCCCTATTCTCTCTCTCTCTTTCTCTCACAAATGTACATGGTATGCACCCGTATACATCTTCATTCATTGGAGCTCAATGCATTAGAGTTCCAAGCTCTTGCATACACTTCGTCACTTATTTCACAACGTAATTCACTCTAGTTCTGTCATAATGTCAGCTTCTTTCATTATGTTAATAATGTATTAACATCTCAACAAATCTCACGTTACGTACTTCTTTAAATTCTTAGTATTGTATGTACCGACAATATTCCCCTTTCGATCTTGTAAAGATCATTCACATTTACCGATGCGGTTCACAATCCCGAAATACCCCTGACACAAAGGAAAGAGTTTAGAAATAGTTTCCATCCCTACTGATGACGGAAATGGTAATCTGAGTAACACCTCACCTTGTCTTCCAAATTCCCCTGAATGGCATAAATGACATTATTTTTTGTATGAGCACGTCGGAATATCCATTCCCCGAGGCCACGGTCATGCCCAGCCACACGAAGGCTAACTTCTACAGTAGCATGATGACGCTAAACAGAAGCGCGAAGATTTTGAACAAAGCGTCATCATGGAAGCTGTAGATAGGAGATACAACTAGTTAACTGACAATGTACTTCGAGAGTGGGAGATTTGTAGTTGGAGAAGCCACGTGACTGAGCGATAAATAATTAATAGCTAAAATGGGTGATGCATTGAATAAAAAGTAATGATATTTAAGTTAAAAGAATCATTGATGATGAGGATTGCTTGTAACTAAGTTGAACAGCTAGAAGGTAAACTGAATGGAAAGAGATAACACCAATATAAATGGGACTCATCTATATATCATCCTAATTGACATTCTATTCCTTGTATTGACATTGCATTCCTTGGAGAGCTCATTTTTATCTCTTATAATACTGGTTGTCGTGAACTGATGGACTTATTCTCGTTATCCGCCGATTCATTTATGCAACTTATTGAATTAATACTGTGTGCTGTATTGCCAGTATGGATACAAGTCCTGTCAATTATATATAACAAGCAGGGCGAGTGAAATTATTGCGGAAAGCAGTATGTCTAACGCTAACAGACGCCGCATCTATTTCGTCTTTTCATTGACGAAACCAAGGCTAGGATGTTTCATAGCATTAGGACACCAACACGAATTAGGTCGCCTGGACTGGTTTTACATATGGGTTCACTTACATAAGCGGAAAAACTACGCGAGGTCTCTGATGTCAACAACCAGAGGGAAGCCTTGGCTGACGCTGACGTCCAGAGGCTGTTCACGTGGAGCTAAACCACAGTTCCAAGATGACGCGATATGTCCCGGCAAGAGTTTAATTCAAGCAAATGCCAGTAGCTTCTTTTCATTCTTATTTCATTTTTGCTTCTTTAAAATGTAATTATTTCGTGACCACAAATCTCAAGACTTCTCATTTTAATTCAAGTAGTACAATTTTGATTGGTCATAAAATACAGTCAAATAATTATTTCAAGTATATCAGCCTAGATTAATACCAAATTAATGTGGAAATGCAACCACGTTATCCTCCTCCAAAACCTGTATCATGGTATGTTGTCAAGTACGCTATTACTCCACACCTTTGAGAATACGAAAAGAGTGATGATCTACTAATTGGCACGTTTATTAACGACTGGCGCACAATAATGTATAAGGTATCTATATATCTGTGTAATGTGTAACAATTAATTTAATAGCTGTAATAATCAGTGTTATTGAATAATAATCATGACCAATTCAATTTAACGAAAGTAGAGCAGTAAATAATAGAATCACGCACTACAGTGAAGATAATTAGTTTGCGTCTTTCATGATAACCACAAAGTGTCGCCAGAACGTGGGACTCGATTAATTCAGAAACTGTTCTGAAGGGCAACGTACCAAAGGTTGATGTAAGGCAGCGGAGTAATAAGGGGTAAATATTAGGAGCGTCATTTTGTGTTACATATTAGTATTTTGGGGGAGTGTCATGGGAATTGCAAGGGGAAATCATTTTGAGACTGCGTACTATTAATAGTGAACCGAAGATGGACAAGAAAGGCAATAAGAATTCAGGTGATGAAGAGGTTATTGCTTTTGACGAAATCTGAGGTGATGTGGAGAATAAGGGGTTAATGATCATGAAGGTATTGTCTGAAATGAGTTAGGAAAGAGCAGAAGTTGAGAAACACGTTGGCACTCCAGAGAGAAGTCACGGGAGTGGGGGGATGATCGCAGAATTTTTCAGTTTGGTGATGTCCAAAATGGCCGAGCTTAGTGATATGCACGCTTAGAAGATGGTAGCTCAGGATAATTCTATAAGTAGTATGATGGAAGAATTGATTGGGGATCAGGGTAAGGTAACAGTAAAATATATAGTGTTATAAATAGAATGGATGTGTTAAGTAAATTACTAAAAAATAAGATAGACACTAAGGTACTAGAGTTAACGGCTCAAATAGGTTAGAAATTTTTTTTGCTAGGGGCTTTTTTTTTTTTGCTAGGGGCTTTACGTCGCACCGACACAGATAGGTCTTATGGCGACGATGGGATAGGAAAGGCCTAGGAGTTGGAAGGAAGCGGCCGTGGCCTTAATTAAGGTACAGCCCCAGCATTTGCCTGGTGTGAAAATGGGAAACCACGGAAAACCATCTTCAGGGCTGCCGATAGTGGGATTCGAACCTACTATCTCCCGGATGCAAGCTCACAGCCGCGCGCCTCTACGCGCACGGCAGGTTAGAAATTAAGTCAGACTACGAGTGTACAGAAATCAGGGCTGAGATAGAGTTAAATCGGAGCAATCTTCATACCAAAATAAATAAAGTCATGGAAACATGCGTAGAGAACAGTAGCAATTTCGTGCAGCTAAATAGCAAGATAGATAGCAATCGACAAAATATCAACGAGATGGTACACAAAAGATTGGACAAGATACACAATGCAGTTGGGTAAGAGACTACGGAATATGTTAGTAGAGTAGATCAGGTTCAAAGAATGCTTGGTGACGTCAGTGAATTAAGAAACAAACAGGAACCTTTGTCTCGGAGGTGACAGAGAAAGAGGAATTAGTAGAGGAATAATTACGGGTAATTCGGGAAAAATGCTGACAAAGTAGCGGAAGAGAACGGATTGATTTGCCACAGAGCACTACGACGAGAATTTATATAAGGTCAGACTGCAAGAGAAGTTGTAATCACAATTAGTTTGTTCAATAGACATGAAGATTTATTCTAGTTTTCAGGGTGACAATTCAGTCTATTGGAAAATTTAAAATTAGTTGAAAAAAGTTTTGCGAATAAGTTGAGGGACAATTTTGTCGAATGGGAATCTGTGCTGGAGATATTGTCAAATGCTTTTATAGGGTAGACCAAAACATGGTTTCTAGTGTATTGGAATACCATGTCGTATTTAGGTGATTTTAAGTAGACGTTCATTGTTAAATTCTCTAATGAGGATATAGAAGGTCGCGAAAGGGAGGGTGTTATGCTTGGGAGATATAGAAGACAGGAGGGTATCTCCATGACAGAATATTTCCTTGCACATGTATTAACATGGAAGAACCTGGATGGCATTGTGTCAGAGGCAGACATAGTGACACTTATATTGAAGCATCACTCTGATAAGATTACAGAATCTGCCTGCATGCATACAACGCTGTGGAATTATAATCATCTGGAACGCTGTCTCGCAGTACAGTGGGGCAGCTGTAGGCTACAGAATTCATGCCTACGATAACAGCTGAAGCTCGAATCCCGGCGAAAATATTTTTTTCCCTGAATGAATACACCGTGATGACGTCAGGCAATGGACGCACACCAAGTTTGGCGGAGGTAACTTCGACGCTAAATGCTCACTCCGTTTTGATATGGCACATTATTTAAACGCGTCAGGAGAGCAAGTGCTGGCTCTCGTCCAACGTGACAATTTAAGGATTGATGAGGCAGCGATTCGATCGTAAAGACTTGTTAGGAAGATTCATCTCACTGCGTACCCGACCCCGTAGAGAAGCGGGACGAGGGTTGGACACACACACACACTCTCTCTCTCTCTCTCTCTCTCTCTCTCTCTCTCTCTCTCTCTGTAGTAATATTATATACTGAACTTTGAAACTCTTGAAAGACCGTTGGACTTCATGCCATCTTGCCAACGAACAACAAGCTTAACCATTGTATCAAACTTTGAATATTATTTACACTCTCTGATCAGAGAGTTTATTCCTGCCAAAGAGAATGTAAACTAACATGAAATACAAATAGCTTTCAAAACAGATTTTGTATAATAACGGGCATATAGAGTACAAACATCAATAATAGGCCTAACAATTGTAAAGGAATGGATTTGCGATTCCCTTTTATTTCGTCTGCTTTAAATTTAATTCTCTCAGTTATTACGGAAATGAAATTAGCAGGTGATGTCGGACATTTGTTAGTCTCTCTTCATATTTGATCCGCAACATATAGTTAACTTCCACCAAGAGACTAATAAAGGAAGATCCAGTACCCATCATGACCTGAATACAGAGGTTGGGTGAGGTCGCTTGCTCCATTCAATTAGTATGCGTCATTTCGAATGTAACTACACAAAGTACACCCCTGCTAATTTAAAACCATTTATTGACATGCCATTTATTTAGTACACAGCAATTGGACGCTCCACTTAGTTTCACTGTTGAACTGTGGTTCGTAAACTAGCCGGTCACGAAGCCAAGCAATATTATGGCTGACCACGTGACGTTCGATTATTTGCAGATCATTTGGATGGAAAACAATCGTCACGGCTGGCCTGAGATATTTAGTGGGCCGTATGGGCCACAGTTCCAAGTAATGTACATGTAATAGCCATAGTGAATTATTATGAATGTATTTATTAATTTACTTATTATTCGCTAATCGGCCAACTAGGGACCACGATAACTTTCATTATATATTCTGGCGATTACTCAGTTTTCGATTGACCGCGCAAGTGGCTGTGTGGTTTGGGTCACGTAGCTATCAGCCTGCATTTGGGAAATAGTGGATTCGATCTCTACTGTCGGGAGCCTTGAAGATGGTTTTCGGTGGTTTCCGATTTTCACGCCAGGAAAAGTCTGGGGCTGTACCTTAATTAAGGCCACGGTCGCTTCCTTCCGACTCCTAGCCCTTTCCTTTCCCATCGTCACCATGAAAACTATCTGTGTCGGTGCGACGTAAACAAAATTGAAAAACATTTTTCATTGATCCAGTACGTTTTCATTAGCTCATTGTGTCGAGCACAGCGTCCATCCGACCACTTTGCAACAGCTGTCCACTTCACATCCCGGAAAGACCCAAAATTTACGATGATAGTTCTAAACGGTCTCCTTTGTGCGCGTCATCTGGTTGTAGGCCCATTTCTTCGAGGTCTTTCTTGAGGTTAACGTTCTAGGGAATAATAATAATAATAATAATAATAATAATACATTACTATTATAATAATCCTCGACCCGACCCGACCATGGCGTGGAAAAAGCTGCGGAAGATTATTATTATTATTATTATTATTATTATTATTATTATTATTATTATTATTATTATTATTATTATTATTATTTTCTATACGATTATGTTGCCCCCTATGCTAAGTTGGAATTCACGACTCGCCACTGGCAACTCCCCAACAAGCATTAAATTACATGTGGTGGTCTATGCAGAAAGGGTCGCGTGAAGCCTGCGGCAAGACAATAAAGTTTTAATTACGAGATGTGGAATAATAGCTTTTATTTTCCTTTTATACATTAAAGTTCTTATTCAAGAAATCCCCACGATTTAAGCTGTGTGACGAGAATAACACTGAAATGAAAATATAACAAGTATTTTAGAGTTAATATTGGAGATTTGTGCGCAGAGAGTAATGTAATGTATTGTAATCCAACGAAATAACTGCTCATCTTGAAGAGATATTTTCTGTTCCTTATTTATAGGATAATAAGTACTGAAGACGTGAAGTGTATAAAGGTGGATTTTATTGTAATAATATATTATTATTATTATTATTATTATTATTATTATTATTATTATTATTATTATTATTATTATTATTATTATTTACAAGTTGCTTTATGTCGCTTCGACACAGATAGGTCTTATGGCGACGATGGGGCAGGAAAGGGCTAGGAGTGGGAAGGAAGTGGCCGTGGCCTTAATTAAGGAACAGCCCCACCATTTGCCTGGTGTGAGAATGGGAAACCACAGAAAAACATCTTCACTGCTACCGACAGGGGAGTTCGAACCCACTATCTCCAGAATACTGGTTACTGGCCGCACTTACGAGGCTGCAATTTTTGAGCTCGGTATTATTATTATTATTATTATTATTATTATTATTATTATTATTATTATTATTATTATTATTATTATTATTATTATTATTATTATTATTATTATTTTTTCTAAGAAACCGCACTGGCCTACTTGAATGATTTTGAATAAGCATTGAAGACATGTAATCAGCATGTATGTGCACTCTAATTTCCACCGTTTATGATGTATATAGAGCACTGATCCGAAAGATCTAAACTCAGCACTTCCTTTTATACATCCTGTGACAAAAAAATTCCGTGAATGAAGTCAGAACACTGACGTCACACAACGCTGCACCTGAGTAGCAGCAGGTTTTGACCACCTGCTCCCAACGTTGTTCAGTTCAGCATCGTGTGTGTGCCGTGTATGACCTGTTTGACACAGTGCATGTTTAGTACGTTGGTTCTGAACTGCGAACAGGAACATGAACGACCAAAATATCAATGTACACTTTTGTTTTAAGCTTGGCAAGACACGGAAAAAAATGCATGCGATGCTGGTACGTGTTTATGAAGATCAAGCACGAGTTGTTCGCCCGTTTTCGAGAAGGCCGGGAAAGTGTTTCTTGTAACTCTCGTCGTGGAAGACCAACGACCGCCGTCAGTGACGAAAACATTGAGAAGGTGAGGACATTAATCACGAACGATCGGCGATTAACTGTGCGCATTATAACGGATGAACTGCAGATTAACCGTGAATCCGTGCTACAAATCGAACCCAGAAGTTAGGGAAGAGGAAAACGTGTTCTCGTCCTGTGCCACATCACTTGATTGACGATCAGAAGCAGGCACGTTTAGAGGCTTCACAGCATTTTGTCGAAACGGCGGATGCGACACCAAATTTGTTGAACTCTATTGCCACTTAGGATGAAACCTGGTGTCTCAGGTATGGCCCTGAAACGAAACGGCAAAGCATAGAATGGCGTTCTCCGGGATCACCTCGTCGGAAAGAAGGTCAGAGCCGAAAAGTCACGCATCAAACTCGCTTTGAAAGGAAAGATATTTGATGATATTCCTGACATCCAACGAAACGTGACGAAGCTTTTGAACACAATCCCAAAGGAAGCATTCTTTCGAAATTTCCAGGACATGTATCACCGAACTCAGCAGTGCATAGTGATGGGAGGGGACTATTTCGAAGGACAGTAAGGTCACTGTCGTGCATTGTTCATCTATGTTGATAGTACAGGACTATTCACCGAACATTATTGTCACAGGTTGTATTATCAGGGCATATTATTGAAAGTTTACTGTGAATATCTTAGATCTGATGATTGCAAGGTCCGTTTATTATTTAGTTCTCCTTCCGGGTTAAAACGTGTCGTTTTATGTACCTTGCGTACAGTTTGTACACGTTTCGAATACTTTGCAGTCTTCTTTGTCAAGGCGACTGAAATACCCCTGCTCGATCCGAGGAAATCAGTCTCACTAGGCAGCTAAGATCGAGGGCCTAGCGTGGTTTTCTACTTAGAAAAAGCTATCAAATAAAACATGTTATTGAATTCGTTTGCGATTATCGTTAAAAATAATACAGTATTTTTTAGCTTTTTAATAGTTACTGAATGGTTATGAAAGCATTGAAGTAAAACACTGCTTATCTTACTTCTTATAAATTCGATCAACTTTCCGATTTTTCGTGGATAAATAAGATAAGAATTCTTTATCTCCTTTTTCTACCGTTTTTCCCACACCTGGAGAGTCGTGGGTGCGAACTGCGTCGCACATGTGGATTTGGCCTTGTTCTACGGCCAGATGCCCTTCCTGACACCAACCCTATATGGAGGGATGTAATCACTATTGCGTGTTTCTGTGGAGGTTGGTAGGTATTGTGTTGTATGAATATGAAGAGGAAAGTCTTGGAACAAACACAAACACTCAGTCCCCGGGCAAGAAGAATTAATCAGAGGTGATTAATATCCCCGACCCGGCCCGGAATCGAACCCGGGACCCTCTGAGCCGAAGGTCTCAACGCTGACAATTCAGCCAGCGAGTCGGACAAATAAGAAAAGAATTAAGCAAACAAAACGCGCCAGTGATATTCAACACCTCAGAGGGAGAGAGAATGAATATTAAATCATTAAACTCTGAACATAGATATCTCGGTTAAGAAGGCCCTACACTACTTTCTTTATGACAGGTAAAGTGGGATATGAGTTTCCAACTTACATGTACTGTATCTACGCTAGTTTGCAGCGTACTGGAAGACTCAAATGTATAACTTGATTCACCTCTAGCACAAGATAAAATTCATTTCACCGATATACATAACACCATAGACTAATGAAATATACTACTGACTTTGGGAATGCACCTAATGAAAAACTAGACAGCAATACGGAAGATAACTTTATTATGCGTTCGTAAAGCTTCATCATCTTGCCTGTAACTTCAGAATAACATCTATAGGGCTCGGGAGTTCCTACAATTTACCACCACATGACCGACGTTGCAGTGGGACTCGGGAGTTTTACCGATCGACGGATGATATTATCAATCAATCAATCAATCAATCAATCAATCAATCAATCAATCAATCAATCAATCAATCAATCAATCAATCAATCAATCAATCAATCAATCAATCAATCAATCAATCAATCAATCAATCAATCAATCAATCAATCAATCAATCAATCAATCAATCAATCAATCAATCAATCAATCAATCAATCAATCAATCAATCAATCAATCAATCAATCAATCAATCAATCAATCAATCAATCAATCAATCAATCAATCAATCAATCCTCATCTGCATTTAGGGCAGTTGCCCAGGTGGCAGATTCAATATCTGTTGTTTTCCTAGCCTTGTCTTAAATGATTTAGAGAAATGGGAAATGTACTGAACATCTCCCTTGGTAAATTATTCCAGTCCCTAACTCCCCTTACTATAAACGAATATTTGCCCCAATTTGTCCTCTTGAATTCCAACTTTATCTTCATCTTGTGATCCTTCCTACCTTTAAAGACACCACTCAAATTAATTCGTCTACTAATGTCATTCCATGTCATCTCTCCGCTGACAGTTCGGAACATACCGCTTAGTCGAGCAGCTCGTCTCCTTTCTCCCAGGTCTTCCCAGCCTAAACATTGGAACATTATAGTAACGCTAATTTTTTGTCGGAAATCACCCAGAACAAAACGAGCTGTTTCCTTTGTGTTTTTCAGTTCTTGAATCAAGTAACCATGGTGAGTGTCCCATACACCATAACCATACTCTAGTTGGGGTGTTACCAGAGACTTATATGCCCTCTCCTTTACATCCTTACTACAACCCCTAAACACCCTCATAACCATGTGAAGAGATCTGTACACTTTATTTACTATCCCATTTATGTGATTACCGCAATGAAGTTCTTTCCATATATTAACACCCAGATTCTTACAATGATCCCTAAAAGGAACATTCACCCCATCAACGCAGTAATTAAAACTGAGAGGACTTCTCCTATTAGTGAAACTCACAACCTGACTTTTAACCCTGTTTATCATCATACCATTGCCTGCTGTCCATCTCACAACATTATCGACGTCATTTTGCAGTTGCTCACAGTCTTGTATCTTATTTGTTACTCTGTACAGAATTATATCATCCAAAAAATGCCTTCTCTCTGATTCCACGTCCTTACTCATATGATTGATATATAGAAGAAAATATAAAGGTTCAATAATACTGCCTTGAGGAATTCCCATCTTACGTATTACAGGTTCAGATAAAGCTTAGCCTACTCTAATTCTCTGAGATCTACTTTCTGGAAATATAGCAACCCATTCAGTCACCTTTTGTCTAGTCCAACTGCACTCATTTTTTCCAGTAGTCTCCCACAATCCACCCTATAAAATGCTTTAGACAGATCAATCGCGATACCGTCCATTTGACCTCCTGAATCCAATATATCTGCTATAACTTGCTGGAATCCTACAAGTTGAGTTTCAGTGCAATAACTTTTCCTAACCCCGAACTGCCTTCTATCCAACCAGTTATTAATTTCTAACAACAGGTCTAATACAATAAGAAAGAATGCTTTCCCAAAGCTTACATGCAACGCATGTAAAACTCACTGACCTGCAAGTTTCAGCTTTATGTCTATCACTCTTTCCTCCATGCACAGGGGCTACTATAGCAACTCTCCATTCATTTGGTATAGCTCCTTCATGGGAACAATAACCAAATAAGTACATCAGTTATGGTACCACATCCCAACCCATTGTCTTTAGTATATCCCCAGAAATCTTATCAATTTCAGCCGCATTTCTAGTTTTGAAATTTTGGATCTTATTGTAAATGTCATTGTTATCATGTAAATTTTAATATTTATGTAGAATTGTCACCTCCTCTATTTGGACACTATCCTTGTAACCAACAATCTTTACATGCTGCTGGCTGAATACTTCTGCATTTTGAAGATCCTCACACACACATTGCCCTTGTTCATTAATGATTTCTTAAGTGTCCTTCTTGGAACCTGTTTCTGGTTTAAAGTACTGCACCTGTCCAGGGCTCCAGGGCATAATTAATTATTTCAGTTCACAAATACGATGACTGAATGGAATCTGTTGAATGAGACCTTCGGAAAAACAACCCCGGCATCGAAGTCCCATCACCCCTCGTTTCCGAGTATCCACGGCTAAACTCAAGAGCATACGGGTCGATTGTCTGTTCGCTATAAATGGGCACTAAATTATCTGGAAAGTAGGGGAATCTAAATATGAGAGGAATACGACTTTCACTACCAAATGAGAAGAATGGTGTTCCTTACTTTAAAAACATAATCTTTAATGAACTGAGAAGGACACATATTAAACTATATACGAGAAGATATGCCATAGTTTTCCATAAAGAAATATGCATTTGATTTATTAGGAGTGACTTAAATGTCATTCAGTCTCTATTTGATTTGCATCTTTATACTTCATACTCTTAACGATATCAAAGAGGCGTCCCCCTTCTCACTAATAAATGAACGTTGACACGCCCTATATTATTACACACTGATTAGTTAAACAAATACACATAATAAAAAGGCACATCTCGTAACATAATTGGAACTGTTCACTATTCCGGTATCATGCTTTCATAGTTTCCCAACGTTATGCTTCATGATGGTTGAGGCGTTTAACAAAGCTATATTAGCTCACTTCCAAGACACGTGAAAGCCATATCACATCATTAGCCTATTAAATCCTACCTGAATACATTTATGAATTATCAAACTGTCGCATAAAGCTTGTTTCACCACGATATTCTTAAATAATATCTGACAAACAGATTTCAAACAACGTTGCTTCCTGTGGGACAAGACATTCAACGATAAAAATAAGCACACAATATACGACACGAACACTAGCAATTATCTGAAAAAGAAACACAAAAGATACCACATTTTATATACAGTAAGCCGTATGGAAGGTATGATCCATCTAGGATCACTGACAGTGACCATGGTCATCACTGCCGCATGGGAATCGAAGCCATGCTCTTCGGACATGCGGGGTGCATTTTCCTGAAATTCCCTATATCGATTTAATTAAATAAATAAAGAAAATGAGAGGAATTCTTTCATCTCGTGTAATATTGAATCTACAACGACGGTGGTAATCTATGATTCTGCTTGTGAATGTTACACCGTGATAAGGCAGATGAACAGCTCGCATAATATCCCAAACAGTGGCAAGACAAGACATCGCTTCTGATTAGTCTAACACCTTGTGTATCATTGATGCTACATTTGCCTGATTCGTAGCATCTACTATTGGTAGAACACATTACTCACGGATTTTATGGTAATTAGCCGAAACTGCCGGTTCCGTCCGTATCACACACATAATCCGCTATTTCATGTAGCAAAATTTCACTTTCCGGATACGCTGTCCTTATCAGCATTCCTTTCTTTGACTGACTCACTTATTAATTACTTTATGTACATATCAATCCGTACATAATAAACACCGCCAACTACCACACGGTTCAATGTAAGCGAATAGCACTCGCTTCACTAGATTTATGTTGTTTCACTCATGACACTAAATTTCACAGTAAGTGAATTAATTCATAGCTCCGTAAAACTCGGACAAGTAATTACACAGGTCAGTAATTAATACCGTGCTTACATATCACTGGGTAACAAAGTACATTCGAACCGCACAAGGTGATGAACACACTGTATATATAATTCACTGCATACCCACACAAGACTTAGAATAAACTAACATTGAATATCTGAACAGAATGAGTGAATAGAATGAGTGTTTGACTTCAAGTTGGACTTTCTTATATAGTGGAGCTGGCTTGGTACTAGGGGAGGTGACAGACCACGCCTACATGCCAAAGATCGATCCACTAATACCTGCTTATCACACTTGATTGAGGTCTCAAATAAAAGCTCATATATTCTCCTTTCTACTGATCAAATTTAATTCTGATCGCATCGTAGGTTTGTTCAAATTCGCTAAAGCATAATTAGATAGTTTGCAGTTGAAGAAAGAATGCCGTGGGGATTTCTGAATTTCTATCTCACGGCCAAGACCCAAACATCAGTTTGTCATCAATTGAACCCGCATAAAATGCGTCGTCAGTGATACATTATTTATGTAAGACATATCTTGATACCATAAATTAGTATAAAATTTCCCGACTCGTATGAGTCCTTATTCATAAATATCCGTCAGGTATTCCAGAATTTCCCTTATTCTTATTCTTATTCTTATTCTTATTCTTATTCTTATTCTTATTCTTATTCTTATTCTTATTCTTATTCTTATTCTTATTCTTATTCTTATTAATGACAGCTGAAGACTGTAGGTTGGTATCATTGGATTCGTAGGGAAAATCGCAGAGAATTACCATTTCAAGCGTTGATACATCGTAATAATTCCCCCTTTCGAACTACATCTGCTCTCATGCGTAGCGTGGGTATTCTCTTGTCTCTCTCTCTCTCGCAGAGTGAGAGCGTTTTTCAAGAACCCGCTGCTGCGAGCTCTCTTTTATCTCGTTACGTGCAAGTAGACTGCAGCTCTCCCAGCGAGCATAGTGTCACTCGTGCACCGGTTTGGGCAAAACATGCTGAATATGGCACTATTTATCGTAGAATGTCACGGAAAACGGCATATTGTATTGGCAGGATATTTTGACGTACTCATTACGATGTATTGAACGGTTTGAGTACCTATACATACATTTCCATTTTTCAATAAAATTTGTATGACTGCCAATTATGCTTGCCATCATGTTATCCTTAGCTGACTTCTTTGCTAGATTCAATTTCCTAGTAAGTTCCTTCAATTTCCCCTTACTTCCACAGCCATTTCTAATTCAATTTCTTTCCGATCTGCAACTCCTTCTTAGTCTCTTCATATCCCTATCATAACAAGCTGGGTCTTTACCATTCGTTACCAATTTTAAAGGTGCAAGCTTATTATCACATTCCTCAACAATTGCTTTAAACCTATCCCAGAGTCTGTTTACATTTTATTTACCGTTTTCCACTGATCATAGTTACTTCTTAAAAACTCCTTCATTACTTCTTATCAGACATATTGTACCGGGAACGGCGGTACAGAACTAAGTTCCCGGAATTAAAACTTAAACTTCGCGCTACGCGCCGGCTCAGCAGCAGAATTCAGCCAGGGACAGCGAGCAGTTTGTGTGTGTGACGTGGAGCGGGTTGACGTCACAGCCTGCCTCCCCGTGACACAGAAAGAGAGTCTACGTCAGCATAGAATGTTCGAAAGGTTCTTCAGTTAATAACTTTCCTCACAGCAATAGTTGGGTAAAGTCAACAAGATCATCATGTAGACCCGTAGTTTGTCTCCATTCCTACAAGGTTTGGTAAAAATCCGGCAAGAGATAACGATGCTGTTGAGCGGAATGTAAGGACAGATTTTGGCTTGGTTCGTGTATAAATTGAGAGCTGCTTCCCTAAGCAGAACAGCGTGTGTCAGAGTGTGTGCGGAGTTCGTGCGGCGAACAGCGGGCGAGAAGACGGATCCTCTATGCCACAGTCGCACCCGCTGGTCGGCTCGTGGGGACCACGACGCTACGTGAGTGATAGTTTCATTTCGCCAAGTTCAAGAGTTAAACTCTACAGTACTGAGTTCGGACTTATAAAAATTTCAACGCTACGCGAGTGATATTCTCATTTCGCCGAGTTCAAGACTTAAACTCCACATTCGAACTTGCAAATATTTTAGCGAGTTGCAAGAGATAATCTTATTTTGCCGAGTATCCGTCTTAAACTTAATAACACTGTGTGTGGACCTGTAAATTTTCCGTGATTCACGAGTGATAGAATCTAGCCACAGTTAAGATTGGGTTAAACTTTAATGGTGATCTACTCGGACAGATGTTTCAAACTTACATTTCTTACAAATGTTCATAACCCATGATTGATGAAACAATCCGAACAGTGATAAATTGTGAACGATATTCGCCTTGCCGACTAACTGAAATATTTCGCAAATTTTGTGTGTCAGATTTAGAACTCTTCAGACCGTGTCAAGGGATGAATCAATGAATTAATTTCAATCTATGACTGTGTAATCGGACTCATAGAAATCGTGGGATTCTTCAATATCTCGTGCATTCCGAGTAGACATTGGACTGTGATTAGTTTCAATCCGTGTACTACGCATTTAATCTGTGATAGACTGTGAAACGCTTATTTGAACTGTGCATTTGCTACAGACAATGAGCCGTGTGTTAATGACAGAATATGGATATTCATTTACGCAATGCATTCATGGTACACATTGAACTGTGTTAAGAGGTGAAACACGTAATTGAACCGTACACTCGTGGTAGACATTGAACTGTGCTAAGAAGTGAATTACCGGTACGTATTCGCACTTTGCATTCATGGTAGACATTATACTGTATTTAAGGTGTACATTTAGCGTGAAATTAAACTGTTTATTCATGACTAGCAATGAACTGTTCATTCAAACCGTGGGTTTTCAATATGCAGTATTTTTGTGTGTGATCAAACCACGGACTGTGGAAGAGTGAAACCCATTTCATTTAATTTCAAATTAAGACCCAAGTCGGTTTAAAAATGAAACCTTTTCTTTTTCAAGTGATTGAGTTAAAATTGCACGTAACCCTAAACAAATATTTCGTGTTTGATAATTTCAAACTGTTTCAAGTATCACATTTTCTTCAGTCAATTTCATTGATATTCGAGTGATTCTTTTGTTACACATTCAAATCTGGTATTCAAGAAACTCTTTCCGTGTCCCAGGTGCTAATGTGTACAGTCATAAGTCATTCTCCGTGCAACCAAATCTCAATGCTCACATTACTACGTTATCCCGAACTTCCGGACGTTGCATGGATATTCGAGAACTCCTAGAATTTCCATCGTGGAAGAAATCGTAGTTCCACGGTGGCGAGAGGAGACTGATGGCAGTAAGAGGAGAGCAGCCGTATTTCGAGTACACACCAGCCTGGATGAGGAAAGAACCATTTCCTGCACATTTGCTGTATGAATGTGATATAATTTTGAACTTTGTTAATAAATTCAGAATTTTAAAAAATAACTTAAGAATCATTTCAAGAATCATTCCTCTGCAAGCACTTCAGTCAGAAATGGTACATGCCCTGCGTCTAACTCATGCTCGTCAAAGTAATGTATTTACTGTTACAATATGGTACTGCCTACTTTTAAGACATTCCTTTCTATCATTTTTACAGTATTTTTAACTACGACAAAAACAGCTCCATGATCACTTATACCATCTATTACTTCGGTTTCTCTATAGAGCTCATCTGGTTTTACCAGCACCACCTCCAGGATATGTTTACCTCTAGTTGGTTCCATCATTTTCTGAATCAGCTATCCTTCCCATATTGGCTTACTTGCCATTTGTTGGTCATGCTTTCTGTCGTTCGTATTACCTTCCCAATTTACATTTAGTAAACTGAGATCTCCCGCTGCAATCACATTCCTTTCCATGACGTTTCCCACATAGATGATTATCTTACAAGTAATTCTGAATCACCGTCAGCGCTAACCTTACCCGGTCTGTACACTCTAAGGACATCAAGTTACCTATTATCTTTAGAAATTAGTCATACACCCAGAATTTCATGTTTGTCATCTTAACCTTTCCGTAACATACAAATTCTTCTTTCACCAGAATGAATACTTCACCTCCCACCATTATTATCCTATCTGTACGATACACACTCCAGTTCCGTGTGACAATTTCTGGATCCATTATATAATTTCTCAGCCATGAATCAACTCCTGTTACAATATCTGGTAAGTTTATATCTATTCAATTACTTAATTCTATTCCTTCCTATATAATACTTCTACAGTTCAACACTAACATTTTAATGTCAACCGTACTTGGCTTCCCATTCCCTGTACCCTTATCACCGCTCCCTAGACCACCCCGTTTCCCTGAATGTACCTCCTTATATCCTCCCAAAAAATTTTGTAACTTATACGTACCAGTGCAGTTTAAGTGAATGCCATCTGAGGGCAGATGCCTATCTCCTACCCGCCCATTAGCATCTAGAAATTTCACTACCAGTTTCCCACATACCCACTCCATAGTGTCATTTATATCACCCTACAGTCAGTATCCCTCCTACACAGTAGTCCACTGATAACAATCTCCGCTTCCTTCAACTTCAGCCCTGCTATATTTACCGGAACCCACACATTTCCAAATATGTTGGTACTCTTACCAGCTTGCCTTACGTTGTTGGTACCAACGTGAAACGCTACCACCTTCTACTTCCCCTCGTCCTTCTCTTTTACTTTCCTTAACATCTGCCTCAACCTAGTTCCTGGATAACACTCTACCCTGGTTCCCTTTCCTCCACACACTTTCCCCTCATGTCTTACGATGGAATCCCCCATGACCAGAGCCTCAATCCTACCTACCTCATTTGATCCCCTCCCCTCCTGGTCAGCCTTATCTTTCCTGACAACTGCAGAAGCTACTTCCTCCTTACTTTTCTCCCTCCCATGACCCTGTTCCACCTGTCTTTTCCTACGCTCTATTCTACATTTCCCTTCACTACCTTTTCTCTTCCTCCTACTTCCACACATCACAGAAACATTTCCCTGTTCCTCATCTTCCCTCTGTTGTTCTACCTGCAGTGACTTGTACCGATTTCTCACAGACACCTGTCTGCATTCTGATCCTGAATAGAGAACATTAGACCACCCTTCTTCTACAATTCTCCCTTTCCTTCCCATCCTTCTTTTACACCTACTGTATCCTGTATATTTTTGAGGGAGGCCCACCTTCCTTCCTGTCTTCTGAGAGAATCCTAATTATCTCCCTCAAACTCTCAAACTCCTCCCTTATTCTCCTCAATCCCTTGCCACACCTACAGTTCCTACACTTTCATCCCTTAGCTATTCCTTACGGAAAAATGAAAAGAGAAGGAAAAATAAAATAACTTATTTTGTGCGAAAACAAATGAAAGGAAAGAAATACTGTTTAGGATAGTACACAAAAATCACATGACAATAAGGTAATTAATATACTACTACACTACAATACCACTTAGTCATACTCTATTTTTATCATACAACATCCTAACAGGACAAACACTACTGTTAATTACTGAATACCGAGTTTCTACGGATACCTCTACTATAATACAAAAATATTTTACAGTAATTGAATAAGCACGCTACTTTCTATCATGATTTTTCTCGTATACTAATGTACAGTACAATACCGTACAATAACTTTAAACTACGTTCAGGCGTATCCTAATTACAATACCGTATGTTACTACTAAACACAAACAAAAATGAATATTGCAAGTTGGAAATTTGCAACAATTACTCAAGGATTACCGAAAAGCTAAATGCTTCCACAGATTATTATTAGTACTATGCTCTAATAGGTACACACGAATATAGCAGGCAAGATAGGTACTATCTAAGTATACTGTATCTACTTTACAATTCTCAACTGAAATGTGGTTATATGATTTTTACCGCTGGTGGATTATTATTATTTTCCCTACTACGCGGGACTGAGAATAAAAGTGTACTTAAATGATGAAAAATACGAGGTTGTCTACAATAATTTCTGTCAAAACTACGCTCGCGGCTTGAACTGCAATATTATTATTATTATATAGGAATTTGATTATTAACTTTTACTCGAAGAATAAACGAAGTACGAAGTTTAAAGTGTGCCGGGAACTTAGACTACAAATTATGGGAATAAAGTAATCAGCTGATTTTTTTGTATTTGTTAACACAACTACCATGTGCATATACTCCTTGATCTCGTCGGAATTCAGCAACAATCGTCAACAGTCCAAAGACTGTTGAGTAAAATGGGGTTTGGGAGTTTTTGCGCCTGCCAGCACGCGGATTTATTAGAGAAAGGTAAACGAAGTTTTAATAATATCGCATACAAATTAAAAATGAATACATACAAGAAGTATTGAAAATTTGAACGGAAACGGCGCTTACAACGCATCCATGGGCACTACGCGCCAGGATAAAATCTACTACTGCTACCCAGAAAATGTGTCTACGATAGTAACTCCCTTCCCAGCCACTGAGCACCTAGGCTGCAATCGGCTACAGCAATGTGCCCTGCTCAGTGTTATTATTTAGTGGCAGAACGTTGACTGCTATGGTTTAATGTTGTGTTTCAATGTGTAATAATACTACAGGAAGTGAGAAACAACTGCCATACTATGTCATTTCTATGTTTTGGATTTCTGAGAAAGAACTGGTTGAGGACTATTTTCCGCCTAGGTAAGCGCCGGTGCCTATTTGTTTCGTACTTTCATTAAGCATGCCCATTTGTCCTGGTGGAGTATATTTATGACCTCATAGTTCAAATTTATGTTACTTAGAGAACTTCTGTATAAGAAACGATATGTTCATCATCCGTTTTAGGTGAAGGCGGGAAACCGGCGCCCATCCGGCTACTCTGTCGTCTGAAGTGAACATTTCGTCGCTGTGGATTTTGAAAGTGAAATCGCGAAAGGACATCTAAAATCAGGAAGTGCACCGTCAGAGTTCCCTGACTACCTTACTACAAAGCACTGAAACGTGAGAAACCAAAGAGGAAGTTAAAATGAAGCCATGAACATCTTAACTGTGATGAAGGAAAAAGAAAACAAATGTGTAGAGAAAATATTACTACCAGTGTGTGCAGCGACAGTGATGCAATGGATCCGGATGACGTAGGAAGCAATATTGCGTCAAAAACAGACAGCAATGTCCAGAGTGATTATCCGACTGTTTTCGTTCGTAAGTGCAGGGAGGATAGTAATTTAAGATGTGCAAATCGTAGACTCAGGCATAAGTTGAAATTCATGCGTGCTACGGTAAAGAAACTGAAGAGGCAACACGATGAGATTTACGAGATATTGAAGGGGATACAAATAAATTCAAATTCAAAATTGCTTCCGGAAATAACGACGTGAAGGCGATTTGCCTTCAAGTACAGTTACGTGCTTTGGGAAATAGAATCCGGGGTCCTCTGAATCGAAGGCAATTAAGATAACCATTCAGCCAAGGAACCGGACTATAATGAACAGTAAATAATAATGAAACCACATGCAGCGTATAGCTACTACTACTACTACCATTACTACTACTACTAATAATAATTGTATTGGTTTTAAGTCCCACTAACAAATTTTACCGTTTTCAGAGACAGCAAGATCCCGGGATTTTGTCCCACAGGAGACCCTTTACGTTCAGGTAAATCTACCGACTCGAGAATGGCATATCCAAGCACCTTCAAATAACTCCGAACTGAGATGGGAATGAACCCACCAACTTACACTCAGAAAATCAGCACTCTGACGGCTGATTTATATGGGTCGAGTAGTCGTTCCAGTTATTTGAACTTGTAAAACGTAGCAAGTGTGTTTAAAGAGTGAAAGCTATTGAAGTGGGAATTTTCGTTTCTTCAATTGATTTTATACAATTGATATCAGAATCGACAGTAGGCGACGTACTCAGCAAAATGTAACTAGGATTGGGCTATATGTAAATATAATAATAATAATAATAATAATAATAATAAAAATAATAATTAATGTCGTAGGGCCACCCGAGAGTAGTAGTGCAGGTCTTTCAAGTTGGCGCCACGAGCGTCCTTCACGTATGGAACTCGGGATAAATGTTTAAGTTAGAACAAACACCCAGTTCCAGAGTCAGAGAAAACTACCAATTAAAATCAAATCCGGGATTTGGTCCGGGATTCCAGGGACGAAAGGCCAGCGTATTAACCAGTTAGCTACGGAATATAAGCAGTTGAAAAAGTGAATGAAGAGAAATTAAAAAGAAATAACAGATTTTTGATTAGGGAATGCTTACAACGAATGGATGCTAGTAGAGCTTCAGCTTGACTTCTTTCTTAGCTCCGGTTGGAGAATCCAAAGGAATTCAGTTCTTGCTTGAGATTGACACCCTCAAATTTTTACAATGTAAATACGTATGTATAGCGATAAAAGTAATGAGACATGCTGTACAGTACCAGCAAGTTTAAAATTAGCAGTGACATTATGCTCTTTAGATACAAGGAGTAGCAATAGAAGTCTCATCAATATTCTCTGTGTATCAAACGCTACAAGTATATGAGCAAGGTATGTGCTCAAACAAACGGTGATAAGTCAGTATTTTCCCAAGAGGTCATTGACTCCTAGTTGAGTAGTAAGCCTATGTAGATTCTGGAATGAGGCCATTGATCCCTAGTTGAGTAGTAAGGCTAGGTAGATTCTAGACCATTGAACGCGGAATAATGTCAAACCTTGCGTTCGCGAGCAAGCCTAACCTCACAGACTCCATTGAAGGGGCCTAATTAGTCAGGGAATGATGGGGCTCTATTGAACACCCTAGGCGAGGTTATGACATAATATGCATACGTACGAGGGCAATGCTAACCTCACTGGCCAACCTGGAGGGTTTCTGACCGCTAGGTGAGGTAATGACGTCACACCCGTACGTACGAGAGCAATACTAACCTCACGGCCCACTTTGGAGGAGCCGAATCGACCGGGTGCCCATGGAGGAGCCACAATTGGGTTAGGTGACGCATAGATGAGGTTAAGACGTCATTTTGAAGTTTTGACCTAACCTTGCTCACGAACGCTAACCTAACCTCACACACAGGCTCCCCCTGGAAGAGTCCAATCGGTTAGGTGACTGGTTGTTGACGTTACGACGTGTTAACCTAACCTCGCTACGAGCAACGTCAACCTAATATTAGACGGGTCCTCCTTGGAGGAGCCGAACTAGTGAGGTGACTTTAGGTGTGGTTAACACGTGCGATAACCTAACCTTGGCTACGAAAGGTAACCTAACCTCACACTCCCTTGGAGTAGTGACAGATCTGTGACGTAATAAGTGCGGGCGATTTAAAAATGCTTGCTCATCTATATATAACCGTACGGCAGGACTCTTCCTGATCGAATTGTGACGTCACAGCGTGACAAATGACTATCGGATCCCGCTAGAGATATAACAGTGCACTCTCCTCGCGACTTCGTGTGTTAGTCTAAACAAATGACTAGAAACATGAACAGGGGAAAGTAGCTAGTGCGCATGTGTGCATGTACATCAGCTTTAGGTACGCTTTGGCGGTCTGTTGGCATGTTACTGAAAAACGGATTACTCCCGCACTCACATGCTCTTTGCCTCTCTCATCCTTGGTGTAGTGACGGAGCTGTGACGTAATAAGCGCAGGCGATTTCAAAGTGCATGATTACATTTACGTAATTGAACACGCAGGCCACCTCTTGACACAAACAGTGACGTCACAGCGTGACAAATGAATATCAGATCCCGCTGCAGACTTATCAGTGCACCCTCGCTGCGACTTTGTGAGTGACTAATAGATCCCGCTACAGACATAAAGAGGGGGGAATAGCTAGTGGCATGTGTGCATGTACATCAGCTTGAAGTACACTCTGAGGGCAAATTTGCAAGTTACTGGAAATGCGGATTACTCACGCACTCACAGGCTCTTTGCCCATCTCCCCCTTGGTGAAGTGACGTAGCTGTGTCGTTATAAGGGAGCGCTATTTCATATTGCTTGCTCATGCTTACACAATCGAAAGCGCAGCCCTTCTCCTGACAGTGCTGTGACGTCACTGCGTGAAAAAATACTATCAGATCCCGCTACAGACATATCAGTGCGCTATCGTGGCGACTTTGTGAGTTACTGTAATCAAAAGACTATCACATCTCGCTAGAGACATAACAGTGCACACTCGCCGCGACTTCGTGTGTTACTCTAAACAAATGACTATTAGATCCCGCTAGAGACATGAATAGGGGAGAATAACTAGTGCGCATGCACGCATGTACATCAGCTTGAAGTACATTCTGAAGGCGAGTTTGCAAGTTACTTTAAAACTGACTACTTACGTACTCACAGGCTCGTTGCCCGTCTCCCCCTTGGTGTAGTGACGGAGCTGTGACGTAATAAACGCGAGCGATTTAAGAATGCATACTTATCTTTACATAACCGAACGCGCAGGCCTTCTTCTGACAGAGCAGTGACGTCACAGCGTGGGTGATGAAATGCGTACTGCTGGCTAAGGTTTCAAGACTTTGTAACCTAACGTGTGTCCATTCGTTGTCCCGTTTCTATACGGTGGTGGGTTTATCGTGGGATGAATCTTTTAAGACGGATTTTTTATAACAATATGCCCTTACTGACGTCAACCTCATCAGGGAAGCTAATAGGATGAAATGAATGATATGATAGTAGGAAGGGAGAGGGTAACAACCAGTAGTGGCACATAGCCTTCTCCTGTTGAAGAGAATCGAGAAGTCTTTACACCTCTATCCGACGCATAAACGACCATCAAGGGGGTTATATGCCCTCACTCCTTATGAACATTGAGGAGAGGATTGGAATTTAATCAAGGTTTTGTTTGGGCACACAATCTAATAATTAGAAAATGTATACCTCCACCTACCTTACCCTGGCAGGCTGAATTGCTCAGACGGTTGAGACGCTGGTCTTCCGTCGCATAATTTGCAGGTTCGATCAAACTTACATAACGCTGACTGAATACTTCAGCCTTCTGTAAATTCTCAGGACTAGAAGTTCTTCCGCCTACATTTCCATAAAAATGAAATTGTGACGACTAGGAAAACATTTGATAGGTGTGAGGAGGTAAAGAGAATGCAATAAGTTGTACATTTTAAATTTTATGAAATATTTATTAATAATTTACAAAATTAAACGAACAACTACCGGTTATACTACAGTCTTGGTTATGCTTCCGACAAGGTTGCTGTACTCCTTAGCATCTTTTTGTGAAGAGGTAGCATGCTTCCAAAATTGCAATGCCCTCTGCAACATCCAAATTAAGCAAAAATGTATTCTTTATGAAATTAAGATTTCAAATTATATTATACTATGCATGTTATACTTTGCGAATAAGTTTGAGACAGTCCTTACCTTAATGAGATCCGTGTGTTTAATTCCTTTCTGAATCATTATCAGGTACTGTAAAGCAGGGAAAAATTTCAACCATACACTGTCTACGTTCACAATCTTCGGATTAGATCCATCGCAGTCGCATTCAATGTGGTTTTCACTTCGATGCTCGTAATGTCGTTGACAGCATCTGCATGAAGCTACATCGATTGACATCTTAATGTGGAGAGGTAGGATGTCCCAAAAAGCATCTACGAAAGGAGCAGCAAACGTAGATAAAAATCTTGGTGGTAAACACTGAATCAGTTATTTGGTCATCTGATATAAACTTCTATGTTTATAGCCTCACTTACTTGAGCGAGGTAAATAAGATGTTGCGTATTACTTTCACCGGTAGGCGAACAGAATGCACATTCACATTTTGTTTGTTATCAAGACGATTGTCTGTAACTATGTAGTATTTTTCTTCTTTCCGTTCCATAGTGTACGGTGTAGAAGCACACGCTAATGATCATGATGAAGGGCTACCCTTATTTATAGTCTTGTAACAATATTCGTTAGTGGATGGTAAGTGACATTACTCATATGAATAATAAGGCAATAGACTGCTGTGTTAAGAGGAATATTTTCAGATGTTTCAAATTCTAAACGAATATCGACAGGAGATTATTTTATAGACTCTTCATGGCAAGAGCAGTCTATAACTACAATCGGTGCTGTATTTCTAAATTATTCAGGCGAAAAGAGCGGACGATTTTCTTTCTGATAATACGATGATTGGAATTTACGAAACATGTAAAGGGTGAAGTGAATTTCATCATTGTTATTGAGTCCAAACCTAAATTGTTGATAAAAATAAAGCTCACTTCACACTACATCTACAGAGTTTCTGCTGTGTTCATAACGTATATAATTTCTTCCATTTTGTTGTAGTAGCGTATAACCTAATTAAATTAGCATCTGCTTGTGGGCATCTGTTTACCCGTCGAGTCTTCGCAAACATTTAGTATGCCCCCGGGATGTACACCGTGTTTTATATACTTTTTCATACAGGTTTAAGATTGATTTTGTAAGCTACGTTCGTGTGCCGATCTATATTAATGAGCTGATTATGTTTATACACAAGCCTAAGAGTGATGCTACTAATGGGGTTTGCAGACACAGGATGATAAAGAACTACTGATGGATTCTCACGAATAGTATAACCGCATTCCTCTGTAATAATAAACTCGTGCAGGACGTGTGAAGATTGATGATTACCATACAATTCTCTAATCATATTACAAGTGATGTTTAGAAGATGATCATCGAAGGGTGTTATACGTTGATGAGACTCATGATAAACTTTCGGTACGATCTCCCTTGGTGAAAATACAAGCAATGGTCCAATCGAATCAGGTTGTGATTTGAAGTCAATCAAGAATGAAGTCTCAATAACACATTTATGTGTGATGTTGCTCACAGTAATTGAGAACTTGTAATTATTATTGCTAAAACTCTCATCACTAAACCGTTCAATTAACGTACTATCAATGTAGTCATGAATATCGTCTACTGAATAACAGTCTGACGGTAGCGTTAACACATACTCATCCTAATAAAACTTGTTTATGCCATCAAGCACATTATAGCTTTTATTGTAGACTTAAAATGACACAAGTCCAAGTCTATGTGGCGGATGACCGAGTTCGGTCGGTGGATTAAAGTAGACCGCTGTTTAAGGTCCTTCTCCGCGTACAGCGAACGTTCATACACCGTTGGTCATCACGTGCACACCGATGCTCTTTGTCTACTCTCTGTGTTTGATATAAGAACATAAGACATAATCGCCCGCACATGCGTGTATTGCATTTTTTCACACGGTTTTTATTGTAAAGAATGTCTGCACTTCTTCCAAAATACTTTATGCGCTCAAATGCAGGTGGTAAGTCTCCATAGCTATCGAAATACCATACTTTAGATTTGCGTTTTCGTAGGCAACGTAATGAGTTCCAGGTCCGCGTCTGTTGTCTAAGTTAATTACATCACTCTTACGTTCACGTGGGCATGCTGGTAGTTGATCGCGCATATACACACCGCGAAAATAATGAATTCCTATTTGTTTATCAAACGTAAAAGCTTTTTAGTGAGGTAGAGATCGATGTGGCATTGCATTCAATAGACGTTTTTGGTGATATGTAGTTGCCAAGCCCATTTTTGTATGGCGCTAGCTTCATGCGTACGCCCTTGCCTCGTAATGTAATTGCCTCCATTATCTTGTTATGACGTTCACTCTCTTTCAACTATTGCTTTGCTTCTTATACAGCCTAAACAGTTCTTGCTACAGTACTAGCACCAGCCAGCAAAGACCCTAAAGCTGCCAGTGCAGCAAACAGCGCAGGAAAAATCCTCCTTGTTTGGGTACTGGAATTATTCGTGCACGTTTACAAAACATTGCTCTGCACCTTGGAGAGATTCTCGCTCGCGGCGCGTAGTAATGGCTACTCGCGGATTGTATTCCCCTCGTGTAGCTTTTCGTGCAGCCTTTGAAACTTCTTTCCATCCAAAATTTTAGTTATCTTCTTCATAACGTTTGGATATAGTTGTTTCACCATTCTGTACACGACTTTACTCGTCAAGAGCGATTCGTGAACTGACAGTTACTTGTTGTTTCGTATAATTTACATATATTACTATGGGCTATTTTATTATTCAGTTACCACGAAAGTTATAAAGCAGCAAGACACACTACCTGTTAGTGACATAGTGACACATCTCTTACTTAGTTCTGGTACAGCTATAAAAGGACGTCATGGAACGAAAAGCCATACGCCATTTCATTTTCTATTCGATGAATTATAACTGACCCATCGGGATGCGGGAAGACAAATCTTTTACTCAGACTCATTACCACTTTAAATGGCATACGCTTCGAAAAATTTACGTTTTGGCAAGTCACTCTATCAACCACAATATACTATTCTACAAATTGTTATTGTTATCTGGTTAAAGATAGTTTGAAATATTTTCTCTTTAATGCACATGCGCAAGTACCATCAACGGATGATGTGCTTCCCAATTCTCATATGATCTTTGACGATGTCGCTACAGAACAGCAAAACGTAATTCGTGCATACTTTACTATTGGACGATATAAATATCTAGATTGCATCTATTTATGCCAAACCAATTCTCGTGTGCCTGAGCAGTTGATACGTGACGACGCAAATATTATTTTTTCCCAGCAAAATGAGCGCAACATGCGACATGTGTATGATGATCGTGTTAGCACTGATATGACATTCAATGAATTTAAACGTATGTTTGTTACATGCTGGTCATCACATCGTAACGGCTTTTTAGTTTTTGATAAATATAGTGATATTCAATATGGACAGTATCGCATGGGTTTCGATAATTTTATGTGCATCAACACAGAGTTACATTCTCCAATTGATCAAAAACCGCCATCATGACAACACCCAGCAAAGAGATTTCAAAACATATAATCTGTGCTCGAAACAATATCCGACAAAATTTAAAGAACGTAAACGTATTCAAGGAGACACTGATTTATTTTTGAAAACGGAACTAGGTACTCCACTGAAAGAATTTTTTAATTCTACTTCATTGCCTAAGTCTACTACAAGTTCTGTTTCTATGCAAACATCTCATGATAAAGAGAAGCAAGAACAAGAAAAGCCTGAAGAACAGAAAGAAGAGAAGCAGGACGAGGAAGAGGAGAAGCAGGGAGGAAGAAGATATTGAGGAAGAAGAACTTAACTGTACGTCACCATCTAAGCGAGTTGCCTTGTTAACTGCAGATGTTATTGCTGAAACACCTAGTACAAAACACAAGATCAACTTCTTTGCCTAAGGTTATGATCACACCAGAGTATTGTAATCAGTTTAAGACTTTTATTCAAAATACCTATTGAACTCTGTTTGCTCCTTATATAGAAAAACTCTTCACAACCCATGGTACTCGCTATGAGGACGACTGTTTCTGGATAGGTAATGCAAAGGTTAAGATTAATTCTAACAGTCTCATCGTAAAAGGTATTACCTATAAATCTACTAAAGGTCTCTTAGAAGTTATTTTCTCTCGAATACCTGTCAAGGATAAAATGTCACCAGATGATCTTTAAAATATGAAGAATTTATTTTTGCTACTGACGTAACGCGACGTAATTACAAGAGGGCAGATCCTGTAAATGCAAATACGAGTCGTAAGCATCGAGAGTTTATTTCCAAGCTGTTACCGTTACGTCAACAGACATCACATGGTCTTAATATTATCTACAAGCCTTTGTTGCCGTATGTAGACGTAAGATACTGTAATGACCCTAATTTACTCGTAAAACGATTACAACTTCTAAGAGCTTCGCAAGTTGCTGGTCACACAGGTCACGAATCAGAAATTCTAGAAATAGAGAGTGAATTACCTCATGCGGGTATTATTCAGTAATGCCTTGTCAAGGTAAGACCTCACCCGTAAGATAAGTGTCGCACAAAGTTACACAAACCGGCTCGTCGCGCCTACTATAGCAGACGCATTATTACACGCGGAAAAGGTGATCTCTGGCAAGCAGACAGTAGAAGTTATTCCATAGGCCTCTAGAAATAAGGGGTATAAATATATACTTACTGTCATCGATGTGTACTCGAAGTTTGCTTTTGCACAAACTGTGCGTTCTAAGACAGCAGCTAGAGTCAAAGATGCACTTAAACATATTGCTGAACAATCAAAACGCTGTCCAAATCCTTTTCAAACCGATCAAGGTAAAAGGTTTAACAAGAAGGTTTTTTTCTTCTTACCTCAAGTTAGTTGGCATTCATCACTACGCTACGTACAGTAATCTCAAGGCTAGCGTTTTAGAACGCTTTAATCTTACACTCAAGACAATGATGTGGCGAAAATTTACAGCCCAAGGTTCTTATTGTTGGATTGAACTGCTACTTAGACTCGTGTCTACCTACAATGATACACCTCATCGCACTGTCGGCACAAAGCCACAGTTTCTTACTAAGAATAAACCACGCTTAGATGCTATTCGTCTCGTCATCTAAACGGCTGATCCACGCCGCCATCGCTTTAAAAAAGTAATTGCGTTAGCGGCAGCAAACACACGTCTATCTTTGTAAAGGAATACGCACCTAACTCGAGCACAGAAATTTTTCAAATCAGGAGTGTTAAGCTTACTAATCCAGTTACATATTTACTTCGCGATCTCAGAAGACAGCCTATTAAAGGAGGATTCTACATCAAGAACTGTAGAAAACAAAATATCCTGATCGCTATTTAATCGAACGTGTTATTCGTCGTTGCGGAAATAAACTGTATGCCAAGTGGCTTGGTTTTAATAACAACTTCAGTTCATGGATCATTAAAGAGGGTGCACTTTAAAACTTGATTTTTATGTTCTGGTATCTATACCTCTCCTTTCTTCTACTGCATAAGACAAGTTTAAACTTTCAAGTCAACATTATTACTACTAGGTTAATTTAGTACATCGTGCAGGGTAGGATTAATATAAAAATCGAACAACACTTGCATTATGTTTCACAAATCGTATTTATTTTAGTATATAAGTACGTTTTGCTTTCTTGAAGTTAATCTGTTCGGTACTTTCTTACATAGAATATTTCTACTGTCTTGGATGTTTAATGCCACCACACAGTAACAGTTTTTCTTTCATTGCACCGGCAACGACAGGTGCCACTTTCTTCTCAGCAACTGTAGCATTAGGTGACGACGCACGCTGCTTAGTTTTACGAAGCAGATTTTCATCGGCTACACGTCTTAGTTCAGGTTTGATTTGACGATAAGCAATGTCATGCCCTTTGAAGGCAGTATCTAACATATTAAAACCAGGATCACCACGCGCCAAGCGGACGTCAAGTAGAGTTCCAGGGCCACAGTACTGGCAACTATGAAGATGAAGCTCAAAAGGAAGAAGAACAATCACCTTATCGATGAGCCATGCCCAGCATGCTTCCTCACCTTTCTCAAAGCACGTTCCTTCACCTTTTTCTGCGACAGCTTACTTACTCTTTACGCAGCCATGATAAGTGTTTATAAGCGAAGACAACTCGTTAGTTCTAGGTCCGTGAGACAGTTTAATGAGTTGACATGTACAACACTGCCTCACTGATGATCTCTTAGCCAAACTTACTTGTTCATGATGTAAAGTACATGTTTGAAGCTCTGAAAAAACAGGATCTTGAGTCCACTAACGAGGCACCTTATCCCAGGTCTCCTTTACTGCATTCTCAGCTACATTGACAAACAATGCATTTGGTAATGCATTAAACACTTCTTCAGTAAAAGTGTTTAGTTCCTTTTTGCAAGTATAAATTTTTACGATTGCCTTTTCCCCTGCGTTACACTTAGTATCAGATAGAAATGACATGATGTCTTTACTCTACAAATGTTTCTTTCACACTCTCGTTATTTCGACACTGCAATATACATATGTTGTTCACCTCCTGGCATGCACTGCCACACAACCAAACAAAGAGCATGTACACATGACGAAGAAACTTTTAAATTGTTTCTCCAGTATGCTCCTTGAGTTTTAAATGATGGACAACCTAATTCATGCCGATAATTTCACATGTTGATGGTAGATACTCACGCAACCATTCCTTCTTTTCAAAACCGCTTAGAAAACAAGTTCTGTTCTTGACAAATGAGCGTTCATGATCATAGCTAGAGAGCGATAAGGTATTCCTTTTCTTCGCACTGCAGACCTAATTTTTCCATCCATTTTATCTGCTTATTGTCATAATCTGTTTGCAAACCGTAAGGAAAAGGTGGGCTAAATACTAAACTAACGAGTTTTGGCGCCCGCAGCACACTGCAGTGCAATCCAACGCAGCCACCTCTTTGAACACAATTTGTTGCCGTTCACTTTAAAGCCTTGTACATTAATATTTAATGTTCTTGTCATGGTGGAATAAAGCGTTCTACTCTCTATCACGGTATTTTAGAGACTGTATATAACATTCTCAGTTATAGCATATATAAGGCTTGAGTTTACTAGAAATTGACCTTGATAACGAACAGATCTAAACATGAATAACCATGTTAACGTGATAGCTGTCTGTTAAAACAGCGTGACCTTAGTTTGGCACATGCTCGGTCCTGCCATTATAGAACTACACATGAAGTATGTACGATGTGTTTCATTCGCAGCTCTGTTACGAAATTTGAAAACTGGACTAGGCCTGAAACGGAGTCAACTCTGGCATAGGTGCTCAACTAAGTAGAGATGCGTTTTAGGATGAGGAAGAGGAGGAGGAGGAGGAGGAGGAGGAGGAGGAGGATTGTTGATGGTTATTTGCCCACCGGATGGAGGCGTAAAGACTTGAGCAGACCGCTCGATGCTATTCGACAGGAGAAGGCTGTGTCACTACCGCGTTTTACCTTCACCCTTCCTACTACCATATATAATGCTATTTAATTCATATTGTGTTCTTCCCTGATAAGGTTGACGTCAGGAAAGGCATCCGGTTATGAAAAATCGATCTTGACAGGTCGAACCCTTGTCCCGTTTCTCTACGGTCTCGTGTACGTGTTCAGGTGAGCCTGCAAAGTGTGCGACGGAACGCCAGTTTCAACTGTCTGAGCCATTCAGTCTGGCAGGGTAAGGTAGGTGGTGGTATACAATTTATAATTACTAGATTGTGTGTCCAAAACGCCTTGATTAAATTCCAATCCTCTCCGCAGTGGTCATATGGAATGAGGGCATATAACGTTGTTGAATATTATTCGTTATTCGGATAGGGAAGTAAAGCCTTGAGAAGACCACTCGATGCTATTCGACAGGGGAAGTCTATGTGTCACTACCGGCGTTCAGCCTCCCCCTTCATGATATTAATTCATCGTATTATCTTCCCTGAACAGGTTGACGTCAGGAAGGGCATCCGGTTATAAAATCCACCTTAAAAGACTCATCTAACCACAAACCCGTCACCGTTGGGAAACGGGACAACGAATGTGCACACGTTAGGTGATAACGTCATGCACCCTTAGCCAGCAGTCCGCATTTCGAATCACTCAGGCTGTGACGTCACAGCTCTGTCAGGAGAAAGGCTGCGCGTTCGGTTATGTAAAGATAAGCGTGCATTGTTAAATCGCCCGCGATTATTTCGTCACAGCTCCGTCACTACACCAAGGGGGAGACGGGCAAAGGGCCTGTGAGTGCGTGAGTAATCCGTTTTACAGTAACTTGCAAACTCGACGTCAGAGTGTACCTCAAGCTGATGTACATGCGCACATGCGCACTAGCCAGTCCCCCTGTTGATATCTCTAGAGGGATCTAATAGCCATTTGTTTAGAGTGACTTACGCAGCCGCGGCGAGTGTGCACTGTTATATCTCTAGCGGGATCTGACAGTCATTTGTCACGTTGTGACGTCACAAATCTGTCAGGAGAACGCCTGCGCGTTCGGTTATGTAAGATAAGCATGCAGTTTTAAATCGTCCGCGCTTTATGCGTCACAGCTCCGTCACTACTCCAAGGGGGAGATGACATATAGCGTGTGTAAGGTTAGGTTACTGTTTGTGGCCAAGGTTAGATTAACACACGTGTTATCCACACCTACAAGTCATCTCACTAGTGCGGTTCTTCCAAGGGAAACCCATCTGAGGTTATTTTGGCGTTCCTCATAGCGAGGTTAGGTTAACACTTTCGTTACCTCTATTACCGGTCACCTAACCGATTGGACTCCTCCAAGGGGAGCCCGTGTGTGAGGTTAAGTTAGTGTTCGTGCGCAAGGTTAGGATAAAACGTCTCAATGATGACTTAACCTCATCCGCAGGTCACCTAACCGATTTTTGTCTAGTCCACGGGCGCCCGATCGATTCGGCTCCTCGAAAGGGGTTTGTGACCTTTGCGTCTCGGCTCCTCCAAGGCGGGGTGCCGTCCGATTCGGCTATTCCAAAGTGGCCCGTGATGTTAGCATTACCCTCGTACGTAAGGGTATGACGTCATTACCTCATGTAGAGGTCAAAAACATTCCAGGTTTGCCAGTGAGGTTAGTATTGCCCTCGTGCATATGCGTATGATGTCATAACCTCACCTGGGGCTGTCAAAAGTGTCCCAGATCATTCCCTGCAAATTAGGCCACTCCAATGGAGTCTGTGAGGTTAGGCTTGCTATCGTACGAAGGTTATGGCGTTATTCAGCGTTCAGCGGTCTAGAAACTACATAGCCTTACTACTCAACTAGGGGTCATTGACCTCATTCGGGAATCTACATAACCTTACTACTCAACGAGGGGTCAATGACCTCGGACATTGTTTTAGAACATATATTGCTCATACTACTGCTACAATTTCAAATGTTTGTGCCACAGGTACAAATTTTGTGAAATCAAAATATGGCAAGAGTGAAACTTTCATCAGTTTCGGCACCAGACTTCTTGGGTTTGCAGACTTCAGACGTTTATGAGAGTATGTTGTACGCAAGTTGTTAATATTGAGCGGTGCTGGGTGTCTTAGACGTTGATGCTCCAGCCTTCTGATCCCAACTTGGCGGGTTCGATTCTGGCTCAGTCCAGTGGTGTGTGAAGGTGCTGAGACACGTGAGGCTCGTGTTGGTAGATTTACTGGTACGTAAAATAACTTATGCGGGACTAAATTCCGGCACCTCAGCGTCTCCAAAAATCGTATAAGTAGTTAGTGGGACGTAAAAACCAATAACGTTATCCTATTTCTTAATTTCGATTTTCACTCTTTGAAAGACAAGCCAATCTACCATTATCGTGTTATTAGAGGCATCTCTAAAATATTTATTGCTATACTGAACATTTGTCACATCCCATACATTGTGATATTTGAAGCCATTTCTTTTCAGTTTCGACTACTCACTTTGATGGCAAATATAAAATTTCGGGCATAATTGAAGACCTCCCCTGACTAGAGTTTAACCAACAAGTCAGTAAATTTTTAGGAGAGAAAAATTATTTTTGGGGTTTATTTCACAGTATACACTACTTGAACCAGTTGCAAATGCACGTATACAAATGATTTCAATGAGCTGATCTGTTAAACACAATACTTCATTGTTTTACCTTAAGGTTTTAAAAATAACGTACGATTTTGAAGTGATACAATGGATACGTTTGTATATAATAGAAGATAAATCCTGTACATGCAATGGGATAATGATAGCAAATAACCTTATATTAGTGCAATAACAAATATAACAACAATAACAATAAAAAATGTCGAGAGAATATTTTAAAATATGTGTTATTTCGTCTATGGCCTTTATTTAAGTGATCTATTACACATGGTAATGAACCATCACAAGCGCTGTCCACTGCCTCGACAGATGGTCCATCCTTACACCACAGAGAACAAAGTTCTGCTGGCTGTAAACCAGCTTGAAGTTGAATCGCATTTGAGGAAGGTCACATTTCTACAGAAATGGGTTATTGGTACCAGACATTTCTTGAGACGTAAATCTTATGCCCGCACTGAGGAACGATACGAGTTCTCAATCTACTCGGTCTGTTACAAGCCCCGGAAATTGACAGTTAAAGCAGAAATGTCATGAGTCCTAGAATTCTACACTTCTACAAAGAAATCTTGAAGTGGTTTGCAAGAGATATTGAAAACGATGGCTAAGAAGGGGTTAATAGCGTGCAGCTAGTAATGATGAATGACTTTGCAGATTAACATTAACAGTGCGTCTGTGACCAGATCCGTGCCGTCGTGCTGTTTTATTAGAATTAATTCTGGATGTACACAATCAAACTACCTTTTTAAGTTCACTTTGTTCTGCAGCAGTTGTGTAACCATGGACACACTCAATGTTTGAGGCAAAAGTTAATATGACTTTATTTCCAATTCTTGCGTGATAAAAAATAGTTCTGACAGTTTTGCTATGTCAATGAACTCATGGACTATAATAACTTGTTGCTGTGATGATGATGGTATTTTTTATTATTATTATTATTATTATTATTATTATTATTATTATTATTATTATTATTTATTTTGTTTCAGCTTTTGAATTTGTATGGTTATGATGGTGAAAATTCGTATAATGTATTTGTGTAGGTAATATCTCCACTAGATATCCTTTTTCAATAGAAATACATTTTGTCCAGCTTAAAACAATTCTTACTGAACCAGAACTTTCATGTTCATTTGTGAAAGATAATTATACCAAGGGGTATTTTGTGTTGTATTTATTTGTTTCTGGGTAATTATATACATGTACATATACCCGGTGACAAAAGTATCAGATTCAATGGGAAATCCTTCGAAAAGCCCTTAAAATGTTTTTCTCAATTATCTCAAAACGAGAATGACTCGACTCATGACCTTTCTCAAATGAGCGATTCATTTCCAGTGTAAGACATAAGATGACACCACAGCATAGGGGCTGGATGATACTACCAATTTCCACTGATACACGTCACATTTTTTGACCAGACTAAGACATTTACTCATTATATTCTGAGAACTTTCAGAGCTGAGCAAAATAAGCGCCAAAGTGGATTTAAACAGAGTTTACTACTATGAAGTTTCCAACTGTTGGCCAAGATAAAGTAGGTTTTGACGTCAGCCACCGCATTGCGGCAAGCCAATTATCCCATTTGCCTTCAATGACAGTAGTACAGCCTTCCATCGGTCCAAGCCTAGTCGTCAAGAATACAGTATCTCATCATGGGTGATTCTTCTCTAACTGTACATGTCACAAATTTATATAAGAGTAAGCAGTGCGACGAACAGACTATAAATCAATTGTTAGGGGCAAACGATCCACATGGGTCGACGCCCCGAACAAATAGCATTAAAAAACATTAAAATAACGAAACACCGTAGCACGTAGAGTTCATTAAGGGCCTTGGTCTGCTAAGACGACTAATGACTGGCCAGAAGACTTGTAGGTACCGATGTCTTACGTGGTCAGCGTAACGACTTCCTCCATATTATAGAGCTGCCTCCAGCCCTCAGTCCAGAATTCAAATACTTGGACTGCCCGAAATCGACCACGTAACCTCCACGTATGAGGTAGGATGTTACCCGTATTCCATAACAAAATTAGTCAACTTAGTTTGGGAGTATATTTTTTCATTCGAAATTACTAGGTACACATGCGTCTTAGGAAACTGGGTGCTGAAATTCGTAGGAATACGGCTGTTTCAAGTTGTACTTGGAACAGGTATTTGTTTGGGGTCATCAGTCTCCATAGACTGGGTCAGATCTCCATGCCACCCTATCCTGTGCTAAATTTTTCATTTCTAAGTAACTACTACATCTTATATATATGATCTAATCTGCATGTCATATTCATATTCTACCCGTGCCGTTCCTACCGCTTACAATTCCCTCAAAAACTAACTGAACAAGTTCTGGATGTCTTATAATGTGTCGTGTCATCCTAGCTCCTCTTCTGGTCAGATTTAGTCAATTTTTCTGTATGTAGCATCTACCGCTCCTACGACAATACAAACTTCCGCAGTTATTCCAGTCATTCTTATTTAGCTGTCCTACAGTCTGTATTCTTTTCTTTTAATGAGAACGCATTGATCTCTGGATTTGCCACTTAAGTGGGTTTCTGCATGGGAATTTGCTTTCGCATTTCATTTGGAATGTTGATGTCACCTAAGTGACAGTTGTTTGTGAGAAAAAGTCTCAGGTAGACCCCAAGGCACCGGACTCCCCCTCCTAATTTTTTTTGCATTCTTATACCTTCGCCATTCATCAGTCAGGTCTAGTATTTCCTGAGTTATACATTGATCCTTACTTGATCGTTCCTTTCTTCCTAACCTTTCTTCAGCAGCCCTACTGATCTCATTCTTCACGACTGTCCATTCTTCATCTATTGTGTTTCCTTCAGCCTTTTCATTTAATCCTTGTACAACACGTCCCTTGAAATCTCCCTCACACTCCTTTCTGGATCCAATCTCCTTGCTTTCCTTCTTTTCTTCAATTTCTTCAAGTTCAGATGGCATTTCATGACCAACAAGTTGTGGTCAAAGTCCACGTCTGCCCATTGCAATCCATCACCTGGTTTCTAAATCTCTGCCTAATGATAATGAAGTATAGCAGATACCTTTAAGTGTCTCCAGGTATAGTACACGTATTCAGCCGTCGTTTGTGGTATTTGAAACAAGGACTAAATTACGATTGGTGCAGAATTAAACCAGCGTACTTCCCCTTTCATTCCTTTGTCCCAGTCCGTATTCTCACACTGCGTTACTTTCTCTTCCTTGGCCTACCATTGCATTCTAGTCTCCCATCACTGTTAGTTTCTCGTCACCTTTCACATATTGTGATAAATATTCTCTCTCTTCATATATGATTTCTTCATCATATGTTGAACTAGTAGGCGTATTGTGGTGGGCATTGGCTTGGTGACCGTCTTGACACCGAAAATTCGTTCACTATGCTGGTCGTAGTAGCTTACGCGCTGCCCATTTTCTTATTCATTATTAAACCAACTCCTGCATTTTTTCTGTTAGATGTTGTGCTGATAATTCTGTAGTCGCTTGAGCAAAAATCAAGCTGTTCCTACAACGTACTTGACTTATACCAACTACATACAAATTTAATCTATCCATTTCCCTTCCCAGATTCTCTAACCTACCACAAAGATTCATACTTCTAACATTTCGCGAACCCATTGGGATGTTAGGCCCCTTTAAACAACAAACATCGAACCGATTCGCAGAAAGTCAGTATCCATCTTTCTGATGATTGCCCCCTCTCGTGTAGTCCCTACCCGGATATTCGAATATTTTACCATCGTCACCACATCATCCATACAGAGGGAGTTGAATGCCCTCGGGAGTTAGTTAGGGCTGTACTTTCCCGTTACTTTCAGTCGTGTAGCAGTATTAATATAGTTAATCCATGTTAAATATTATTACAAGGCCATATCAGTCAATCATCCAGTCTGCTGCCCTTGCAACTTCCGAAAGGCTGCTATCCCCTCTTCGATAAACAATTCGTTAGTGCGGTCTTTCGGCAGATTCGATATGGTTGCAACTACGGCTCGGCTATCTGCTTTGCTGGGAAGCACAAGCCACCCCCACCGCGATTAGGTCACATGATTCGCAGGGAAGTTATACTGCTATATTGTACATTTAACCACATTGATGTCTCTCCATTTGGACTAACGTCTGGTATGGTACATCATTTTCATGTCGCACAAAACTTGTAACTATCAATTTCAGCTTCAGTTCTTTCGTCTGCTTGTGAAAATATTATTCCCAAGCTACTGATGTGATTGAAAGGCTTACTGAAAGGAACATGGTCTAGAAGTTATTAAAATATGCCAAAGCACAACGGGGCTTATAATGGAATCGAATGTATCATTCTGTACATTCTTCCACTACAGTTACTTCCATGAAAAAGAGTATAACAAACCTGTAAAAAAATACTTTTAAATGTATTTCTTATTTTGTCTAACGTAGAGGAACTACATATTGTACCTTACTGGGTCAACAAACAAAATAAATCACTAAAAAGGTGTGACATAGCATAATAAGCCACAAATTAGCATATTTCCTGTCCCTTTTTAAATGGCTAGTTCAGCGGCATCGCGGAACGTCCTAATTTTGGTCACCAAGAACCACCAAATAAGATCTCTTAAGGATGTAAGTAGGACAGGAATTGCACTTGTGTGAGTGAATGAGGACTAAAATTTACATGAAAATATTTTAAGACTCCATGTTAAGACATAAAAGATGGATAGGAAAAATAAATTCCCCTAGCTAACTCGATACAATTTCTATTACAACAGTGTTGTTAGCCATCAACTGGCAACAAGTCGGAAATCATTAATCTTGGAATCAGTAGGCGTTACATAAACACTACTGTATCTATATATATAAAATAAGAGTTTTGTCTGTACATTGCTCAGAATTTGAAAAGAATGGTATTTCTGTATCGGTCAAGTACACAGTACCAAGAAAATGCATTTTCCGTAATTTCTGTCTGTCTGTCTGTCTGTCTGTCTGTCTGTGGTAGTTTAGGGCAAGGTCTGAAATTTAATTCTCAAATATTTCTGTTATTAGTGGTCGTGTCTTAATGAAAATCGCTAGACAAAGATGGAAAATAACTCGTTACAATATAGGCTATACACGCTTAGAAAAATGGTAATTTAGGGGAAGGCCTAAAATTTAATTGTCAAATATTTATTTTATTGTGGTCGTATCTTCATGAAAATTGGTATGCAAAGTCGGGGAATAGGTCGCTATAATCTAGGCTATCAATAATGTTATTCGCACTGCGTGAAATGGTAGTTTAGGGGAAGGCCTGAAATGTAAATCTATATACAAAACAAGTGTCTTGCCTGTACATTGCTCAGAATTTGAAATGAATGGTATGTCTGTATCTGTCATGTCCACAGTAACAAAGAAATGCATTTTTTAATTTTCCGTAATTTCTGTCTGTCTGTCTGTCTGTCTGTCTGTCTGTCTGTCTGTCTGTCTGTCTGTCTGTCTGTCTGTCTGTCTGTCTGTCTGTCTGTCTGTCTGTCTGTCTGTATGGTTGTACACGCATCAATAGAAAACGGCTGAAGAGAATTTAATGAAAATCGGTATGTAATGTCGGCTGATAAACCACTGCAATCTAGGATGCAAATTATTTTATTCACGCTGAGTGAAATGGTAGTTTAGGGGAAGGTCTGAAATGTAATTCTCAAATAAGTTATTTATGTTATTAGTGGTCGTATCGATAAATACTACATAACTAACCTAACTTTAGTTATGTCGTAAGTTAGTAGTGGTTATGTAAGATGTTATTAAATTTCCGATCACTTATGTCTTATACATTGTTACCGTACCGCACATAATCGGAGACATTCATGAATTTGGATTTTTGTTACTAAGTCCATATCAGCGCCGAGTCACGAGAAAATGGGTAAACAGAATTTAGTGAAAATCGGTATGTAAAGTCTGAGAATAAGGAACTACAGTCTACGATATAAATAATTTTGTAAGACACCCTAATAACACAGAGTCGAAAGAAAATTAATGTGAAGGCCTGCAATATAGAAAGCTCATAAACTTTATCAACAATAACACTACATTGACCTTTGTTTGTTGTGATGTGCTTTTTGTCTTCTCTTTCCTCTCATCCCTGATAGATAGGATTACTGCAGCGTATCAAGGTTTTTTAATTTGCTCGACGTCGCACCGACACAGGTAGGTCTTATGGCGTCGATGGGATAGGAAATGAATAGTGGTGTGAAGGAAGTGGCCTTGGCCTTAAGGTACAGCCTGGTGTGACTGGTGTGAAAATGGGAAACCACGGAATACCATAATTTTTTTGCTTAACGTCGCATCGACACAGATATGTCTTATGCGACGATGGGATAGGAAAGGTCTAGGAAGTGGAAGGAAGCGGCCGTGGCTTTAATTGAGGTACAGTCCCGGCATTTGCCTGGTGTGAAAATGGGAAACCACGGAGAACCATCGTCAGGGCTGCCGACAGTGGGACTCGAACCCACCATCTCCCGAATACTATCTTCAGGGTTACCGGCAGTGGGGTTCGAATCCACTATCTCCCGGATGAAATCTCACAGCTGCCCGCCCCTAACCACACGGCCAACTCGCTTGGTCGTACCGACTGTAACAGCCTGGCTATATATTGGTGGGGTGTAAGATAACGTTCTTCATTAGCATGCCATTCCTCTGGTTCATACATTTTCTGATATTACTGGTACGTAACACACTGGTTCATCATAGTATTCGAGCTATTCAATCCCTACTCTGAGCCACTGATTGGAATGAGTAGTGTGCATGTTTAACGGAATAATGACAGAGGAGTGTTCACGGCAGTCTGCGACCTGGTTATTCCAGCTCTGGAACTTTGGACTCTTAGATCGGCACCGTAGTACCGTTCGTTAAAAGTGAGAAAGTGTGCGGTTTTTCATTTGATCGTGTATTTTATATGATAATATTGCTTTCAATCGCTACATTCCTACTGACGTTTTTGTAATGACCTATGTTGAATTCAGTTAGGAAAGCCACCAAGTTAGTCTTTCTGAGAATCCCGTAGCGAAGCACGTGTACATCAGCTAGTATTTAAACAAATTTGAACAGACTTGACTATCTGCGTCGTCCTTAAACGCCCTGGTACATGAGATAAGCAACAGAAAACTTCGTATATATAAGAGAACTAAGGTTAAAATTATTCCCATTTATATTTGGGATATATAATCCACAATAATGCTTAGTTTAGGCCTTTCTGACACCCCCAAAAGGACACTGAAGCTAATATGAACCCAATCTCGTAATCAAAGACGAGGATTGAACCTCTCACCCCTAAAATGCATACGTTCTTCCCCTCTAGCAATGTACAATAGCCGGGATGATTGGCTCAGACATTTGAGGCGCTGGCCTTGTGACCCCAACTTGGCAGGTTCGATCCTGGTTCAGTTCGGTGGTATTTGAAGGTGCTCAAATACTTCTGCCTCGTGTCGGTAGATTTACTGGCACGTAAATGAAATCCTGCTGGACTAAATTCCGGCACCTTGGCGTCTCCGGAAACCGTAAAATTAGTTAGTGGGACGTAAAGCAGTTGCAGTATTATTATTATTATTATTATTATTATTATTATTATTATTATTATTATTATTTTACAATAAAATGACAAATACGAATATTGAGACACAACAAAACAACAACAATAAACGAGTCACAAATATTCCACAGTATCTGAAATAATGCAACCAAAATACACGCTGGTCTTGCGGGATTGATGAGGTAATAGCATCTTTGGGTCGTCTTCTGGAGCGGGGTTCATTGACCTTACCTTTACTGAGGGAATAGGGAGGCCATCTCCCCTCGCTGTCTCAAACAATAACATACATCTGTCTGCAGATACATATAGCTATACGGCGAAGCCTCTTTCACATCTGTTTATCGTCACTAGGCTAATGGGTCCCCTCTCTCCGCCTCGCTATCCAAGGCTGCTTTCAGCTGAGCCAAATCTCATCCCTTCACTAGGGACAGGCTGCGGGCGCTTAATGGCCCCTCAATAACACATAATAACATACCTCTCTGGTCTGGAATAATCTTCCTCGGACTCATAAGTCACAGGCCTACATGCTGGACTTCACTTCAGGCCATCCAGAATATCAGGTATATACTCAGTAAATCTCTTTCCTTCATGCAACGGACCCCGGTTCTTACCACGTGCATAGCCATGGGTTAGCTTGCCGGAATTATTTCGAAATCCCTTTCTAGTGCAACGTTCGGATTTTTTCTGCATATCTGAAAAGCTCATGCACAGTAACGTAACATGAAATTCGTATACCTTAGGTCGCCTGGTGCTCCAGTAAGTGGCTTTCCATTCATACTTATAAGGCATCTCTGTCCATTAAATTTCAATGATCCTCGCTCCACAATCTTATTCCCTATTAAGAATAACACTACTTTACATGAATGTAGAACAAACCTAATTTAATCCTAATACCCTCGTAAACGTACTCAACCGATTCAAAGCTAAATAACACAGAGAACTCATGCATTAGTTCTAAGCAAACATAAATGATTGCCATTAAGGAATAATGAACGTTTATTTACAAAAAGAAATATGAGAAGCTGAACTGTCCCTCTCTCATGCTAAAAGAAAAACCTGTTCGAACTTATCTGTTACATTGTGACCTCACGGCTCCTCCATGCTGGGCTGTGTTATGGATTTAGCCTAACATTTCACTAGCGTCGTCTTGGGCTGCTGGTCATTGGTTCAGTTCCACGGTATGGTCCATCATACTGCCGTGTGCTTGAGCGCTGTGTTGTAGGAAGTTCTCGTGCTTAATCAGCTCTTGTCGTAGATTCCCGTACCGCCAATAACTGCAATTTAACGCACACAATTAAGATGCCTGTTTTCGCTCTCCTGTCACTTCTAGTTAGGACTGAAGAAACTACAGAACATGTCTCCCATCCGGGCTTATAGTTCGTCCCGTAGAGTTCCTAATCATAAGTAGAAAGTATTTGTTAAAAATTGTAGCATGCAAGTGCACACAGATTTCTGGATCAAAGTTTATTAAAACAACACTTCTTGCTCCAAGTAATGACTATTTATCGAGGCTACGAATGATAAAAACTGACCCACAGTATACATTCTAATCCTGGCTTTGTGTAATTGCTACAAGCTCACGACGCACCATGTCTCATCGTCTGTCTTTCAAAGAATGCCATCTCCTCTCAGTGCTCCTTTATGTATGTTCTTAACAGAGACGCCACACACGAGGAAACCCTATGATACAAATGCTTCTCCTTTGTGCAAAATAAAGCATGGTTCCCACGCTTATCCCGCTCAAATCATACTAAGAATGGCAATTATACTTAGCACATTGAAGCACACAGTAAATTACTACAAATTACTACAAATTCTCTGTTATTTTAATTTTGTCGCATTTCACAGGAGTAATTATCGTCACATTTTCATACGTTGCCAGGCCTGCTTCATGCTGCATTTCTTCTTATAAGTGTGGTATCGGTGAATCCCCAGACAGTATTCGAGTCGTTCTATCATTTTCCCCTGGATTATTCGTTCTCTCACACATCTTGCCACGCTCGTCTAGCTTGCCTTGCCCCCCTTTAAGCTCAAAGCTACTTTTCGCGCCTTACCAGTTTCGACTCCCGGTACAGCGTTCCTGATGCATTAAATAAAATCTCTATCACCATTAAACGACATGGTTCAATATACATCTGCAAAAATCCGTTCCTAGGGTATGATTTTTTAAATTCATACGAGCCCGAGTGAACTGCTTCCTGTGCGGACCGCACATAATAAATGTTAACATATCAACACTCCAAATCGTTCAAAATGGAGATTCCAGGAAAAGTCGCTTTTAACTGCTACTTCAGTTCGCACCTGCTACCAGTTCGTTTTTTCTCTTAAGAGTTTCAACTGGGAAGTTTGCAGTCTGGATGTTTCTTGCTATCCAGGGCTATTTTAAGGACATAACCTTGTTCCTGACACGGGGCTCACGATATTTTAACGCATTTCTTACAGGGTTTATTAGTGAACGTTAGTGATATTCGTTGCCCCGATAAAGGCTGTACATGAATATAGCCACGGCTGACCCTAATCATGGTCCACACAATGTAGCGCGACGCAGATGTAGATGATCTCCTTCCCTAAGCTGGGGATAATGCCAAGACCATGCTACTTGCATTTCAAAGCGATGATGAACCTTTGTTGACCTACATCACTGTGTGAAAATTGTTTTATAAGCTTAAATATAATACTTAAGAAGTCTATCAACCAAACAATAACATATCATGCCATTAAATTCTTCTTCTTGACTAAATAACAACATTTATTACACTTACGACACTTATATAACACATTATAAATGCATAATACTGGGTACTGATGGGCAGATGCCCTCGATAACAGTCAGTCACATGTTCCCGTCTCCTCCCGCTCGAGGCACCCAAGCATAACAGTCTCTCATCCACACCACTTCCGCCTGGGGGCCTTCAAATAAATACACACTGAAGGTTGCTGCTATATCTCCTAGGAAGTGGAAGCGAACAACTAGGATGTCTAGCCATAGCTAGGCCGGAACCTGCTCCCCACCGTTGAATCACCATGATTCAACCGAATTAAATTGCCTGATATGCCCTCATGAGAGTTCAGTTCAATTCAAGTATCACACAGGCACTGACATACAGAGATCATGTACAGTAACCAAAATGAGTTGATCATTCAACAAATATACAGATAAACATAAGAAAAACAGAAATACAAGCAACAAAATATTTACACTGTTATTATTATGCAGTATGAAATTAAGAAGAAATTCGCACTATAGAGTTCTCAGCTCAGATCACACACACAATACTCTGAAATGAAGAAAGAAACAATGTTCGCGTGAAACACATTATGTTTTAGCCACACGATCCTGTTTAGTGTTCAATAGGTAATGGAATTTACTTCTTAACAGGTCGTTTAAAAAGACCACTGGTTGCTCTGATGGTAGCCACTCGTGCAAGTCCATCCTTCCCAGGGTGAACAGTCTCCACCACAGCCAACTTCCAACAGAGAGGAGGAAGATTGTCCTCCTTCAGGAGAACATCTGTTCCAGTAGCTAGGTTCTCCTTGGGACAGGTCCATTTCTTCCTCTGCTGCAGTGAGTTCAGGTAATCGGCAGACCACCTCTTCCACAACTGCTGCTGCATTGCCTGGATACGCTGCCATCGAGACAATCTGTTGATGGGCAGGTCAGTAATGTCAGGCTCAGGAATAGTTGTAAGGGGGGCACCAATTAAGAAGTGAGCAGGTGATAAACAATTAAGGTCACTGGGGTCATTGGATAAGGCAGATAGGGGGCGAGAATTAAGACAGGCTTCTATCTGTGCAGTAAGGGTACATAGCTCCTCAAATGTCAGTAGCGAATTACCCGCAACTCTTCTCAAGTGGTACTTCATGGACTTGACAGCTGCTTCCCACAGTCCGCCAAAGTGTGGAGAGCTGGGAGGTATGAAGTGCCACGTGATGCCTTCCATTTCTAATGAATTCCTTATCTCTTCACAAAAGCTGGTTGAAAGGAATAGTTTTCGAAGATACTGCATCCTTCTGTTTGCACTAATGAAGTTAGTCCCACTATCACTAGGGACGATGGAGCATTTCCCTCGTCGAGCTATGAATCTCCTCAGGGCTGCCATAAAGGCATCAGTACAGAGGTCACTCACCACCTCCAGGAGAAGAGCATTGGTAGCCAGACAGATGAACAATCTAATGTAGCTCTTCGTTGTCTGTTTGCTTCTTACATTTCCCCTCTTGACGAAGAAAGGACCAGCATAATCAGTTCCTACATTAAGAAATGGGTGACACGGTTGCACTTTGGTCACAGGGAGCTGTCCCATCAGCTGTTCAGCTGTTGACGCCTTGAATCTAAAACAGGTCAGGCACTTGTGGATGACTCTTCGAACAACTGCCCTAGCCGTGGGAATCCAGAATCTTTATCTTAATGATGCAATTACTAATTAAGCACCTGCATGTAAAAGCCTAATGTGTTCTGCCATCACAACAAGGTTTGTGAGAGCATGCTGGGGAGGAAGGATAAGCTGGTGCTTAGTGTCATAAGGTAGTTTTGAATTTACTAGTCTTCCTCCTACCCTTAGCATTCCCTTATCATCTAAGAAAGGATGTAAATCTGCAATTTTACTCTTCCTTGAAATGCAGCATTTAGAGTTGAGACTGGCTATCTCTTGAGCGTAACACACTTGTTGTGCAATTTTGATACAGGTGTGCAAGGCCACCTGCAGCTCTTGTGCACTTAATATCCCTGACCTCTTGTCTTGAGGATTGCCACTATTGTGAAAAAATCGCCAACAATATGCAGTAACTCGAGTCAGTCGGGACAGTGACGAGTACTTCAGCATAAGTTCATCCCAATTGGTACCTATCAGCATGACTACAGGAAGTGTGCTTCGTGACTCAGGTAGTTCCTCTTCTGCATTGGCCGAGATTGTGGCTGGCCATGATTCAGTGAGCTCAGGTAAATAGGATGGTCCGCGCCACCACAGGTTCATACCTCGTAGTTGTCCTGGAACAACACCTCTGGATATTAAATCTGCTGGATTGCAACTGGTAGGAACATGTCTCCATTCTGCCTTGTGAGAATATTCTTGAATTGAAGAGACTCGGTTGTCCACAAATGTTTTCCAGCGAGTAGCAGGAGATGCGTTCCAGGCTAAGGCAATGGTGGAGTCCGTCCACAGGTACAGCTTGCTGACTGGCAGAGCCAAAGCTGGAAGGGTCTTGTGGAGTGGCCGGGCAAGTAGTAGCGCTCCACAGAGTTCAAGTCTTGGTAGTGTCAGTTCCTTCACCGGTGCTACTCTGGATTTAGAACATAATAATCTGACACAGGTCTGTCCCCCTTTGTCGACAGAGCGTACATAAAACAAGCTCCATAAGCTTGTTCTGAAGCTTCAGAAAAACCATGAATTTGTATATCAACAGGGGGTCTCTTACATGTGACTAACCGCTCAATATAAAATTCTCTTACTGCCTGTGGCTTAAAGTGAAGTTCTTATCATTCTCTGACTAGTTGAGATGGTAGTCTGTCATCCCAGTTCAGACTGACTAGCCAAAGTTTCTGCATAAAAATCTTGTAAGAAATTACCCAAGGACTGACCAACCCAAGTGGATCAAATATTGATGCAATAACAGATAAGACCTTTCGTTTAGTTACATGAGAGTAAGCATAATAGGGACTGTCTGAATACAGATTGCCACAAATGAGAAAATGATCAGTTACTGGATGCCATAATAGCCCTAAAGATTTCACGCTAGTGCCTTCATCAATACTTAAAGGCAGCTGGGTTTCCCTGTCTTCTTCTGAAACTGCTTCTAGTAATGCTGGGTGGTTTGAACACCATTTCCTGAGGTGAAATCCTCTATTTCAGTAAATTAATAATTTCAGACTGCAACTGAAGAGCATCCTGGATATCGTCACAGCCGCTTAATAGATCGTCAATATAAAAATCTCTGCGAACAACTTGTGCTGCTCTGGGGAACCTCGATTCTTCATCTTCAGCAAGTTGCTGCAGGCATCTGGTAGCTAGGAAGGGTGCTGATGCTGTACCATACGTTACAGTTGTCAGTTCATAGTGAGAGGGTGGGTCTCTAGGTGTTTCCCTCCAGATAATCCGCTGAAGTTTCCTATCATCTGCATGAACCATGACTTGCCGATACATTTTAGCAATCTGTGCGGTGAAGGCAAAGGTATGCATTCTAAATCTTAGAATGTTAGAGTAAAGATCCTGTTGTATTGTCGTTCCAGCCATCAGTATATATCATTCAAAGAAATATTGTTAGAAGTTTTGGAAGATGCATCAAATACAACCCTAGTTTTAGTAGTTGAGCTACTAAGCTTAAAAACTGAATGATTGGGTAGATAATAGCTTCCACCTTCATTCCCTGACTGAGTAGATGTATCCACCTTAATCATATGCCCTATCGCCTCATACTCGTGAAGAAAGTAAGAGTACTCGTGCTTAAGTGTGGGCTGCCGGCTGAAACGCCGTTCTAATTGAGTTAGTCTTGACATGTCATGATTGAAAGAGTTTCCCAGAACCTCAGGTTTCTGCTTGAAGGGTAAGCGAACTATAAATCTACCTGTAGCAACCCTAGTAGTACTATCTGTAAAGTGTTTTTTGTGGCTCTCTTTTCTCTTGTCATGAATGGTGACCTAAGCTCTTCTATTTCCCAGAACCGTTGTAGTTGGGTGTCTAACCTGTCCTATGACTTCAAGAAACATGTAGTTAGAGTAAGATGTTTCTCTTCCCTACGATGGTAGTGTCCAGCAATAATCCATCCTAGTTCAGTATCTTGAAGAATAGGATAATCTGGTGATCGAGTTCTGCGCCCAGATTTCAGTAATGAAAATAAATGTTCTGCGCCTATTAACAATTCAGTGTCACCAGACTGGAAGAACTTGGGGTCAGCGAGTTTCAAGTCAGTGGGCAAGTTCCAATATTCATTCTGAATGAAACTACTGGGCATGATACCTGTGATACGTGGAAAGACAGAGCAAGTCATACTCACTTACAGTGCATTGCAATTCTAACTGAACGCTGTACCTTGATTGAGAAATGGAATCATTTATGCCGCTGGTTGATAGGGGATTCTTCATTTTCTTAAGGCCTAATCGCTGTGCTAGACTTTCAGTGCAAAGATTAACCTGGCTGCCACTGCCAAGAAGTGCTCGGCAGACCTGCATTTGCCCCCTAGAATCTGGTACCTTGACCATGGAAGTGGACAGCAGAACCCCTACAGGGTCTCTTGTATTGCAGTATGTGTGAGAGGAGTTGGATGCACTTTGATGGGCTGTACCTCCCTCTCTACCTGATGGATTATGTGATGAGGTGTGATGTTCCCTACTACATAATTTACAGCCACGTGATTTGCACTGTTTCACAGAATGATTTGTACTCAAACAGTTAACATAAGTCGATTTACTTAACCCTTCTTTGTTTATCTTCCACACTGAGAGCTGCAAACCCTTCATATTTAAATATTGGGTGATTACCATACCAGCAGGGACACTTTATGAGACTGGTAGTAGTGTAAGTGTAGCGTGGTTGAGTATCCCCTTGAGGTTTAGGCTTATTTCTGTCAGCTTGTTGTCTGTGCGATGGTGCAGTGTGCTGTGAGCTAGGGAAGTTCTCCAGAGCTTGCCGTTTGTGCTCATTAAATTACAACAAGTCATCAAGTGATGGAACCCGAGTGTCTGCCTGTGATAATTCCCAGTCTCGTCTAGTACAAGCATCATGTCCTTGAGCATACAGTTGAGTCAAAATAACTTCATGCAGTGGAATGTTGAGTTCTAGGGCCTTGAGTGCATTCAAATGACTATTAAAGGTGTTAGATTACCTTAACAGTTCTGTAGCTGTTTCACTGGAGACTGATTTTAAAGTTAAGTGTGCCTTAACATGAGTAGCTGCTATTAGTTGCTTGTTCTCAAATCTGTCCTTCAACATTTTCCATTCTACCTCATAATTCGCCCCTGTGATGGGTAAATTTTGAATGAATTGGCTGGCTGAGCCCTTGAGTACAGATGCCAAGTAGTGAAATTTCTGGGCACTTGGCAGATTATTGTTGTTATGGATCATAACTTGAAAACTGTCCGCGAATGAGAGCAAGTTTTCATATTTTCCATCGAAATGTGGAATATTAATAGCCGGCAACTTTAAACTCGCAACGCTGTTGACCTGAGTTCTTCCTGAATCTACCGTGTCGCGTGATGACTGTTCAAGTTTCGCTTTTATTTTACACATTTCGCCCTTTACCTTGTAGTATTTGGTTTCGAATTCGGCACGCGCCTGATCATGAGCTTGTTCGTTTTCAGCGTCTCCTAATTCTAATTCTGACTGCACGTCATCAAACGTCGACATTAATGCACTCATGTCTTCGTATCGCAGTTTAATTTCGTGCGAATTCGAATGTTGTTGAGCGATGAAATTCTCAACGAAAGTTTCCGAGCGGGTAAGTTGCGCTTTAAATCGCGACCTCTGCTTAAGAAGCTTTTGCCTTGCGGAGGATTCCATTATGGAGGGGTTAAGACAAGAACAAGGAGAAAAGGAGAGGCTTAAATGAATAGTACTGATCTGCCTTCTCACTTTAGTTTACCTCTGGTGCTGGAACATCGAACCCGAGACTGCCAGATGATGTCATTAAAGTGAACTTCCAAGTATTTCCATGTGACCGTTGAAACTGGTCGTCCATACTACACGCCACGCTGCTTTCACGAGGTCCTCGTGGTGTAGATAATCCGGCTCGGTATTTGGACCATGTTTTGAACGTAAATCACTCACTTGATTAAATAACAACATTTATTACACTTACGACACTTATATAACACATTATAAATACATAATACTGAGTACTGATGGGCAGATGCCCTCGATAACAGCCAGTCACATGTTCCCGTCTCCTCCCGCTCGAGGCACTCAAGCATAACATTCTCTCATCCCCTTCCATCCACACCATTTCCGGCTGGGGGCCTTCAAATAAATACACACTGAAGGGTGCTGCTATCTGTCCTAGTAAGTGGTAGCGAACAACTAGGAGGTCTAGCCATAGCTAGGCCGGAACACTATCTGTAATTTCCTTTGGTTTTACACTTGTCAGATAATTATATCATAGCGAATGCACGGTGCCGTAAAGAATACGTGTTTTTGTCGCAAAAATTGATAACAATAACTGCTTCCTGAATCTCTGCTTAATTTCGCAAAGCATCACACAGTTTCCCCCATTATTGTCAGTTATGGCACAAAATGTTTTCAATCAACATTAATGTATTTCATGTAAGACACGTTTAACACTTTTGCTAAATCTGACCCTGTAAGTTGTTTAACCAGAATAAGTCTTATTACCTCTTTGAAATGACCGAAGGCAGAAGGAAATAAGAACGCGGTTCTATTCCTGCCAACCTCAAACAATCGTCAATTTTATACCGGTAGTCTACAGTTCGTTTTTACATGAATTTCATCAACTTGGAGATTCACGACTTTTTCGCTCTCATAAAGTTGAACAACGTACTTAAATAAATATATATCTATTTTCTGAAGAAGGAGATACTTCAAAATGAGCGGATGATTTGCTCAAATATCGAGGGCGTGGAAATGACAAAATATTTTTAAGATATCATAGCACCTCTCACTCCGCATATAAATATGAACTTATAACTGTGTGACAAATCACACTTGCATTTAAAAATTTATGGAACGAAACAGATTACATACAGTATTTAACTCTTTCAGGCAACTGTTAACGCAATTCCCAACAATTCCAACAATTTCAAATTTTGTTAAGAAGCATAAATTTGGGATACGAGAGAGCTTCTGTAATTGAAAACATCCGATAAAGCATGACTGTCACAGAAATACTGTCTATGAGTGACACAGACTAACTCCCTTCTGTAACTAAGGAATATTTCTACGGATTAGCAAGATATCATATTTTTCTATTAAAACTTCATTCGGTAGGCTGCGACAGTTTAATGCACGTACACACTAACATTATTGCTTATTCTAATTTACACAAAACGGACTTATCGCGTTTATGGAAACACGTCTTTCCATATATTTTTCAATAAATCTCAAGTCAGTCATTGTCCTCAAAATGTTCTGTACACATCTCTGACCTGTTAGTTGTTATCAGTCATTGCCTGGGACCGAACGAATCTATTTACGACGAAGATTAAGATACTCAAGCAATCGAAAACAAGTTACATATTCTTGTGATTTTAATGACATATCGTAGTTGCTTACCCACCCCGGCACTGCACATCTGTTTGTTATGATTAAAACACTTTCGCATCACCACAGAAATATCGCTACAAATATACAGGTGTGGAGAGTTGAGTTAGACGGCATTCTAGTCAACTGAATGGACGAGCTGCGGCGTTGCCGCTGGTAGGTCAGCCCACCCATGGCTAGCGAAAGCCATGATGTAGCGAAGGCTGTTCTTTTTGTTTTAATTGGCCAGTAGTTTAACGTCATACTAACATATGGAAGGTTTTCGGGGACATAAGTGTAGTAATGGGCTATGATTGGGAGGGAATCTGCCATGACTTTAATTGAGGTTCAGCCCCAGCATTTTTGCTAGTGTGAAAATGGGAAACCACGGAACGTCATATTTAGGCCTGGCAACTTTCGAATGGAAGCTCTCTGCAACGCTATCTGAATCGCGCTGCCAGCTCGTTTAGTCGAAGTCTGTTTCTGTCACCACCAGCTTTGCGCTGTCTACTCCAAGACAGATCTGCTAATTCTCTCCACATACAATCCATGTTTCTGAAAGAAAGATAACCAATGTTGTTTTTCAGGAATTATTCTATAGAGGAGATCAGTACGTACAGTTTTATACAGCGGGTTATGTATAATAATTTTGATTGAGACGGGCCTAGTAGTACAGCTGGTTAGGCGCTCGCCTTCTGTGCTCACAGTTGTCGGTTCTTGCCCTTGTATAATCAATTGATATTCTGTAGTAATAAGTGGGAGAGACTCGTGACATTAGATTTACTGGTACGTTAAGAAACCCTATACTCCACTGTATTTTCGGACCGATAGTAGTTGAAGGAGTTTTAAAACGTATTATTATTATTATTATTATTATTATTATTATTATTATTATTATTATTATTGTGTAGATGGAAAGGAAGTGACCGTAGTCTTAACTAAGGCAGAGTACGATATCTAGTGTGAAAATGGTAAATGATGGAAAACCATCTTCAGAGCTGCCGAAAGTTGGGTTTGAACCTACCATCCCTCGGATGTAAGCCAACAACCACACAACCCGAGCCAAACAGCGAACTCGCTCGGTACCTTATTATTATTATTATTATTATTATTATTATTATTATTATTATTATTATGAAAGCTCAAGTCACTGGCCCACTGGCCCGAGCTGGCGCCACGTTAAGGGCCACTTAGACGTCCTTCTTGTCCGCGCAGCTCTAAGATGATAAGGAAGACAAGTATTTGGTGGAATTTTCTTTCCTGTACCGCCTTAGGCTTGGTTCGAAGTAAATCTGTCGGCGCCTCATTTGTTTGTGCGTGTACAGTGCAAGTTGGAGCGTGTGTGGGGTCTTCATTCTTAACGTCGCGACAGCCGGAAGATCATGAGGTTCTTCGAAATATAATTACGGAGGCCTGCAGATCCATGTTTCAGCAAGTCAGACTCTAAGTTAAACTGCGTGCTCAAATGTGCATTATTAAAGAAACGCTGTTCTAGAAGCACATTCTCTAACAAAAGCGTGGTATTTGATGGCGGAGAAAATATAGGTGGCGGGCACCGGTCAAATGGCCCTTAGCAAAATATGGACCAATTAGGTTGTTACCCAAAATACCACACCAAACATCATTAATTCCCATCGTTCCTAAAATACTGCCTCTCTTATCCATTGGGGATCGTCAAGACTCAAGTAATGCATATTGTGTCGATTCACGGTACCATTGTTGTGAAACCATTATTCGTTCTAACACAAGATTTTCGAAACGAACGCTCCATCATTCCCACATGCTTTAGTATCCATTCATAAAAGTTGACCCGAGCTCCGAAATCTGCCCCGTGGTGTTCCTGGTGTAGTTGCACGTGATAGGGGTGAAAGCGACTGTCCTGCAAGGTACGTACTGATGACGACTGGCTGATATTAGCCTGTTGTGTCATTGCACGTGTATTCGTGTGCCGGTTATTCGTGATAGCGTTCAGCACAACCTCTGCAATAGCTCCAGAAGTCACAAGTGCCTCTATAAATGGAGGCAGTTCGGGAGATGGATCCTGTTGTATGCAAACGACGTTCCACATTACTAAAAGTAACTACGGCTGGTTGACGTCTTTGTGGAGATCTGTCTTGTTAAATGCGTTTTGCTCGTAATGGGTTCGCTCTTAATTAATTCGTCTTAAATTAGGAGCATATCTACGTACTCACCCAATGAATAGATAACAAAGGAATGAACATCACTACTGACAAGGAAAGTACCAGGTAAGACAGGTCGAAACCCATCTTGAAACCTTGTCGACTGAATCGTTATACCATAAGAGGACAACGTGCGGAAAATCAACATCCAGATGTAACTCCAAGTCTCCGAAATTATGTGGCGAATCTCATATACAGTGGCTCCAACAAATATTCGTGTGTTAACCTGCGTAATGTAATGAGTTCAATTATGGCGTCCAAACATATAACGCCTTACTGACGTAAATACAGTCTAACGGTTGAGAATGTACGGCTTTCATATTCGTTAAGAACAAGCCAATGCATAGCAATAATAGTAAGTTATTCCAGATAAAAACAAATATCAGCTACATCTACCCCCAATATGTATTCGTCTACATGGACTAATTCAAATATCGCAGGCTAAATCGCGAACAATCCAAGGCAGACACCGACGTTATATGGTGCGGGCAGTGTGTTATTGTTTTTGCAAAGTGTAGGGAAGAATGGGACGGAGAAGAAAGGAAACAACAGAGAAGGAACGCCGGATTGCCGTACGTCAGTTTCAGGTAAATCTTATACACATTAGTGAACTTATCTGCAGACCAAGTAGAACAGTAAGAAGCATAATATATAGGTTTACTAAAACACAGAAATACCAAAATGTTTGTAGAGAAAAGAACAGTGAAATGAAAGAACTTGATTTCTACTGTCAAACACGGTGGGGGCTCCATGCAAGTATGGGGCTGCATGAGTGCGAGTGCCAGAGAAAGAAAAGCGGCTAGTGATCCATCAAGTTGAAAAGGATCCAAAATTGAGTGCCCAGAAATTAAAGTTCAGATCGCAAATGAATAATGAACGACTCTTTCAGAGAATACTGCAAGGAATGTTCTCTACGCAAATGGCTTTCATGGACGAACAGCCCGCTGAAAGCCATACATTAAGAAAGTGAATGGAATGAAGAGATGTACATTAGATGAAACCAACAAAAGTAAAGACTTTGAAATGTGAAAAAGGGTTGTCTTCACAGACGACAGTAAATTTAATATTTTGAAGTAGGATGGGATTGTTTGTATAGAAAAGAACAGTGAAATGAAAGAACTTGATTTCTACTGTCAAACACGGTGGGGGCTCCATGCAAGTATGGGGCTGTATGAGTGCGAGTGGTGTTGGGGACTTACATCCAATTGAAGGTATCTTGGACCACCGTAATTCTATTCAGATTCTGAACGACCATCTTACGAAAACGACCTATTTCCAACAAGAATGAGTTGCAGACAGCGTTGTTGGACTAGTGGAAGAATATCACAAGAACTACGACTGAGAAGTTGGTGAAGGCCATGCCCCGACGACTGGCAGAGGTTATTAAACAAAAAAGTGTGGCCCAACGAAATAGTGAACTCCAAAATAACGCCGAAATAGCCAGACGAACGCACGGCCGAATACTTTTTGGAGACCACTTTACGAAGTATTCTGTTGTTTTTGTCTGTTTTGTCAATGCGATAACGTAATATGTAATTAATGTGGTCAAGTAGACCTTAAGTTATGTGCGATATGTGGCGATATGATTTTCATAGGTAAGGAACTGTACGCAACCGTGTCTATAAAATACCTCAGAGCCATGATGACTATAAAATAATAGTGTTTGATCTCGAGAAGTCCATTCTACGTGTATATATAATTGTGTGCTTGTTTATGCGGTAATATAACATATACCAGCGGTATCGATCATAGGTGAAGGGGTTAACCCTTAGTTAGTGTGAAGTGTAAAAGTCATAAGTGCGTGTTAACAAGATGATTTGGGGTTTTCCAAATGATAGTCAGAGGTAAACAAACTGACATGGACATGAAGACATTCTTCATATAATTAATTTCTGGTATGTGATAATATGGCATTGTCTCGTGTAATTTAATTCTGTGACTATCCGTTTCGTTAAATTTCATGTTTTTGAATTGTTAACAAGCATTCTTTTCATTCCAATAGTATAGTGTATTCCTCTAATGTTATAGAACACCCTACTTTCAATATACTTTAATTAGTGCCCAATTTATAGCGAACAGTCCATTGATCCGTATGCTCTTGATCTTAGCCGTTGAGGCAGTGAAAGTAGGGAGGATGGGATTTCGGTGCCCGGGATTGATTTCCGAAATTTCTCATCCAGAAGATTTCCATTCAGATATTTATTTGTGAAACTAAGTTGGTTAAATAATGCCCTGCTGAGCCCAGGGCAGGTGCAGTATTTGTGGCAAAAACTACGTCTGAAAAAGACTACATCTGACACCATAATGAGTAAACCCCACAACATCTCTGCTGTAACAACCATTAAATATTTGAATTATACGTTTCTTCAAAATTTATAGTTCGTTATTTAAATAGAAATGTAAGTATATATTTGCAATTTTACAGTGCTCGTTTGAAACCGTTGGTTCACAAAAATTGGATGTAGGATGTTGCAGAAAATTAGGTGAGTATTTCACATACTGGTGAAGAGGTAAATATGAAATCGAGAGGAATGTGATCGTTGGTTAAAGTGAATTGTGATTTTATTACTGAACCATATATCTCTCCGGCTTATTAGCCAGAAGAGACAGCTAAGCGGGAAATTGTTTTTTGCTAGCGAATAAAGTACTTGGAGGTAATTTTGTCAGAACACGGACTGCACTGAATGTTTTTCGCCAGAGCGGAGATTGAGGCAAGAGAGAACACGTTGGCTTAAAACGGTAGGTGGGAGGGAACTTCGCCTTTCTTTTTCTGTGGACAGCAGGATATGGAAGCAATATGGTGGTGCCGATGACTAAAAAAGGATTTGCCTCTACGACGCAACGTATTAATTTATCTAAGCATAGTAAATTAAAGCAACAAAGGGAAAGAACAGGTGGATTTCCATTGTGAAACACTAATCCAAGAAGTTAAGATACTGTGAGCAGCGATGATCTTCAACTACAATATAAAATGTACATTTACTCTATATCTGTCCAGCGAGTTCTGGGTAATGCTACCTGCAGCATACATTTCAGTTACTTGAAGAGTATATTGGATACTTCAGGGGTCAGGTAAAATTCCACCTCGAGGACTAAACGGCGTAGATATAAGCAAGGCACTCTAACAAGAATAGTATGGAATGAATTAACGTTACCTGGTAGTAATAAACATTTCTAGCCTGGTGTATCCCTTGTACTACAAACCGTCCGACGAGGGTGGGTGGTATATGCCATGTATATGAAACTTGACTGTTATTGTGGTGGACAACAATCACCGAGCCAAGAGAATTTAAGATCAAAATCCGCGACCCTGCCTGAAAACGAATCCGGGGCCCCTCTGAACCGAAGGTCAGTACCTTGACCATTTAGCTAAGGTGCCAGGCACGTTACCAGATTATAACCATGAATTTAATCATACATTATATATTTTATTGACACCAGTGGACTTTTCCATGACGATGTTGATGAAATTAGCTGTAAATATTGTGTGGTTCCAGGACGTATCATTATCCTCCTCATTGTCGCTTTCTTAATCATTAATAATCATAATCACTTTCATAATAATGTTACAGGTTGTACGTTCTAGTTACTACTTTTTCGGTTTTTGGAGACGCTGTGGTGCCTGAATTTTGTCCCCAAGACATCTTTTACGTGCTGGTGAATTTGCCGACGCAAGGCTGTCGTACTTCAGCACTTTCAAATACGACCGGAGAGAGTCGGGTCTGAACTCGCGAACTAGGGCCCAGAATCCAGTGCTTTACCGTCCGAGCCACTCAGACTGGCTTTGTTTTTATTACTGTTATTATCAGTTTTATTGTAATCATGATCAAATTTGTGCACTTTTGTCATTACGTTGTTCTTAGACTGAACCAAATATTTACAGCTCTTGTAAATTGCCTATGGTACTGAGGAAGTTTACTTAGTCAGTACTGAAATCTACAGAGGTTTGGAAACTGAATGCATTGTTTAGAAAACTTTGTGATTTTCTTTAGAATTCTGAACTAATCTTCTCCTATTGTAACTCCAGTCATCATGTTACAGTCTCTGCTCTTTTATTTCCTATCATTTCTTTTTTCAAATTTATAACAATGGAGGATAGGAACTGTAAGACCACAGATCCGGGCGAGGTAGTTTGTTGCGAGAAGAACTAAACTCCTCAATTCCTATGTACCTTTCAATTTGTCACTAACAATTTAAATATATATCAATTAAATAAAGTGGCCTCAGCAATTAATTTAACAACAATAGATAACATATAACGTAATAAAAACTGAAAAAATAGAAAATATACCTGAAAAGTAAATACTAATTACCTAACAAGCCAATGATATAGCAATGGGATATCCCTTACAAAAAGGAGTGCTTGCAGATTGGGCTTTCAAGCTCCATATTACTTGGGCACATGTTACTATATTACGTCCCTTACAGGAAATTTACAGTAACTAAATAAGACCCAAAACGAAACTGAACTGCGTAGATACATCAGCAACAGGAGGAAAGGTCCCATACTATCTAAGTGGCCAAAAAACTAAGTACTGTACTTTACACTAGAAGAGAAAAGATGCATTTATAAACGGCCGAAAATAGCCACAAGCAGGGGATCCCAAAATTACAGGGAATCCCATAATTGAATACTATAAGGTAACAACCTACGGAGGCACGAGTGCCCAACTGAAACAGGGATTAAGCCCGAACTACGTTTTTATTAGTAGAAATGAAGCTAAAGTTCCAAACGGCCAACAAGGGTTTAAATATTGAAAATACCTAGTCGCAGTAGGAGAAAGGAGAAGAGGGTACCGAGGGTTAGTCCCTTGAACATCCTTGTGACATTTAATAATGCCATAGGAATCAGTCGATGGATGTTCCACCATTCAACATTTTATATAGTCCGTATCATTTACTCGTACACATTTAATAAATTTTGTTGACGTTTGTTGAGTTGACATAAATTTTTACATCCTACTAACTACTTCTACGATTTTCGGAGACACCGAGGTGACTGAATTGTGCCACGCAGAAATTCTTTAACCTGCCAGTAAATCTACCGACAGAAGACTGACGTATTTAAGTACTTTCAAATATCACCGGACTGAGTCAGGATCGAAACTGCCAAGTTGGACTCAGAAGGTCGGTGCTCTACCGTCTGAGCTATTCAACCGTACGTTTGTGACATTTGCAATTAAGGTCTGATGCTTACGTTAGTCTCGCATACAGGAATCGCGTAAGGCGAACCAACATTTGGCAAACTATTAGAAAAATCGCAGGGATAATCCTTACATGACTTACTGGAGAACTCGAAGGTCCTGTCCGAACAGTTACATGATCCTTACATAACAATTTAAAATCTTTAAAATATATTCCTGAATCAGGAGAAGAGTCATAACAATAGTTACAGTCCTTAAATTTCGAAGATGCACTTATAGTACCTTGTCACCAACATGCAGCCACACGCGAAGTTCACGAGTCGAGTCGCACACGTAGGAAGAACACTCACTGAGTTATTTTTTCGGGGGGGGGGGGGGGGGAGGCGATGCCCGTTCGCCCAACGTGGCAATCGACTATATTCTACATTTGCTCCGACATGCTATTAGTTCCAAGAAGATAAAGATAGCAGGGAGGAGTGGGAGTGTGATACAGCTGGAATATCTGCCTGTCCCCATGATCAGCATGTTACCAGGCCAGATGTGGTGAAGGGCATCAATAGTGGTATAATCGGGTAATAAGGGTCAGGAAAAAACCACATAGGCGGAAATAGAAAGATGCCTAGATGTAAAACCTGACGTTTTGTGGATAGCACATGCAAGGATGTGGTTCTGGATTGCGATAGTTGGGAATAGGTATCATGCTCAAGTCATAAGCCTATTCCACGCCAGTCCAGTTATTCAGGGGATCAGTCCTTCGCCTTGCCGGTTGCCGAGCAATGCGGCAATAACCACTAGGGCCTATCGTACCTGCCGATTCCCTTGGGGTCCCTCGTACCCATTTCCGATCCCGGAGAATGAGGCCAAGCACACCGAGGCGGAGACCTGCTGGATGTATGCGGAACATGGCGCCGGGCCTCCTTCCTCTCTGCCCGCATCATGGCCCGGTTTACAGGGTAAGTGCGATGGGAAGCCGTGTGGGCCCCCGCGCAGTTGGCGCACACCGGCGCCTCCATAAGTGTAGCGCAGGCCGTGTAATGATGATCACCACCATAGCGGTTGCACCTTACTTGGAGCCCATAGCTGACCTGACGGTGGCCCCACCTCGGACAGCGGAAACACTGCAAGAGCTGTTGAGGGGGACGTTTCAGTCTCATCTGATTGCCGCTACCCACTGAGGTCCTTTCCTAATTGGCTCCTCGGTCGACTGCTGTCCTGGGAGCAGTCCTGGGTTGCGGCTGGGAGGCCTGCTCCTGATGGGCCTGCATGGTCTTCTTCTTCTTTCGCTTGGTCCTGCGGCGGCGTCTCTTTCCGGGGGTTATCTTCTCGGCAGGGGAAGAGGTCTCGTTCTGGTGGCCCTCCTACCGGCCTGGTGAACTCGAGGTAGCGGGTCGCCCCACTACGTCGCCGTTTTCTCCCTCCTCCTGGCTGGTGGCGGTGGCATCGGTCGGTGCTAACACTCGGCTGCGTTTCCTGTCCTGAGGGGTGCACATCAAGGTCTGCAGCTCGACAGACATGTTGGCTGGCTGGGCATGGATACCAGCCTCCGAGCGCCAGGGGGTGTCCTGCTCCACTGCCGTGCTGCCGTCCGCCGTCAGGGGCACTTTCCTGGATTGCGCCCGGGTAACTGGCCCTTTCTAGTAGGCCTGGGTCTGCGTCCACTTCGCCCTGGCTGGTGGTCGACGTTCCTGGTTGGCGGCCTTGCTGGTCTGCGTGTATTTCGTGAAGTACAGATTTCCAGCTGGTGTCGCGCCGTCGCGGCGATCGTGAGCACCTCCATCGTCCTCGGCCCTCGGCTCCGCCTGGGTGGCTGCCTCCTGGCTGTCTGCGACGTCCAGCTATCCCTGAGCCCTGGTAGTCGGACAACCTGGAAGTGTTGGGACGCCAGACTCTCGTAGACTCGGAGGTGGCTTGCGTCCTTAGGGTAGATCACGAATGCCCAGCCAGGGATCACCTCGCCGACGAGCTCGATGATCGACTCCTCTCCTATGGACTCCGCAATCACTGTAAGTAAGTCGATTATACGAATCGTCTCCCGGTACATGTCCTTCCCCCACCGGTTGTACACCATCAGCGGCGGGTGTCTAACGTCGGGGGCGGGCACCAGCTCACCCTAACTTGAAGTTCTTGTGTGGCTGCCTTGCAGTCGTAGTCGGCCGGTATTGGTGGGGTGGTTATCTTCACCATCCTGGTCCTCCTGGAAAAGAAATCCTGAAAGAGAGAGAGAGGAAGCGGGCACTGAGAAGTGCTACAGCTCTGACGAAGCTCTTTCAGAAGTGCACCTACCAGTACAGCCGCCTGACTAGTACTTAGAAAGCACAGATCGCCTGGCGAGGAGAGAGAGAGCGAGTGAGAGGAACACGTCCTTCCACTACGGCAGTCAAGCTCATCCTCGGGGAACACTCACTGAGGAAATGATTTGCTCTTTCATAGTCAGCTGGCCAGCAGCTGTTTGGACATAGTGCCAACTGAACAATCCAAGAATGGGTACCACCCCGCAAGTGAGCTTTTTCACAACTGAAACAAGTTCTGAGTGATAGGGCTGAATAGCGCGCAGTGATGCAAGAAGACCATTATAGGGGAGACCGTAGGTCATATCATAAAAAGATCATACCATTACTTTTAAAGTTAACTCCATACCCTCACTTGGCCATTCTTGTGAGCACTCAGCTGATAGTGTAAGTAGAGGGGAAAAAAAGACGATATAGATTAACTGCAAACCCAACATCTGAATAATGATGACCAGCATGTGGTTACTAGGTGCTGCCTAGCCCTGGCACTAAACGCACGCACGGTTCACCAGGAACGAACTGGGTTCGATTCCCCGTCAGATAGACGAAATATTTATGACACGACATTTCCATTTCTGGAGAAGCACATGGCCATTAGGTTCAATCAGTCTGCACCAAGAATTAGTACCAGAGAGCAAAGGTGGCCGGGCATAGAGCTAACCACTCCGTCCCAGTTAGTGCCTAGGATACCGGAAGTGGAAGGCTTTATTGCCTGTATGGAGGTGGCTATTTTTTGCCTCGTATGTACTTGACGCTAACTTGACGGTTGTAGTACATAAGCCTAAATGCCAAGCGATTTTCAGCTCGTGGTCCTTCATGTCCGGTGCAGCTACCATGAGGTACATCAGGCGTGCATTGAGTACACGAGTATATGGTATAACTGGTCCAAAGTACTATTAAACAAGAGTAACCGGGCGAGTTGGCCGTGCGGTTAGGGGCACGCAGCTGTCAGCTTGCATCTGGGATATAGTGGGTTCAAGCCCCACTGTCGGCAGCCCTGAAGATTGTTTCCCGTGGTTTCCCATTTTCACACCAGAAAAATGCTGGGGCTGAACCTTAATTAAGGCCACGGCCGCTTCCTTCCCACTGCTAGGACCTTCCTATCCCATCGTCACCATAAAACCTATCTGTGTCGGTGCGACGTAAAACCAATTCAAACCAGAGGAACAGTGCTTCGGTAGGCATCCATCGAGTACATCAATGTATGGTAGAACTGACCCAAAGCCCTATTAAACAAGAGTAACAATGCTTCGGCAGGCACTTTCAAAGAGCGGAGATGTTACCGCCCCTAGTATACTGACGTGAGCTTGAAATAGGGCCTTGCAGTGTTAACTCATCGGTATATTAGCCAGAGTTTTGAGGTGGTGTGCCATTTTATTTATAATTTGATTTATAAGAGTAGTAGTTTTTATTCTACCCGATCAATACATTAATTGTCCGACTCGTTGACTGAATGGTCAGCGTACTGACCTACGGTTCAGAGGGTCCCGGGTTCCATTCCCGGCAGGGTCGAGGATTTTAACCTTCATCGGTTAATTCCAGTGGTTCGGGGGCTGGGTGTTTGTGCTGTCCCCAACATCCCTGCAACTCACACACCACACATAACACTATCCTCCACCACAATAACACGCAGTTACCTACGCATGGCAGATGCCGCCCACCCTCATCGGAGGGTCTGCCTTACAAGGGCTGCACTCGGCTAGAAATAGCCACACGAAATTATTATAATAAATTAATTTGATGTAATTGCCATTAATTAATTCAAGAAATTTTTGGACTAGTTTCGATCGTAAAACGACCATCTTCAGCAATTTAATAACATAAAATCTACCCAAGAAAGAGATATAGCTATCTTATACATAACGTAAAATATACATTCAAAAATTCAAATGGGACTGTAAAAATCTTACAAAGATTGAACACAATTAATCAGAAAACATATATAAAATGAGTTAAAAAATCTGAATGCTGCGTATATATTCCATAATTTTACGCTGTCTTCTATTCGTGATGCACAATTGATAATTAAAATAAGAACACTTTCATTCAAATTAGTCAACTAAACATCTACTGTATACTATTGTGTATAAAGTGTGTCCAGCCACATGAAATTTGTGAATGTACAAAGGTTGTAGTCTTCTGTGAAAGTTTATTATGACGTCCAGTACTGCTGCATTAATCGAAAAGCGATATCCTGGTGTTAAATAGAAACAAAAATCCATATTGATCAGGAAAATGAACGATGTATATGATAGGATATCCCATGACGCTCTAGTGGAAGCACAACAGTTAACGGGTGGTAGTGTTGTGAAGATTATTGCCTATACACATGGTGTGCCATTCCAAATTTCAACTGATCGGTACTTTAGAGCGAAACCTTATGTGTTCGGATAGAGAAGCCTATATACATTAATAATGATATTCTTCATCGGTGAAAACGAAATGTTGGTTCCTTTATGGAAACATACTTTCTGAATGACAGAGTAGTAATTTCATTTGAAATTACGAGGAATGGTAAATTGAGATAGTCATCAGACGGAGAACTTCCCCAGCATTCAGTAGTTTACATGAAAAACCTGGTCTTATAAACACATCTATAAACTGGAAGCAGAAGTTGAGATATTCAAAAATATTTACGAGCTGGAAACCCTGCCTAACATAAAAACAGATTTAGCTCATGGAATATATTGAGATTCTCTTCTTAATAACAAATAGTTCGGTTGATAAACAATATATATTGTGCCCTTTTCAAGGCATGAGTGGCGGTGCTCCTCTTGATAGACTATTGCTCCGGCTGCTGCTAAAAATAAAAAGTACTCACCGCTCACGTAGACTCACTTCTCGGGTGTGGAACGTCCCTATACTTTCCTCGTGGTCGTAGGCCCAAAATAAAGGGGTAAGGAAATGTAATAACGACGGGTCTATCCGCCTACAAATAAAGTTACCCAAGACTGAATCGAATTAAAATGAATGTAATTTATTAACACAAATAGCAAAAAAAGCAGGATTAAAATGAAAATGAAGTAAAACAAACTGGATAAAAATAAATAATAATAATGCTATTTGCTTTACGACCCACTAACTACTCTTTTGCGGTTTCCGGAGACGCCGAGGTGCCGGAATTTAGTCCCACAGGAGTTCTTTTACGTGCCAGTAAATCTACCGACACGAGGCTGACGTATTTGAGAACCTTCAAATACCACCGGACTGAGCCAGGATCGAACCTGCCAAGTTGGGGCCAGAAGGCCAGCGCCTTAACCAACTGAGCCACTCAGCCCGGCAACTGGATAAAAAGTAAATAGCTAAAATAAAATAAAAACTCAGTATTTTTCCAACAAAAATGCCACAAATAAGTTGAGTTAGGTAAAATTTTAAATAATGAACACCATGAATAAACAAAATATACGTCGATAGACGCTTATACAAAAACCTGTGGTCTTCCAAGCTAGACCCAACATTCGTGAACTTAAGTCTCAGATAGAAAAAATGAAGATTGTAAATAAAATGAAAGTGAATAATTAATTAACTAATAACTAATAACTAATTCACTAATAATTAACTAATTAAAATAATCTGAGACAACTCACATGTACACTTGAATTACAAACCTTAAAAGTTACCAAAACTGTTAAAAATATGTCTTAAAAAAGAACCATGAACACTCTTTCAGTTGGATATTACTACACTTTTAATTTATATAACTTTTCCAGTGTCTGCAAGAAAATCAGAAAGGCTGTGTTTAAAATGAAATAAAATTAAATGTTAGAAATTACATATTCTGCCATAATATATGTTACCGAGTTTTTGTGGTAGTTAAGCATGAAAGAAGGTGCTGGGTGGTGAATAGGTCTCAAGCTACTAAAGAGAAATTAAATTTTAAGATTTAACAAGGTTATATTTTCTTTTCAAAATTAGGTAACAACAAATAGAACAGGTACTTAGTAGCCGAAATACAACTTGAAATGTACAATTACAGGGATTAAAGAATTTGGGCTTCGAGCCCTGAAAACACAATTCTTGAGCAACTAGCTCAACTTTACGATATACCAATTTTAACAAAAGGGGCAGAAGACCCCACTCAAACCCTGGAGCCTTTGCTCCAAATTACACAGCAAAGCCTCCTCGAGGCATACAACTCTCAGTTTTAGAAAAGAGCCACTCGCTCTTAAAGTTAAGCCTCTCCCAGGCCACACCAAACTCAACTTTCAAGTTGTCCTCAAAGGACATATACACAGGGGTAAAATACCCAACCTACTGAGGTCTATTAGGTGAGAAAAGATTAATACATGACCTCTAAAATACAACTTGAGAGGAGGCGAACTTGCACTCCTAATACACTTTGCTTTTAAAACCTAATCTGGCTCTGGGCCACTAACGCAAGGGCTAATCCCATACTACAGAGGTGACTTAGAGAAGAACACTTTACATTACATAAACGAAGAAAAGTTTGAGAAAATAAGTTCACCTCAAAACAAATGTGAGTGGGAGCTCGAGAGGGTTAGCACTCTCTATCCCAATATATAACTTTACAAGAAAAAGAAGAAAAGAGTGGTTACATTTTAGGAAAAGGTTACATGATGGAAAACGCTTCGAACCCGCCGCGAGAGTTAAACTGCCGACCTAGCAAGAAAAGAAGATATTAATAGGCCATTACCTGGTAGTAGATCGCTGCCGAGGAAAGAGGCGCTTCCCGCCTCCTGCTATGTACTTAATACACTGAAAGATGGAACAGAAGTGGCCCGGAGACCCCAAAATCAGCAGTTTATATCCTCTCGCGGAAGATTCTAGGCGTTAGGGGAAATAAAACACCCTCCCACAAAATCTTTATTGGTTCGGGAAAAGAAACCCCTACATAGAGGAAAAAGAAACACATTATTGGTGGAAAATTAATTAAAGAAATTCGGGATTGGCTAGATCCAAACAAAGGGGAAAAAGAGGGGTATACAGCCAACTTAAACAATAACAGAAAGAAATTTAACAAGAAACAAACTTTTGAAATAAAAATTTCTCCAACAAAATAGTTCTTTGATTTCGCACTAGGTTGCACTATTGTAATTCTTCAGTAGTGTCCTCTAGCAGAGAAAGTTCCCACTTCTTACTTCAAGCGAAACAAAAACACATCAAAAGTGACACAGTTCAAAAACTCAAAATTTTCCACGTGGTGACATCTTCTGAGAAAGTAGAGAATTAATAGAATAGATAAAGTTCAACCTTCCTCCAGAAGAGGAGTTTCAACTGGCGCAACTTTTAAATAAACAGAGTAGAGGTGTACCGCCCGGTACAGACCTCCCCCCCCAAAAGTTCCTCCAAGGGGTAACACAGAAGAACATAAGTTTTGTTTCCAAAATAAGGTCCAAGTTTTGATGTTGATGTTAAGATTAATTGCGGAAGCATTTATAAGATTTTAGTAATTTGGTTGGTTGCAATTTCAAAATTTTGTTGTTGCAGGTGCAGTAAAGTTTTTCTGTTGTAGTAGTTGAATTTCTGAAGATAAACCTTTAATGCTTAAAAGTGAAGAAAAGTTTTGCAATGTCCACCAAATATTGTAGTTGAATGCCCAAGTGTAGTTATTGCTTATGGTGACTGTCCATATAGTTGATGTAGATTGAGTCGAATGGCCGGACCGACCGTTGCAGCTTGCGTCCAACGGAGGCCGCTCGGACCCCTCAAGTACCCTGAGATACCGCTCGCCCGCACTATGAGGGGAGCAGAGGTGTTGAAGTACGCCGCGCCCGCGGTGAACAGATACAGGCTGCGGGCATGTAGCAGGTCGTGCGCCGCACATCAGCCTTGGCCGGGGGGAGAGCTCCGGCTCGCCGTGCACATGTCGTCCTCGCTGGAGAGGAGGGGGCCCATCCCCCTCCCCAGTTGCTGCACGGCGCTGCGCGGCTGCGGGGGCGCTGAAACATTAAAGCTAGGCGGCAGAATTGTGTTGGACAATCATTTTCTTAGAGGGTACAGGCTTGTAGAGAGAGTGAGGGGCCAGCGGCGTGTAGATATCCATGGCATTTACTATTATGAAGCCACAGTGTAAGGTGGAGCAGGAGACGGGAGCGTGGTAATGGCCGTGGCAAGAACAGGATGGCAGTTTAATGGGTCGGGGCAGGTTTCACAAACGTGCTTACATCTAAAACCAAAATATTACAGAAGGGGCAGAATGCCTTAAAGTGAAACTCAAAAAAAAAAAATATAACCCTCATATCCTTTCAAAATAATATGAAGCAAGTTAACACAGAAATTACACCGGTTTCACCTGGGACAGGTGAACTCTAAATATCCTCTCGGTGGCTGGATTACTTAGCAATAAGGTAACCGGCGTAAGAAAATCGAGAATGATACAAGGCCCATGAAATCTGGGGGCAAGCTTGCCCGCGGGAACAAAATTTTTGACCAAAACCTGGTCGCCTACCTTCAAAGGGGTGGGTCTCCGTCCACGATCATACCTTTCCCTAACCTTTTCATGAGACACTTTAAGATTGGCTTTAGCCTTCTTCCAAAGATGTTTAATGTTATCCGGATCTATTGTCTCGGGTAGAATGTCATTCAAAGACCAGAGGTTAGAGAGCGGCGAGTTGGGAACAAACTTAAACATTAAAGAAGCTGGAGTAAACTTGTGAGATTCATGAACCGCCGAATTCAAAGCAAAAGCTATCCAATGCAGGGACGTGTCCCACCTGGAAGGATCTTCATGATGATAGGCAATGAGTGCGGACCTGAGATTACGGTTAACCCGTTCAGCCAGAGATGGTTGAGGATAATAAGCAGATGTAGTTACATGAGAGATGGACAAGTCAAAACAGAATTTACGAAATAAATTTGATGTAAAAGCCTTAGCATTATCAGATACAATATATTGACACGGACCAAAAGAAGCAAAAATAGAATTTAGGCAAGTAATGGTGGACTGAGCGGTAGCCAGCTTAGTCGGAAATAACCAGGAAAATCTTGTAAAACCATCTACACACACAAAGATGAACTTGTTGGCATTACCCTTTGACTGGGGGAAGGGTCCCACATAATCGATATACAGGCGTTCCATGGGGCGCGACGCTTGATGAGAAGACAAAAGGCCTACTTTAGTGGACATGGTGGGTTTACTGATCAAACAAGATTTACAAGCTTTTACAAGTTCCCGAATTTCACCGTCCATACCTTTCCATATGAACATTTCACGAATCTTTTCACGAGTTTTAAAGATTCCAAGATGCCCCCCCAATGGGGTCTCATGATAGTATTTGAAGATCATAGGTACAAGAACCGCTGGAACAACAACTTTCATCAACTTATCATGCCTCGAAGGGCAACATAGAACACCATTCCTCAGAACATAAGGGACAGCATGTTCCCCAGAAGAAAGGGTTTCCATTATAGGAGCCAGCGTCGGATCTTCACGTTGGTATTTCTCAATATCCCTAAAAAGCATGGGAGCATCAGTTAGGATGGCATTAACCTCAGATAGTATGGACTCGGAAGGTGATGAACTGTCGACAGGTTCATGGGTCTCGACGTCGTTAGAAAACATACGGCTGAGTCCATCAGCAACAACATTTTCAGTACCTCTGATATGTCGTACATCGAATTGGAAGGCAGAAATACGGATGGCCCAACGGGCTATACGACCAGTACGACGCGGCCTACCTAAGACCCAGCTTAAGGCTTGATTATCTGTCTCCAGGTCGAATTTGACGTGTTCCAGATAGAGACGGAACTTTTCTAAGGCGAATAAGACTGCCAAACCTTCAAGCTCATATATGGAGTACTTTGCTTCTTGAGCTGACAATGTCCTAGACGCTTAGGCGATGGGTCGCCTCCCTAGTTCAGTTTCTTGAAGAAGAACTGCAGCTACTGCTGACGACGATGCGTCGGTTTGGACGATGAATTTCTTCGAGAAATCAGGCATAGCGAGTACAGGGGCATTACAGAGAGCTAATTTAAGATCTTCGAAAGCGGCTTGTTGAGAAGGTCCCCACTCGAATTTGATGCCTTTCCTACGAAGAAGGTTTAAGGGCGCCGCTCTATTAGCGAAGTTAGGAATAAACTTCCTGAAGAAATTCACCATACCAATGAATCTAGCGATACCTTTGATGTCCTTAGGAGGTTTAAAATCACGGATGGCCTGTGTTCTAGAATGATCGACAGCTACCCCATCGGGTGACACAATATGCCCTAGGAATGACATAGAGGGCTTAGCAAAGGCAACCTTGGACAACTTGACAGTTAACCCAGCCTTACGAAGGCGATTCAGAACTTCTCGCAGATGATCTAGATGTTCTTCAAAAGTCTCGGAAAATACGACGACATCATCCAAGTAGTGATATAAGTACTCAAATTTGATGTCGGAAAAGACCCTATCTAGTAGCCTAGTGAGCACAGCTGCCCCCGTGGGGAGCCCGAAAGGCACGCGGTTGTATTCATATAAATTCCAGTCCGTGGCAAACGCTGTAAGATGTTTAGACTCTTCGGCAAGGGGAATTTGATTATAGGCCTGATTCAAGTCCAAGATGGTGAAGAACTTGGCCTTTCGAAACCATGAAAAGCAAGAATGAAGGTCGGGAAGGGGCACAGATTGCAACACCACCTTCCGATTGAGAGCCCTGTAATCAATGACAGGCCTGAAGCCTCCTTGGGGTTTCGGGACTAGAAAAATAGGCGAAGAATACGCTGACTTAGAGGGCCTAATAATACCATCCTTCAACATCTGATCGATGATTTCTTTCAGAGCCTTCATTTTAGGTGGAGATAGCCTATACGGTGGAAAACGGACAGGAATCGAATCCGTAACCTCAATTTTGTATTCAATAAGGTCAGTAACACCAAGAGTATCAGAGAACACCTCGGGAAACGACTGACACAGTTTCCGAATACTATCAGCCTGCTCCTCAGGTAGATGTCTAAGGTCTAACAACATCTCATCCTGGGTAGGCGAAATAGATGAACATGATACAGAATTACACTTTAACAAGGGAATTCTACAATTGGACGCAAATTTGAATATGCACGACCTACTCTGGAGATCGAGCACAAGACCAGTGTGAGAAATGAAGTCCGCTCCCAATATGATGGGGCAAGACAAACGCTTGGCCACAAACAATTTGATCTTCCATGTAAACTTAAAAACCCGAATTTTGACATGTATGGAACCTAGAATTTCTAATGGAGATGAATTAGCCGAAACATATTGAACAGGAGAAGAGACATAGTCAGGGAGTTTACAAACAGATTTCAATTTAGAATACCAATCAGCCGAAATAATGGAACAAACACTGCCTGAATCTAAGAGAGCTGTTATAGGCTCGTTATTTAACTCAATCTTAAGAAAAGGAACAGGTGCGGGGGTATCCGCCGCAATCCTAAGACACTCTTTAGGGCATTCAAAAGATGAATTTGAAGGCTGGTCGTTCTCTGCATTTACAACCTGTTTACTAGGGGCTAAGTCTCGGGAAGATGGATTAGTCGGCTCAGCCGACGCCACTAGTCACTTCTTATTATTGGAATAGCTGGAATTTGCACCAGAAGTTGAGCAGGAGGGGGTGCTATTTGAGTTTGGGCAATTCTTGGCGATATGTGAGAAGGCCCCACACTTAAAACAGCCTTGTGATGACCCTACTCCATTCCTTGTCCCACTTGACTTGATCAGAGGACACTTATTCCGCAGATGGTCAGGCGACCCACAAGCATAACATTTACGGGGATTGACTGGTCGGCGAGGTGGAGGCCGAGTGTTACTAAAGGAAGGCGGGGGTTCTTTCGCCACACGCAAGGAATCGGCATACCTAACTCCTTCCGCAGAGACGGCTAATGCTTCCAGTTCAGAGAAGGTTTGCGGGCACGCCGCGAAACACAAATATGACCTGTAGGGTGGTGAAATCCCTTCAACAATAGCTTGCACGATCTGATCCTCAGGAAAGTGGAGAGCAAACACCCTAGTATAAAACTTAATATCTTGGATGAAGTCTGCCAGGTTTTCATCCAAGCGCTGTACCCGATAATAGTATTTCTGAATAAGGGAGGACCTGGCCCTAGCCGGGATGAAGTTAGCTAGCAAATGGGCATGGAAATCCTCAATAGAAGATTGCTCGGCAATGGCTCTAACTATTTTGTCAGATAGAACACCAATAGCATAAGGATAGATAATTTGCAAAATTTGACATGGGGAAAGAGAAAACACAAGGGCATGATCCTGAAATTCCACTAGAAATCTTAAAAATGAAATTACGTCACTGGTGGTGTTGACGGAAAACTTAGAGATACCTCTAAGCAACATTGCCAATGGATGAGGCAAGCTGCTGAACCCAGGTGTCATAGTCGTTAAAGGTTTCAAGGGCAAGGAAGTTAATTCAGAGCGGATGTTACTCAATGACGCACGGCGTTCAGATTCGTTGTTCGATGGGGCAGAGATAGTTTGAGCAGCAACGGTTATCCTATTGACTTCTCCCTGAGGAGGCTCTTCCTCGTTACCTACATTCACCGTGGCGGGTTGATCAGTTTTGGGAGGAGCTTCGCCGGTTAGCAATTGAGTGACCTTATTAGACAATTCAGAAATAGTTTCAAGGAGCGTATTAGCTTGCTTCCTCTGAACGTCATTCACCTTTAGAGACAATAGATCATTAACTCTATTTGCAAAGTGATACAGCCTGCCTTGCACACGCTTAATTTGTTTAGGAGATGGATCGTTTTCATCAAAAAAGCTGACTACCGATGCTAGCCCAGTAATATTCTCGACAATCGTGGAAAGAGAGTCATCAATTTCTTTCTCTCCCAAATTGGGGATGGAAATGGGCAAATCAAGGGACTCTCTAAGCTTGTTAGTATCTATTGCAACCGTGCCTCCAGATTGAACGTTTCTGATAGTTAACTCATATATCAACTCCTCTTTGCGCAAGTAGTTAAGGAGGAGAACATCGCGAGGGCCGGGCATGATGACAGAACAATTTTGAAAAACTCAAAAAATTCCAGCAACTGAGAAAATTGTTAGAGTTCGAATCAAAGCAATGTTTAGCCGTCAAAAGGGGCTAAATTGAGACCCATTCAACCACGCTCTGCTACCACTTGTTACCGAGTTTTTGTGGTAGTTAAGCATGAAAGAAGGTGCTGGGTGGTGAATAGGTCTCAAGCTACTAAAGAGAAATTAAATTTTAAGATTTAACAAGGTTATATTTTCTTTTCAAAATTAGGTAACAACAAATAGAACAGGTACTTAGTAGCCGAAATACAACTTGAAATGTACAATTACAGGGATTAAAGAATTTGGGCTTCGAGCCCTGAAAACACAATTCTTGAGCAACTAGCTCAACTTTACGATATACCAATTTTAACAAAAGGGGCAGAAGACCCCACTCAAACCCTGGAGCCTTTGCTCCAAATTACACAGCAAAGCCTCCTCGAGGCATACAACTCTCAGTTTTAGAAAAGAGCCACTCGCTCTTAAAGTTAAGCCTCTCCCAGGCCACACCAAACTCAACTTTCAAGTTGTCCTCAAAGGACATATACACAGGGGTAAAATACCCAACCTACTGAGGTCTATTAGGTGAGAAAAGATTAATACATGACCTCTAAAATACAACTTGAGAGGAGGCGAACTTGCACTCCTAATACACTTTGCTTTTAAAACCTAATCTGGCTCTGGGCCACTAACGCAAGGGCTAATCCCATACTACAGAGGTGACTTAGAGAAGAACACTTTACATTACATAAACGAAGAAAAGTTTGAGAAAATAAGTTCACCTCAAAACAAATGTGAGTGGGAGCTCGAGAGGGTTAGCACTCTCTATCCCAATATATAACTTTACAAGAAAAAGAAGAAAAGAGTGGTTACATTTTAGGAAAAGGTTACATGATGGAAAACGCTTCGAACCCGCCGCGAGAGTTAAACTGCCGACCTAGCAAGAAAAGAAGATATTAATAGGCCATTACCTGGTAGTAGATCGCTGCCGAGGAAAGAGGCGCTTCCCGCCTCCTGCTATGTACTTAATACACTGAAAGATGGAACAGAAGTGGCCCGGAGACCCCAAAATCAGCAGTTTATATCCTCTCGCGGAAGATTCTAGGCGTTAGGGGAAATAAAACACCCTCCCACAAAATCTTTATTGGTTCGGGAAAAGAAACCCCTACATAGAGGAAAAAGAAACACATTATTGGTGGAAAATTAATTAAAGAAATTCGGGATTGGCTAGATCCAAACAAAGGGGAAAAAGAGGGGTATACAGCCAACTTAAACAATAACAGAAAGAAATTTAACAAGAAACAAACTTTTGAAATAAAAATTTCTCCAACAAAATAGTTCTTTGATTTCGCACTAGGTTGCACTATTGTAATTCTTCAGTAGTGTCCTCTAGCAGAGAAAGTTCCCACTTCTTACTTCAAGCGAAACAAAAACACATCAAAAGTGACACAGTTCAAAAACTCAAAATTTTCCACGTGGTGACATCTTCTGAGAAAGTAGAGAATTAATAGAATAGATAAAGTTCAACCTTCCTCCAGAAGAGGAGTTTCAACTGGCGCAACTTTTAAATAAACAGAGTAGAGGTGTACCGCCCGGTACAATATAAATTAAATTTACTCTTATAGCTCTGGACAAAACATTACAAAAATAATAGGCTAATTGCCTCAGTATTTACATGAGCCAAATGAACTCGCCTTTTAACGTAGTTCCATTTGTGCTTGTTACTTAACCTAAACAAACCATCTGTGATACATTTCATTGTTGGTAGCGGCAGATTCCATCTTGATAGATCAACTTGCGGCATTAATTTCATAACATTCTACCAAAGGTCGGTTCATTTGCAGAGTTTAACGTTTATTTACCTAAATTTGTAGTGGTACATTATTTATTTGCGGTGCCTTCATGTAAGCGTAAAGAACTTGCTGGAATTTATTGACTGTGAATACCAGGTGGTCCTACTAACCTAACACGTGAAATTTATATTTACAAGATATACACAGCACTGTCCACATAGTGCCCAAAACAAAAGAAAAAGTCAAAACACTAATAAATCTAAGCTACACCTACAATGAATTTTACAAAAATAATCTGACTTCCGCGTAAATCAAACATAAAAAATAAATAAAAGGAATATCAAATAATATCTAATGAACATACTCATCGCCTACATCAATAATTAAATACACGATTAATCAAATCCAACCTGATGTACATAATTAGCAGCTTTAGAGACGCTGAGGTGCTGTTGGTGGCAATCGCATTACATAAGACATTTATCTAACGCTGATACTCCAGAACTCTAAACTGGAAATACACTTCTACAATAAGTCCCAAAATACATTGCTAGCCCGCTCGGATTTATGTTTCAACTCGGCCCCATATTTGGAAGATCTCCGAGTATCTCATCATTCCTGCTAATATTTGCGTAATTAACATTTTCCGTCCATGTTTATCATATCTATTTTACCGTAGACTTGCACTCACATTTCTTGAGCAAATTTTTATCATTTCCCATTATTATCTCATGTTTATCAACGCAGCATCGCCCTATTACACATGAGCTAAATGATCTCACAAATTCATCATGTCTTTCCCATAAGCACAATACGATATTCGCTGGATGTGCACGACATGGTCCTCACATTTCCATATTTCATTTATATTCCATAAATCGCCAAACATTTCAACATGTCAAACCTGAGCTGGTCAGCAACCATTCCTCACTTAAATCTGAACTTAGAACCATGATTGCTTGCCAATATTTTACTATCCATACAATCGCGCATACAAATGGTTCATCAGCACAAAAAGGAATCCATAAACATATCGTGTGACTGATATTACAATTTAGACTTAAATATTCATATAGTTCATTACAACCTCAAAGAATACATTAATATCTTGCTGAATTCTACCACCTCAGTTGAATTTAAATGACTTGACAATATTTCAACTTTACAAATATTGTTATTATTATTATTATTATTATTATTATTATTATTATTATTATTATTATTATCGAGCCTGGGACATTCACATTCCGATCGTTGAATCTGACTGCTCCAGCCTCGATCACGGATTACGCTACCAAAATTAATTTAAACGCGACTCTACTCCCTGTCAGGTACGGGAATTTACATATTAAAAAATCTATAGAATCATGACCGAAACGGACCACGCGTTATTCACGTCATTTTTATTACATTAGATATAAATACAACGTGCTCTTTTACCTTGTGTTGAATGCAGGCTGCTTCCTCGTAGTCCCCGCTTTGGATTTGAATTAATCCATCTTGGACATGGTGATAATATTACACCACACTTCGCACACGGTGATTTTATCCATTTTTACTTATATAGCACTCGCAAGTAGGTTAAATCACCCGCATTCTTCAAACTTAAATTATGACACAATTTTACATAATATAAACAGAATTGACACACAGAGGGTTTGGCTTCCGTTTGTATTAGAGAAACAGAAATGCTCTACTTGACGTGTACCTTCCACGTTGCCTGCAATTAGCCCGTCCCTTGCTTGTTTGTATTGGAGATTAAAATGTCATTCACCTGCTACCGGAATAGGAAGGATACGTCCAGGACTGTCTCTTTCCAGTTACTTGCCGTGGCTGACAAGTGTCTTCGCCCTTGAATATGTACACCTAGTCCGCCGACTCCATTGTCCAGCTAACATTGTCTTTAATGTATCGTTGATCATCTCCGAGTAGATTACTGCTCACAAAAACTCCTGCTTAAATTTGTCCTTCTGAGTTTTGTGAATTTCCTGAGCAACTCCTACTACGAAATTCACATGTGAGCTTGTAATTTGCTGCAAATATAAATGTTCTGGCCTCTATCACCTTGGAAAATAGTATAGTTCATCTGGGTACGCCGTGAAATTAACGCTTTAGTGTCTATTGGTGAGAAATAATAGTGGAAATTCTGCTATATTGCGACCATTCTAAGTGTCCCATCAGTTCATATTCTACACTAGCTCGTAATATCTTAATAGTTCGCTAAGATCCATCTCATCATTTAACTCACCGACATACGCGACGCGGCTGCAGATACAACGGCGGGTTTAGATACACTTGAAAATTTCACTTTCCCCTGCTCGTCTGAAACTTGACAGGAGACTCTGAAGTTGGAACTAAGACTGGATGTTCGGTAAGACTCTATCGTTGGTTTTGTAAATTTTGGTAACCACGCCTCAGGAATAGCTCTTGGGAGGGGTATGGCGCAGTGACATCACACTCTAACGTTAATTTTCCAGGTGTCAGTAGGTTAATTATTCACTGAATAAACTCTGATGACTTCAAAAATCGGTGTGGTTTAAACATTGCACTAGACTATCAGAAATTTTTTCACAGATTGCTAAGCGTCACTGATAAATAATGGCGGTTTCCCGCCTTGAGACTCAGTCTTGTGGGTGAAACCAATCTTCAGAAACTTTCGATGTAAATGTGGATAACTTCTTACTTATAAAACAATTTATCATATAACCACACAAACAATTCCTTACATTTTAGTGCAAGACTGGATCACAGTATATTTCCATTAACTCTCTTCACCAAATCACAAAAGACTAAATAATATTTCTGCTCAAATAGGGCGGTTTAATTTTATAATTTTCTGATTGGCCGAAAACTGTCTGCGGCTGTACTAACGTACTTAAACACGGACTCAACCATTTTCACAGAGGGGTATCAGGTATAACTCGGTCTCATTGGCTGTTCTCCATTCCTCATTAAGGTGTGGCAAATTCCAATGTCCTCTTTCTCCTGGGAAAAGTTCGGCTGAGAGTTTCACATTGTCGGGACCATAAAACTTTATTGGAGAGTGCTATTAGCGAGGGCCTTCTTCAGACGTGCTTTTAAACAAGTTGAAGGGATGTATCTTCTCCTTGTGGGGTCTCTTTGTTGCCACTTGCACTGACTTGCCATTTGCAGTTTTCACATGTAGAAATTAATAATTTAATCAATGCATACATCTGGCCATTCGTCTTATGGGTGCAATATATAATTAACATTAAGATAAAATCCCTTAAAACTGAATGCCCAACATAGATGTAATCAATTCAAAATGCACATAGCTCCTACTCTTAAATGAAATAGTGTAATAGACTAGGGGTGGAAACTACCGCACCAATAGTTTAGTATCTCATGCCTGTGAACTAAAACACAATTACTTACGGAAGAATGAATAGACAGGTTGAAGCCGAGTGAGGAGGGCATCCCTTTGGTTTCCGAAGAAATGTTGGAACATGCGAAGCAACAATGAATGTACGTCTTACCTTAGAGGACCGAATTAAGGAAAGCAAGCCTATGTTTAGGGCATTTGTAGATCTTCAGAAGACGTTTAGAAACTTTGAATTGCTCTTGGAGATTTTGGACTTGATCGGAATTAAATACCATTAAATAAGGATTATCTACAATCTGTGCAAAAGTCAAGCTGTAGTGACAAGAATAGAGGTATATCAAAGTCAAGCGACTATCGAGAAATGAATCTGGCAAGGCTGAAGTTTTCATTTTCCTTCTCCATAAATATTTTCACGATCATTTCGTGCATTCAACGACCAGCTCGTCTACAGGAAAGGAGCTGTTGGGACATACCCACATAAAAACGCTGACTGAAAGCTAAATCAGTACATTATTGTTCAGGTAGGTGATAGTATGATGTTAAGTTGTTGTAACAAGTTCGTTTCAGTAAATAGAGAGATGGGTAATCCGTCTAGTCAATGCTATGTATTAAAATGGATTTACGTTCCACACTTTAAAATATATAACGTAAATAACTTTTAATCTCTAGTACTGACTAGGCGGATTACTCATCTCTCTATTTATTGTAATTGAGTCAATACACACTCAATACCGGCCATTATGCTAAATATTATTTTATTAATAAGTTTATTTATAAGTTGCTATGGAAATAATTTCTTTGAGAGTAAACTACAGCTAAGTATGGATATAAATAAAGTTATTATACATGTATAAATGTGCTATAATACATATACTATGAAGTGGTGACACCGATCATGTTAAGTAAATAAATAACGAAAGAAAGAAAGAAAGAAAGAAAGAAAGGAGGAAAGAAAGAAAGGTCCGCCTCAGTGGTGTAGTGGTTAGTGTGATTAGCTGCCACCCCATCAGGCCTGGGTTCGATTCCCGGCTCTGCCATGAAATTTGAAAATTTGTACGAGGGCTGGAATGGGGTCCACTCAGCCTCGGGAGGTCAACTGAGTAGAGGTGGGTTCGATTCTCACTTCAGCCATCCTGGAAGTGGTTTCCAGTGGTTTCCCACTTCTCCTCCAGGCACATTTCGGGATGGAACCTAACTTACGGCCACGGCCGCATCCTCCCCTCTTCCTTGTCTATCCCTTCCAATCTTCGCATCCCTCCCCCAGCAAGGCGCCTGTTCAGCATAGCAGGTGCGGCCGCCTGGGCGAGGTACTGGTCATCCTCCCCAGTTTTATCCCCCGACCCAGAGTCTGAAGCTCCAGGACACTGCTCTTGAGGTGCTAGAAGTGGGATCCCTCGCCGAGTCCGAGGGAAAAACCAACCTGCATGGTAAACAGATAAAGAAGAAGAAAAAGAAAGAAAGAAAGAAAAAAAGAAGGAAGGAACGGTAAAGCTGATGTTGACAAAATTAGTGTTAAATTACCACCTTTTAGGGAGGAAAAACCCGATATTTGGTTTTGTCAATCTGAAGCACAGTTTCATCTCACCGGTATGAAAACTGAAACTACAAAATATAATTATTTATTGTCACAACTAGAGCCACAATTTGTTGGTAATATTGGAGATTTGGTTAGCAGTCCTAATTTTAACAAACATTCATTAGCTAAAGAAAGGCTCTTAACAGTGTCCAAGAAGAACGTATTGTGACAGATAAAACGATTATTTAATGAGCTTCATTTAGGCGATCTAAAACCTAGTCAACTAATTTAAAAAATGAATGGTTATGCAGGAAACAAGGTGTCCAAAAACTTCCTTAAAACTGCATGGTTAGGTAAACTTCCAGGCCATATTCAAAGTGTTTTGATTATTTCTGATGTAGGCGTAGATAAAATGGTTCTCATGACAGAACGAATGATGGAAATGCTATCAGTTTATGAGGTTCTGTCAACTCCAACACACAAGACTTCATTTGCTGTAGTTCCCATATTTCCGTTGTATGAATGACTTGCGCGAATCGAAAAATTAGAATGTCAGCTGAGGAAAAACAGAAATCAGAGTATACAAAGTTCTCGTAGTAGAAGCCGTTGCCGACTGAGGTAGGATAAGAGAGGGAAGTACTGCTACTGACATTTTAGTTTTAGTGCATGGCAGAATCAGGTAAACGAGAAGAGGCAGGCACAATAGTGGCTGAGTATTCTGCCACAGATGTTAGCATAGACATCCAGTATCGCCTGTTCGTCATATATTACAGTTCAGGACAGTTGTTTTGGGTAAATACTGAAGCAGACGTATCTGTCCTACTAGAAACAACAGGTAATAAAACAAAAATGGCTGAATACAAACTGTTTGCAGCGAACGGCCCTCAATTTCCGACCTATGGTTCAAAATTACTGTATGTTGAACTAGGGTTAAAACGTAGTTATGAATGGCCATTTATTGTCGCAGGGACTTCAGAAGGCTTATTAGAAGCTGACTTTCTTCAATCATTTCCACCTTCTGTTTAATGTCAATAATAAAAGACTTATTCATAACAACACTCAGTTGAAAATGAAAATAGCAAGTATTGAAGCAACTGAGACAGTTCTCTTCATAACTCCGGCGTCCGGCTCCATGGCTAAATGGTTAGCGTGCTGACCTTTGTCACAGGGGTCCTGGGTTCGATTTCCGGCAGGATCGGAAATATTAACCATAATTGGTTTATTCCTCTAGCATGGGGATTGAGTGTATGTGTCGTCTTCAACATAATTTCATCCTCATCAGGACGCGCAGGTTGCCTACGGACGTCAAAACAAAAGACCTGTACCTGGCGAGCCAAAGTCCTCGGACACATCCCGGCACTAAAAGCCATACGCCGTTTCACTTTTTTTATTACTCCAGTAAATTTTCTGAAATTCTAAATTTCCAGAATTAACGGAGCCTTTAGTCACGCTAACCTTCCAAGACCGATTTGCGATCCCTCGAATAGATGATGTTATCTTCATCCTTCATGGCAAGAAAGTATTCTTTATGTTAGAGCTCACGAAGGTTTATTACCAAGTACCACTTATAAAAGAAGCAGTGGCGTGCCTTGCCTTCTGCAATAGGGACCGTTCAAGTTTCCATTCTAAGTTTTAGACCCGCCCCTCCCCCTGTAAGCAAGAATAAACCTTTGGTCACCTGGCCCTTTTTTTTTTGCTTCCGTAACATTTTTCTAATATCTTTACGTTATATGACTGGCCAACCATTTATATCAGTATTTAAATTCTTAGCCCAATTTGAAGTAAAAGAGCATAAGTATTAAAATAATAACAGTAAATACCACTGAAAAATGAATCAAAACAACTAAAACGATATCAAATTGTTAACATTTTTATGCATTCTTTGTTTAATAATTGGGAACAATCAATTTTATCTGTCTCTCAAAAGCATTTCTTTGTTCTCTCCCTCCATTTATCAACAACAATAAGCAAAATTTGAACTGTTGAAAATTTACGTAAAATTTTATCGGTCCCTTATAATATCTTGAACATAGTGATAACTTGATATATTTTATGGCTTCCGATATCAAGCCATGCCTATTTTGGTAGCAAATGAGTAAAAATTAACCATTGCCTTATTTACTTCAATGGGAACTCCATTCCGCATTCTTTTTTGGAAAATGGCTTAATGACATCGCTCTGGAACGTCGGCGATTTTTTGTTTTCATTCAACTTCTTCTCATTAGAAATCAGCGAAAGGGTGCTCAATTTTTGTTGTCCTTATGTTGATCTTTCAAATGATTTGATCCTTTTAAGTGTAGGAAATCACCTCTCGGCCGATGCAGATGTGCTTGGTATGGACAAAGCAAGCAACGTCAGTTTATATAATTCAGCACATACCGTGTGGAGTTGTTTCGATTTCAAATGTGTGCCCAGTTCGTGAGGGCATTTTCCACTAAACTCTGTCATTGAATAACATTTTCAGTTCATTTTTTAGTAGAACTATACAAAGTATTGAATTGTGTTTAATTTTCAGTGCATCCAGAGTGGGATTAGGAAAACGTTTATTATTTGAGAACTTCAAATTTTGTCGGATTAAGAAGGCTAATGAATGAAATTTCAGTTGGGGCAAGTTTACAAACCTATCTGCAATGTGATTTGTTACATTGTCTACTATTTCAAAATATATTCTCCTATATTTCACGATACCACTTTCCAGGCGTTCTTTTCTTTCGCGACACTACTTCGTACTCGACATCATTACAAACATCATACCATACTGCTTCAAATCTCCCTTTCTCATTGAAAACAATTCACCCCGTTTCATAATAATAATTTTATTCGCTTTACGTCCCACTAACTACTGTTACGGGTTTCGGAAACGCCAAGGTGCCGGAATTTAGTCCCGCAGGAGATCTTTTACATGCCAGTAAATCTACCGACACGAGGCTGGCATATTTGAACACCTTCAACTACCACCGGACTGAGCCAAGATCGAAGGGCGAGTTGGCCATGCACGTAGAGGCGCGCGGCTGTGAGCTTGCATCCGGGAGATAGTGGGTTCGAATCCCACTGTAAGCATCCCTGAAGATGGTTTTCCGTGGTTTCCCACTTTTACACCAGGCAAATGCTGGGGCTGTACCTTAATTAAGGCTACGGCCGCTTCCTTCCAACTCCCAGGCCTTTCCTATCCCATCGTCGCCACAGGACCTATCTGTGTCGGTGAGACGTAAAGCCCCTAGCAAAAAAAAGGATCGAACCTGCCACGTTGGGGTCAGAAAACCAGTGCCTCAACCGTCTGAGCCCCTTAGACCGACTCACTCTGTTTCGTTCACCTTTTCTGCACAATGCAGTATGTCCAAATGCTTTGTTTGAGGAATGCAATACAGAATGTCAGTATATGAATAGATTTTTGATAAAAGGCAAAGAAGGAATCTGATCTCAAACTCGGGAAGGAAAGACAAATATCCACGTAAAAGAGCTACAATTTCATTTTTTTGAGTCTGATGATTTTTTTAGTGTACTTTAAAAAACGTCCACAAACGATTCTCGATTCTCTTTGACAGTATTTATTACTCTGGAAGAGAAATTCCATCTTGTTTTTGCGTTTCGTTGAATTAAGACGTCCACAAACAATTCCCGATTCTCTTTGATAGTTTTTACTATTCTGGAAGAGAAATTCCGTCTTGTTTGCACATTTCGTAGAATCCGTAAGAATGTGGGTATATTTTGTAGACTTAGAAGCTACTTAGTGGATTGGGAGTTTAGAAGAAGATGGGCTACGGCCGAGATAAGACTAGTTTTAAAACGTGACTCAAGCAATGAACAAAGAGAGCTCTAGGGTGAATTTCTTGAACTTTGCTTTTTAGTTCACTTAGTTCTCCAGCCATCACTGCTGCACCATCGTATGTCTGGGCAACAACTCTTTCTCTGATCTCATAGGAAGTCAGTATGTGTACTGCATGATTAAATAAACCATTGGCGGGTCTATCTACACTCACTTCAACGAAGGAAATAAACATTTCTTGAACCTGTGCTGTTTGGTGATGAACATATCTGAGGGTGGTGGACAGTTGTTACCGTATTTCTTGCTAATAACCGAAATTTCCTCTATAATAATCACTACCTCTTGGGTCATGGATACCTCATTCCTTATGATTTCCATTAAAGCGCTACTGATAGTAACAATCAAATCGTTTTGAATCCTGTTCGATGTGCCCTTGAAATTTGAGTACGATCCTAGATGTTCTCGAAGTATCGCGTCATAGCTGCTCAACAAATTTGAAAGTTCTACGCTGTTACCTTTGTTGAACGAACCTTCACTTTCGTCATGTCCTCTGAACGGCAATTCTTGCATGGATAAGAAGCACGTTGCGTTGAATAGGCTCTTTATTTTTCTCTCTGTTCTTCTTGAACATTTCATAGTTACGCACCACATCATCTTTCAATTGTTGATCGTAAATGACTCTGCGATCGTTTGTGTTCGACAATGGCATTACTGAGATTATTCAAATTACAATAACCCTCCTTGCTCCAAATATTTTTTTTTAAAATTATAAATTAATAAACATGGTTAGAAAAATAATTCATTTAAATTTATTAAAGTGACACCTTCCATCTAGCCAGTTAGTTTTCAAGTAATGGTTTATATTGAAATGACGTAAATGTTATCTGTACTCTCCCTTATGAAGAAGTGTTAAGTTCGGAATCGCCGGCAGTAATCTTTACTCTGTTATAATGGCACTCTTTTGGCTAAATCATCGAGAACCAAAAGGCTTTTTAAAAATATTACTATGCTGCTACTTATACAAATTACAGCATATGCACCAGCCTACGTAATGTACTGTAATGTCCGTTACAATATAAATGAAGGTTTTTAAAGTATATAAATGTGCTATAAATAACATACCATCAGAAGTCATTTCCTTCATCGGGAAAATTACCTTCATATCAACGTCAGACTGATCATCACTAGATGACTCATTTTTGTGAGTTCTCCGGGATATTCTCATTTTGATCCAGAGACTTTTACGTTTCGCAGTACGGGAGAATGCTCCAAATTTCGTGTATAGGCGATGTTAGGGACATCGGAAGTAGCATTGTACAGGTAATCTTGACTATACATACCTCATGTTATATTGTATATGAAGAAAGCAACGGGAAACTACCTCACTTCTCATGACCCTAGTACCCCTCTCCAGTGATGCCTAGGTCATCTATTACAGCTGATGGCAGACCTGTTGAGGATCCAACCAGCCTTAGGGATGAGGACCGAACACAATATATTTTATGAATAATAAAATTATCATCAGATTCAAAACTGCCGTACCTTCGTATGGTTTTCATTTAAAAACCAGCGTACATTGGCTGGGATTCGATCTGCGGGAAACTAGTGAGAATGCCAATCGGCTATCACGCCCCCTCCCCATCCAGATATTACATTGTATTGTATTTTGTCTGACTACTTTGGTGAATGGTCAGCGTCCTGGCCTTCGTTTCAGAGCGCCCCGGTTTCGATTTCCGGTCCAGTTTGAGAAAGTAAGTGCGTATAGTTAATTCTTACGGCGGGGCGCTGTGTGTTTGTGTTTGTCTTAACAAACTCCTGTTCACTGCACACTGCACACTGCACTATCAATCACCATAGCAAAACGCAATAGTGAAGACATTAGGAATGACATTTAGCCGTAGGATCGTACCAAGGCCAAACTTACCTAATTTGCCAGCCTCTATAAATTGGAGAAAAGGCCAGAAAGTAGAAGAAGATTGCATTTTATTGGTATTGTATATTGGCATGTGAACAACGCATTCTAACGGGAACTTCACCGAGAGGAATTTTGCAAGTGCATCACTCGTATATAAACTACCGGAAGATTCGCGGTGTTAATATTGGATATCGGGAGAGTATTTCTTACTGCAATTTCTCCGTCACACACACACACACACACACACACACACACACACACACACACACACACACACACAGTGATGGAATATGTACAGTCCATGGGAATTGACTCTATTAGGAGTCCAAACAATCAAAGTTGCACACAACAGGTGAGATCCAAGAGGCAGAAACATTAAATAAAATTTAGGAAACTCAATCATCAAAAAATACCAGTGTTTCGCCCCAGCGTGGCATGGGATCATCAGTATGGTAGCGCACCTTCTCAAGACACTGGCCCGCTAGCACGTCCGTAGCGACACCACCACAAGCTATACATGTGATAAGCGCAATGCAGTGCCGACGTACTAGGGGAGAATTGCACCTCCACTTGCACTGGGGCGAAACATCGGTAATTTTGGACGATTGAGTTTCCTAAATTATATTTTCCTATCTCAATTGGAAGGCATATTTTTAGTAAGACACATTCTTGAACAGTTACTACTCTAGCATGTATATGAGCCGGTTGAACCAATGTGGTGTCCGCCTCCGCAGCATAGCCTAATGCTTATTCCTGCTAGTTGCCGTCCTGGGTTCCATTTCAGGTACTGTCAAACATTTAAGAATGGTATGTATATCACAGAAATGACCAGATTTTCTTCTTGCAATTGGATTTACGTCGTACTAGCGCAGATAGGCCTTATGGCGATGATGGGAAAGGAAATGGCTAGAGTGGGAAGGAAGCGTCCGTGGCCTTGTTTAAGATACAACTCCAGCATTTGCCTGGTGTGAAAATGGTAAACAACGGAAATCCATCTTGAGGCCTGTCGACAGTGGGGTTCGAACCCACCATCTTCTGAATGCAAGCTCACACCTGCGCGCCCCTAACCGCACGGCCAACTTGCTCTATCCAGATTTTCTTTTAAATCCAGTGGCGGTGTGCCTGAATAGAGCTGCATCACCTCGGGACGAGGACACGAGTTTACTTTTAACAATGATGATCTAATCCCGTAATTAGCGTCAACAACGATAACAACTCCTGACAGGCTGACAGAGTGGAGTTCTGGCAACCACCGCACAAGTCACATGCGTGCTACACATGAACCAGCTTCCATTGCTTTATTCGCAAAGCTGTTAATCACAGCGTTGTTACTCGGCTCTCCAGGGTATTAAAACTTGCAGGAGTTCCGCGACCTCCCGGGTAAGGGATTCCACAAAACCAGTGGGGGAGACTTACAGCTGACATCTCAAGCTGCGCTAATTGAGAAGTTCCTCAGCAAAAATACACACCAGAGACCGTCATTAATAAGTCACCTTGATGTGTACAATTCAAGTTTGTTTTCAAAGATTTCTAAAGCAGATAGCTGTAATTCATCATCTTATGTCTACAGGCCATGGACACCCCTGGTGGAGTGAAGAGTAGAGCATTACACTATCCTTAACCTCAGTTCCAAAGCAGAATTCACCCTGTGAGAGGAGGTGGCAAAATACATCCACGGTATCACGTTTCTTCGTATGTGGTACCTTTGAGTGATAAACTCTGAACTCCGGTGTGTCTGCGTTGGACTCCCCAATATCATCTTTTCTATCGGATATTCCTTGGTAAACTATCGTTCACTTCTGCCCCAACGGTAATAGCATCACTTCTAAATTTCCAAAGCCAAATAAAACAGTGAGGGCACCCTAGGGTGACCTTAATTAGGTACCTGTACCGGTGCGCATTTGCGCTCCTCAACTGGTCTGTTCAGGAAAGTAAATATAATACTAATAAATGTGTAGGAGGTGATAATAATAATAAGTTAAAATAAGTATCTGTGTTACGCGGTTAGTGGATTATGCTATGCGGTTTGAGCTAGTTGATCGTATCGTCCATCGACCAGACTGGCCAGCAACCAATACGATTCGCTATGTGGAAGACCTGGATTTCAGGTACTGACCATGCCCAGTTGCTTACGTGTTTGCATGGGGCTGTTACCAGTTTGGTGTGTGCAGTGACTGGTATTATATAAATCGTAATTAATATGTGTAATACTAATGTGCGGATGTTAAAATTTTGAAAGAACAGCATTTATAGTCGGCATTTAGCAGTGTATCCGCCACGGCTACTGCCTAACGTTCTGGTGCTTCAGGTTATTTGTAGTTTTGGTCTTTTAAGGCGTTTAGTTGAAGGGAAAGAGGCTGCGTATGGTTGTTTGTCGTAAGAGTGAGTGAGGCTGAGGCTTGGTATTGGGGATTTATTTCATGGATACGGTACCAGTTCGGACTAGCTAGTGGACCACCCCACCTCCACAGGGAAACTATGAATTTCACAATCTGGGGAGGCTAGTCCTCAGAAGCTGTGAGAGGGAGTTGTGGGTGTTCCCCTCGATGACCTAGGGAGGGAGGATCCATGTCACAAATGGGGCATGTGACACGGAGACCTGGGATGAAATTCCATGGGTACGTGGGCATTTCTCCACGGATACCTGGAATAGGGATGAAGGGGTACGTTTCAAGCAAAAGAAGGGTCAAACGCACCTAGGCGGACTGACCTAGTGTCAACCAGTTGCCTGAGTCGTGTTAGGGCTTTTCTTTTATAGGGTATAACGCTACACACAAGCCACGAACTGAGGACACCGGGCCACCGGGTCAAATTACCATTTTCAGCGTACTTGGAGCTGAAATTAGCTGGGCTAGGAGAATGCCAGCTAAATCGACTTTGCGCCTGGACTGCATGTCCCCATGCTACTGGGACTAGACTTGGCGGGACGTGGTAGTAGCATAGAGTCTTGGTTTGGGCCCTTCGTCGGTTTCCTTGGCTGATGGCAGACTGTAGGCTCTGGTTGGTCGCTAGGTCGATCAGGTGTGCTATGATTGGTTGGCTGACTTGGCGGGGCCAGCTCTCTTGGCTGCTGGCTCGGCTGGTGTGACCGCGAGAGCTGGTTGGCTCCCGGTGCATGTCTTACACTATCCGTACGAGTTACATCCTCCTCCAGTGCTTGGCTAAGAATCGCTTTTAAATTTCTCGACGTCCTGACGTAAAATAGAACGCATGGCCCTCTGCGCAAACAGAGCTTAAATTGACCATATACGCTAGCAGCTGCAGCACCAATTACACCTTCCACCCCCTCCTGCTAAACCCTACCTCAGGTTATTACAACGAACTCCGTTCCCTATGGACCAATTATCCAATCATCATCTCTTCGGAAGCGATGGATTCGCCATCGTTACTCACCTGGCCATAACGGAAACATTAACCAGTGAAAACCTGAACTTAGGGGAAATATTTCATCGGTCAGTGAAATTTACGGCTGAAAAGGTGGACCCGGACACATTCCAGCTCCGTGGAGTACAGGTAACGTGCCGGATTCTTGCTCGGAGGCCCTGAGTCCGACTGACAGTCAGTGAAAGGATTTTCATTCTGGGAAGGCTGGAACAGGATTTAATCAATATCATGAGACAAACTGAGGAACACTCAGAAATGAGAGACAGTGGATCCGGTTGCGAAAGCCAAGCAGTACGACTGACGTCGTCGCGCTGACCACGTGCACTCCAATAGCTGCGGGCCATCTGGCTGGGCAGCAGTAGTTTTGGCAGTTCAATACACCACAGGTCTTTCTTGTAATTTATTTGTAAACTGACGAATGCTGAAGTGCCGAAATGTGTACACTGTGAATACAATAAATACGAGCTGACGTGCAGCATCTGTGGCATGGTGAATGGCTGGTGAGATTTCATTACAGCTCTTCAAGTTCAAGCTAGTTTTAAGCACACCAACAAGTAAAATTCAAAATGAATAAATTAATAAAACCTGCTTTCTCCATTTTCGTTCGTTTAATATTATTTTTCTCAACATCGCACCGACACAGTTAGGTCTTATGGCGACGATGGAATAGAAAATGGCTGGGAATGGGAAGGAAGCGACCGTGGACTTAATTAAGTTAAACATTTACCTGGTGTGAAACTGGGAAACCACTGTTGCCGACAGTGGTGCTCAAACCCACTATCTCCCGATGAAAGCTGATAGCTAAATGACCGAAACCGCTCGGCCACTTGCTCGGTATCCAGTTTCTTTACGAGTTTTCAATTTACCCGCTTTGCACACTCATGACGTGGAACGTAAAGTACTCTATAATGCAGAAATCAGTTTAGAGAGTTTCGTGAAGTAAATTCGGGTTTACAATACGTTATTTAACTGTTATTATACTGTATAATTAGCCAGTTACCCGCGGCTTCGCTTGCTTCTAGTGATGAGTAACTAAATAAAGTCTGAGCATATATATTGAGCTACCGGGCGAGTTGGTTGTGCGGTTAGGAGCGCGCGGCTGTGAGCTTGCATCCGTTAGATAGTGGGTTCGAATCGCACTGTCGGCAGCCCTGAAGATAGTTTTCCGTGGTTTCCCATTTTCCCACCAGGCAAATGTTCGGGCTGTACCTTAATTAATGTCACTGCCGACTCCTTCCAACTCCTAGGACTTTCTTATTCCATCGTCGCCATAATACCTAACTGTGTCGTTGCGACGTAAAGCCACTAACATATTGAGCTAGTGTTAGTATGTCCTAAAACACGATCATAACTTATAAAGCCTGACTTATCTAACTCCGCACACGCGGTAAGTAGACACTTCTTCTCACGACTTCACTACTTCGAAGACTCCTGCCGAATCGAGCGGTGACCCACGCACTGGCCACTTTTATTATTTCGCCTCCACAGTCTTTGTTCTACGCTAGTTCAAGCCACATCTCTCGATTTTAGCCACTGTCTTGTCAATGTTGAAATTATGCTACCTTTCCATTGTTTCAATTCATCGCGTCACCTACGCTTACTTTAAAATCATGTCATATGATATTCTACCCTCGTGTCGGGCTTCCGAATTGGTCTCTGCAATTGTCTACCGTCTTTCCCTTGTTCTGGAGCACCGGCGCCAAACTTCCTGTCGAATTGTGAAACATATGTCTCGGTCACTCCAAGTTACCAAGACTTAGTAAAATTAATGTTCACTGTATTCATAATAAATGATAGTACAACAATAAAACGGGCACTTTAATAATGGCTCAATGCATTAATATAAACAATAAGTAAACTTTTTCATGGCAAATGTATTATAATACGAATTTTATTATAAACCTACGTACCAACAAAGAATTTCTCAACCCTCACATAATTATGACTTTCTTGATACCACTTAAAAATCTAAATTTTTAAGTCTTATGTCAGGTAGTCATATTCTGAAAATAAAAAAAACTACTGACATATATACACAGTATAAGCAAATTAAATAAGACCGTAAAACACTGAACTATTCTTTACTGAAACAATCATATCACACTCTATCATCAATCAGCTGATTGAGTACTTGGCTGTAACATGGCGGCTGAACTGGATTTGGCCGTACTCTGTTTATAGGGGCACTCGAGAAAATGTGATGAGACGGCCTTACTGCACACAGTCCTGCTGGAGAATGGCTGCGTAATGATAATTCCATAGATGAGTCAGACAGTTTGACGCGGAAGTGTTATTTACTATTAAAGTGCATTGTAGTTACGAAGTGAATCAGAGTTTTAAAATAATCCACATTATGTTCTGTGTCTTCGGAGTGCTATCAACCATTTGAATGACATGTGCAAGGTATGTTGCCTTTTTTAGTGCTTATTATATGATTGTGTCCTTTTTACCACAGTATGCATTTTCAGGTAAATGGCAGATATTGTTTCATTACTTCTGTAGGTAGAATATTGAAAATAATATTTTTATGTTCCTGTGTTCCAACGGTTTAAATGCATGTCATAAGGTACAGTTACATTGTCAGTTATGACCGGGAAAAGCAGAGTGAAATATTTATGCTTTATTTTAGGCCTACAGTAATATGGATATCATAAAGCTTCATTCTCTGAGAGAATACCTAGTAAATTTTACAGAAGATGTCATTCTCAACATCAGCACTCGTTCAGGGAGTGAGAATGTGTTCTCTGACAACAGCTATGGTTATATGGATATCCAACCCAGTTTATTGCCAGAGGAAAATCTTCAATCTAAGAGTGCCGAAGAGAGCGGTGGCGAAGGAAATGTAGTTCAGGCAAATTATATTTCTCCATCTTCATTCCATCAAGCTACGCCTCCTGAGCCAAATTCACACGCATTGACTGCCCATACAGCGACGAAAAGGGATTTGTTATGGTGCAGAGGATCTATCAGTTCTAGTGCAAATAAACAGTTCAGTGGCAGTGGTTATCTTCAGATACTGAAGTGTTCACACTGTATGAGTTCTTTAGTTACTTCTTTATAAATTATCTATTAAATTATATTGCAGACCAAACTAACTTTTACTGAAAACAATTAAATTCTAACAATATATTTCAAGCAAACGCAGCTGATGTTAGGAAATTCTTCAATCATTCAGTACTGATCTGCCTTTAGGGCAGTCGCTCAGGTGACAGATTCCCTACCAGTTGATTTCCTAGCCTTTTGTTAAATTATTTCAAAGAAACTGGAAATTTATTCAACATCTCCCTCGGTAAGTTATTCCAATCCCTAACTCCCCTTCCTATAAATGAATATTTAACCTAATTTTTCCTCTTGAATTCCAACTTTATCTTCATATTGTGATCTTTCCTACTTTTGAAGACACCACTCAAGCTTATTCGTCTACTAATGTCATCCCACTCCATCTCTCCGCTGACAGCTCGGAACATACCACTTAGGTATTCATATCATCTTGTGTTCCAATGAGAAATTTTGGAAACTCATAAAATAATGATATAAGGGTAAATATCATAAAAGCAATGCCAATGAATGCCTCTGAGTGACTCACACGGTATTTGCGTATTAATGACAATGCTGGAGAAATACCTCGTGACCAGCCGAAAAATGACAAACTTTATGAAACACGTCCTGTTTATGATACCCTGAAGATGAAGTTCAGTTGAATACCTGCAGACCGGGCGAGTTGGCCGTGTGGTTAGGAGCGCGCAGCTGTGAGCTTGCATCCGGGAGATAATGGGTTCGAACCCCACTGTCGGCAGCCCTGAAAATGGTTTTCCGTGGTTTCTCATTTTCACACCAGGCAAATGCTAGGGCTGTACCTTAGTTAAGGCCACAGCCGCTTCCTTCCCATTCCTAGCCCTTTCATATACCATCGTCGCCATAAGACCTATCTGTGTCTGTACGACGTAAAAGAAGTACCAAAAAGAAATACTTACGCAAGGGACATCCAGCGTTGATGAACAAATGCATGCTACTAAAGTAAGACATCACTTGAAACAGTATATGCTTGATAAATCAAACAATTATGGTTACAAGCTCTCTATCTTGAGTGGAATGGCATTTTATTGTTTTGAGATGGAGATAATATAATAATTTCGTGTGGCTATTTCTAGCCGGGTGCAGCCCTTGTAAGGCAGACCCTCCGATGAGGGTGGGCGGCATCTGCCATATGTAGGTAACTGCGTGTTATTGTGGTGGAGGATAGTGTGATGTGTGGTGTGTGAGTTGCAGGAATGTTGGGGACAGCACAAACACCCAGCCCCCGAGCCATTGGAATTAACCAATGAAGGTTAAAATCCCCGACTCGGCCGGGAATCGAACCCGGGACCCTCTGAACAGAAGACCAGCACGCTGACCATTCAGCCAACGAGTCGGACTGAGTTGGAGATTTACACAGGATAAAGGAACGATCCCTACAAACGTCCAGCTGCAGAATCTGCTATTGGTGCTAGTGGCAAAATAGTAATTCGGTTGACAAGAAAAGTAGCCTAGAAACCAGTATCTTAAGGTTTAATTTTTACAAGTTGTTTTACGTCGCGCCGACACGGGTAGATCTTATGGCGGCGATGGCATAGGGGCAACCACAGCATTTGTCTGGTGTGAATATGGGAAATCATGGAAAACCATCTTCAGGGCTGCCGACATTCGGGGCTCGAATCCAGTATATCCCCAGTAAGAAAGCTCAAAGCTGTGTGCCCCAATGGTTTATTTTGACAACATTTATACCTCGACTCACATTATGCCATATCTGACAGGAAAAGGCATACTCGCTCTAGCAACAGTAAGGAGAAACAGGATACCAGGCTGTAAACTACCATTAGAAACAGACGTAAAGAAAGAACCGAGGGGTACAGCATATTTTACTAGTTTAGAAGGTGGTACCGAACTCTCCACCACTATGTGGAAGGATAAAAGTGTATCCTGCTGCTGTCAACATTGAGTGAAGTACAGAGATTCGATCGGAAGGAAAGGAAACATAAATTAGTTCCATGCCCATTATTTACCTCGGAATTGGAGGAGTAGATCTTCTGATTAGCTGGGCAGGGAGGTATCACCTAATAATGAGAAGCAGAAAGTAGCACTTCCGCCTTTTCTACCATATTCTCGATCTTGCTGTCCAATGCATGGATCTAGTCCCGTCGAGTGCATGGCGAGGAAAAATGTATCAATTAAGTTCTTAGAATTTAGGATTGAGCTTTAGACAACATCAATGAAATTGGGGTATTCAAATTGCAGAACAGGAGGTCGTTCAAGCAATGAATTTCAAGAAGCACTTTTGCCTCCTAGAGCGAGAAAGGGTCAAGTTGCTACGATTCCTCCTTCTACTAACGAGGTGGCCGTGCAGTTAGGGACGCGCAGTTGTGAGCTTGCATCCGGGAGATAGTGGGTTCGAACCCTACTGTCGACAGCCCTAAAGATGGTTTTCCGTGGTTTGCCATTCTCACACCTGGCAAATCTTTCCTATCCCATCGTCGCAGTAAGAGCTATCTGTGTCGGTGCGACGTAAAGCAAATTGTAAGAAATAGAAGAAAATTCTTCCGTCTTATGTCCGCAGCAGAGTCCATTGATCATTGGCCGGATGTCATTGAAACCAAGCAATGGTGTTAATATCCTTCCTGCAAAGGATTTACAACCATTAAGTGTGAAAATGTCAAATGCTCTTACGTTTGAAGGTAGTAATAAAATAATGTATTTGGCTTTACGTCCCACTAACTACTTTTACCGTTTTCGGAGACGCCGGGGTGCCGGAATTTAGTCCAGCGGGAGTTCTTTTACGCGCCAGTAAATCTACCGACATGAAGCTGACGTATTTGAGTACCTTCAAATACCACCGGACTGAGCCAGGATTGAGCCTGCCAAGTTGGGTTCAGAAGGCCAGCGCCTCAACTGTCTGAGCCACTCAGCCTGGCAAAGGTTTGAAGAAAGTAAGCAACTATTTCCAAACGTTCCATATCAGGTAGATGAATATTATTTGTCATGAATGTCAGTTCTCCATATTGTACATCACACTATTTAGAAATATTGAAAAAAGTGTTATTAACACTCTGATATTGGTACCAGGGGCAATATGATAATTCTGTCGACAAGAAAAGTGCCTAGAGACCAGTACTATAGGGTTTATTTTGACTACCTTTATACCCCGATTCACGTTATGATATATCTGCCAGGAGAAGGCATACTCGCTCCAAGAACAGAAAGGAGAAACAGAATACCAGGTTGTAAGCTGGCATTATTAAACCAAAGGGATTCATTTTCATTTATAAATTAAAACTCTAATTATATGTAGCCTAATCGTTTTAAATATGACTCAGTGCACACTGTAGCTTTTTGACACAATTTTGTCAAGAATGTTTCAAGTAGGTATCCTTGATTTTAATCACATTTCCCCTTGTTCACAATTTTTTAATTCCAAAATAAAACTCAATGCATTGTATGGGTAATATGACTTCGCTCTAGAGCCGTAGCCATCCACTACCAACAAAGAAACCTCGGGGTCGATACACTCTCTGGATACGGTCACGGTAAATTCATAGACAGCAGTATTCACATGAGAGCGAGCGAAGGAACTCCGGTCTTGACCATTAATTTGAGATCAGTCTACTAGTGCTTCACAATGTCGGACGATTTCTCTACGAGAGAGCAATTATCTCGATTGCACTGGATGCAACATTGTGGCTGTAACATGATGAACTGATGTTATACAACACCGGTTTGCCCCTTACCTGTTCCACCAGTGCCTTGTCTGTAAAGTACATCAATAACATGCATGCAATTATATTACCACACAACCTCAGGCAACGGAATTCTCAACAGCGTACAAACACTGCAATTGAATTCTATAATTATATTATGTATATTTAAGTTTTAGGCAATCTATTCATTTCATTTCTTTTAATTTGTGTGCTAATTTTCAGTCAAACCCTTCTGAAATGCAGTAATGAATCAGTTTACTGTATAATTTACCAATACAGTACATTATATACTCGATATATATTGTACTACTTTATTTCTTATCCGTTTACCCTCCAGGGTTGGCTTTTCCCTCGGACTCAGCGAGGGACCCCACTTCTACTGCCTCAAGGGCAGTGTCCTGGGGCGTGAGACTTTGGGTCGGGGATAAAACTGGTGAGGAGGACCAGTACCTCTCCCAGGCGAGCTCACCTGCTATGCTGATGGGGGCCTGGTGGGGGATGAGGAGATTGGAAGACATAGACAAGGAAGTGGGATGTAGGTGGCCGTGGCCTAAGGTCGGTACCACTTACCGTCTCGGCATTTGACTGGATGAGAAGTGGGAAACCATGGAAGACCTATTCAAGTATAGGTGAGGTGGGATCGAACCCCCTACCCCACCCTCTATTCAGTTGACCTCCCGAGGCTGAGTGGAACCCGTTCCAGCCCTCGTACCACCATTTCAAATTTCGTGGCAGAGCCGGGAATCGAAACCGTGGCTCCGGGGAGTGGCAGCTAATCACACTAACCACTACACCACAGAGGCAGTGTTGTACTACTTATCCTTTAAAATCGCATTCATAACAATTCTTCTTCCTTTTATTTCTAAAACAAACCTAGTCTTCACGGACCAAACCAGTGGCCGCTGGTTGTTTGGAAATGTGTCGTTGTGAGAAAGGACATTTCAACATATTTTCAACTTAAAAGCTTTGTACCAGAGGAGTTTGTACCTGGATAACTACAAGCATACTGGTACCTATTTATACAGATTGTTCTTCCGTCTTGGAAATGAGGAAAAATGTCATGCACGTTCATTCTAGAGCAGGAAAATATTTGTAATAATTTCGTATAACAGCTCATACTAAAACACAACATTCCTGATTTGTCAGGAAGTAAGGAAGATGCAACGAGTAAACCGGGTGGTTGACCAGCCCCTTGCGATTTAGTTTTATGCGTCCAGTCGCTTTTACTACAATTACGAAATACATAGGCCTCTCTCCGTAAATCGGTGTAATGTAATGAGATGTGTGTTTACGGGGTCGAAGACAGCAGTAATTGCGAACACCACTATTAATTCATTATGGGTAACTCGAATGAACGCGTAAAACGAGCACAGATACGATGAACACGTACCTTACAACAGGAGGTACACACACAGATCAGGAGCAGGCATTGTATAGGCTGGAAGGTGCATGCTGCATGTCAAGCCTTGCAATAGTTCACTTGGCAGGGGTGCGATGTGAATTGGGCTAGTGAAAGGTGCTTGAAGGTTCGAATCGCACGCAAGATTGCATACTTGATAGCTTCCACATAGAGATTGGTTTATTTGGCCCTGCAATAGGCCGTATGTATCGTGGCAACGCTATCCGGATATACGGCAACCGACAGCTGCATTGGACGAGAATGAGGAGGTGATGGTCTGTGGCTATGACACAGGCAACCATTTAGCTATGTCGTTCATGTTCCAAGTTTCATAGACCACAGGTAGGGCAAAGTGTGCCCTATTTGAACGATAACAAGTAGGTATGTAGCTGCGCGAACTCTCCTCCTTTGCGGCAAGTCACAACACAAAGCTCATTCTCTGGCTCGTGATGTATTCCAGCGACGAGTACGTGGATATGTTACTCATCTATGGAGAAACTAGACAGAATGCATACCAGGTACAACGCCTGTATCAAAAACGCTATCCGGATAGACGACAACCGACAGGCATGGCATTTCGGAGTGTGGAAAGACGTCTGCGGGCTACTGGGTCCCTGGGAAGGACACGACTTCTTCGAGATCATCCCGTGATGTCTGTTCACAATGAAGAGGTTTTGTTGGACGCTGCCCAGCATGACTCTCACACTAGCACACGGGCCATTGCACAGGAGAAGAACATCAGCCGGGCGTTTACTATGCGGATATTGCGTACCCAGCGGTTTCACCAGAACCATGTGAACCTACACCACGAGCTCGATGGTCATGACCTAGAAGCACGGGTGGCGTCCGTTCAATGGACCCTACAGCATTTTAGCGACCATCTTATTTACGGATAAAACGTGGTTCTACAACAATGGATTATTGTATTCCTGCATTACTTGAGTGTGGGTAATCTCCATTGGGTACGACAGGCAGCTTTTCATGTACATTGGGGCTTGAACGTATGGTGTGGCATCGTGCGTTATCACCTCATTGGTCCCCATTTCTTTGAGGGACCTCTCTGGGGAGAACGCTGTCTGTGGTTTCTCTAAGCAAACCTACCACCGTTCTTGGAACATGTGTCACTCCTTGACCGCTGCAGGATATGGTATGAACATCACGGAGCTCCACCGCACGCGGTGGTGTTTGTCCGGAACGATCTCCATGTGACGTATTCTGATAAATGGATAGGAAAGGGAGGACCTGTCTCCCGACCCGTCAGATCACCCGATCCTACGTTCCTGGATGTTTTTCTGTAGGACCATGTAAAACAGCTGGTGTATGTACAGGAGCCGAGCAATCCTGGTCACCGTAGACAGATCGTCACCGACGCATGCCAATCCGTTACTCCGGGGATGTTTCAACGTGCCAGACGGCCCTTACAACACCGCGCGCAGCTCTGTATCGACCACGTAGGTCGTCAGTTCGAGCAGGTGTAGCGTTAAAAACTAGGTAACTGAAATCCTATCACATGTTTCCTAGCCCCTTCCAACCCCCACCATATGATATGCCACCATACCAATGGCCCTTTAGAGAGCCAAATAAACAAATCAGTCTGTGGTAACTCTTAAGTATGCAAACTTGCCACATCCCAGTCCACTGGCTATAAATAATAATAATAATAATAATAATAATAATAATAATAATAATAATAATAATAATAATAATGGGGATTCGAACCTTCGTGCACCGCGCCCCTCCCAAGTGAACTATTGCGAGGCTTGACAATCAGCGCGCAAGTTCCAGCCTGTACAATACCTGCTCGTGGTCTGTGTGTGCACCTCCTGTTGTAAGGTACGTGTTCTTCATATCTGTGCTCGTTTAACAGGTTCATTCGATCTATCCAGAATGAATTAATAGTAGCGCTCACAATTCCTGCTGTCTTCTAGCCCGTAAACACATATCTTGTTATATTAATCCGGTTTTGAAGAGGGACCGATGTACTTCAGAATTGCAGTAAAAGCGGCGGGATGCATTAAAATAAATCACAAGCGGCTGGTGAACCACCCGGTCTGTAAGACACTGAACGTTACATTTGAATTGTACTCACTACTGCCGGCAGCGTGAGCATGTTGTGCACCATCACCACCACACTTCCAAACCACCTGCCGCCACTGGCTTTGTCCGTGTCGACTAGGTTCATTTCAGAACGAGTAGAAATAAAATTTGTTTTGCATGGGGTTTAGAAATGGAAGTAGTACAATACATCAATATATTTCGAGTATATAATGTACTATATTATACTGTATGATGCTAAGGATAATTCATTACTGAATTTCAGACGCCAGTAGTATGATGAGTAGGGAGCGGATTTTTATGTGCTAAAAATGTGAAAAATATTTATTTTTTATGTGCTGAAAAACTTTAAAATATGTGATAAAAAATTGAAATTATTTTCCTTTAAATATCACATAACTACTCGCGCTCAAGAAGTAAATAAGTATAATGTTTTGTATTAGAATATGGTGCTACCAAACGTGCTCCTTAAGGCAAAATGATGTCTGTGTATGGAAACGTGCTGTAACTGTAAATTAGCCGTATGAATCCCCTAAGGGCTATGGCCTCCTGCAATGCAGGGACAGTGCTCAGTTTAGCTCATCAGGTGAGCAAGTCCTGAAGAGCATTATTATATTGTTTAATCTGTAGTTTTTTCATGATAACATATTACCACATATTGTACATTTGTGTAGTCTCACCCCCGAGTGAATGCAATTGTGTTTTTCTGGAACAACAATTCGCGAAAACGCACTGTTGCATAAATGACACGTGTACACTTTTATCCCAGGGAGGGTTCAGGTTGTTTCTAGGTAAAGGCGTAAACTTGCACTCTTCGTTCTTGCATAGCTTCTTCTCCGAATGTTGTAGATTTTTCTTGTAATTTCTTGACCTTATCCTCCGTTGAAATTCTCCTGACATACATTGCAAGTGCATATACCTGTATGGTATATTAATTTTTGATATTCCAGAGTAGATATTATGAATGGTTATTTTTTTAAAGGTAATGATTTGCTTAAATATGGAAAAAGCAACCTATCATCTTTGAAAAAGTAGTACCAGTTCGTACTCGCCCATCACACGCTGGAATATTAGTTGTTAGAAGTAGTCTCAGAATTGCAGTGAACAACAAAGGTCATCTCCAAATTGTCCATCACAAATGCATGCCGATTATCTCTAAAGAACGCCTTATACTGCGAAAACGATCGCTCCATATCACAGGAAGTCAGACGAGCATAGTTAAAGAGAGGAATGTCACCAACAATAACGCCATCAATTTCGCCAACATGAGTACCCTCTAATACATTAGAAATTTGGCACATTGTTTGAAATCCTCTGTTTTTTCTGAACAAATTTTGATTTTTGACCTTTAACAGTTCCTGTACCTGCGAAGCCGGGAGTGAATCTAATTTATTTTCAACAGCGCGCACTTCCTTCACTGTTTCGGAAAACAGGTTAGTGGATTTTTCAAGTAAGTCTATAGTTTTTCACAAGAGGCTTAGATTGGCAGATATAAACGCCAAATCATTTTTCAAAGAGCTGTCTTTTAGTATCTCTTGAAGAATCTCAATTGACGACGCGTCGTTTTCATCTAGCACGTTCACAACGGATACAAAACTTTCGAAATTGTCTGCGTAGTATACCACAGCGCTAAACTAGTTACCCCACCGCGTAACAATAGGCAGAGGAGGAAGCGCAAGATCCGGGTTTTTCTCTTTAAAGAGATCGATTCTTGAGGGTGCCTTTACGAAGACTTTTTTGCCATTAGACACTAATTTATCCACTTGAGGATACTGAGCCCGCACAGTTTCACAAAACCTGTGTAGAGCATGAACAACGCAAGTTACGTGTATCATTTTCGGAAAGCTCACAGAAAGGCCTTCGGCTGCCTTTTTCATGTAAGCTGCACTGTCAGTAAGGTAAATCAATACATGGTCGTATTTTATACCTTTTTGGCCAAAGTAAGTGCATGGCTTCATTGAATAACCTAGCTACAGTAACGTGGTTTGCAGAAAGCATTTCTTTACACGCTAGCAAATAAGAATGTTCGCAAGCAGTTTTGTCATTCTTCAAGACACCAACTACAACATTTCCTACTTTTCTGCCACTTAAATCAGTGGTTTCGTCAATGCTCACCCACAGTTTTTTGCTATCACATACTGCCCGAATTCTCTGTAAAGTTTCTACGTAACATTTTGGGAGATAGTTTTTCCTTAATGTGATTCGTCTGGAGGCTCAAAATTAATGTACTTTGTTAGGAAATTTCTCAGTCCCGGATTATTTATTTTACCAAGAGGAATGTCGGCGCAAACAAATGCTCTGCACACATCTAAATAAACCTGGGAATATTTAGATGGGCCTGCATTTGAAGTAGCTGGTTCAGCTATTAGTAATTCTCGCGAACGCACACGCGAAGCAGCCGCAGTATGCTTATTTCCAGACAAATGCTGGATTACTTGAGAACGTTGATCTGCACGTACTGTTTTACCACACGGTTGGCAAAATAATACTTTTCCATCGGTAGTGAAAATGCTTTTAAATTCCACTACATATTGTTGAAGACGCGACCTTGTACTCTACTTCTCTTTTGGCATTATTTTGCAGGTTACGACACACGCATTTACGGTGAATCACTTTTCAATAAAAAAAATGAAGCGGACACTGAAGGAAATATTTCTTATAAATCCATACAAAATCACACGACCACGGGAATGATATGTGGACCCGAACAGCTAACCTTACTCTTAGGAGTGATGAAATTCCACTACCTAATGATGGGGCAATATTCTTCCGAGTCTCCCATGTCGTAACGGAATTACGTCACCTTATCTCTCCGTGATTGCCTTTCGCTGATATTCTATAAACAAAACCCGAGAGGGCTGACTCATAAAGAGTTGGAATGACATCATGCAAGGAAACATCTTGTGCAGCAAATCAAATCGCTGTCTAAATATAACAACGTAGCCAGTGACCAGCAAGTTTTATAACTTATGGAGGGAAGTCCATAAATAGCCGAAACATTCAGATACATCATGTTAAATACACTGTTAAAACAATACCGTAATCGTAAAATGAAAATATGAGCATTGTTTTATAACACAGAAGCATTTTAAATGTTATTGATCAACAAATATTGGCGATTTATGTGCTTATTATAGATTTTCTTAAAATATGTATTTACATAAAAAAATTGTGAAAATATGTGTTTTTATGTGAAATAAGATTCAGTTTCTACACTTGGGGATGCACAATAGGAATAATGAACTTTGTAACTTGCGTTAAAACTTACGCAAAAAAAATATGTAATTACATAAAAATCCGCTCCCTAATGATGAGAGTTGATATCTCTTGACAGCTTAAGAACATGATTGCTTTAAGAACGACAACCCTTTAGTACCTTACTGTTGAATACAAGGTCTTAGTTACTATACCGTTTGTGTGCATGTTGCTTTCATGCATAGTATGAGTTAATATGTGGCTCAAGCCGAATAAATAAAATATTCACACAATTTCTATTAAAAGCCTGCCTGAAACAGGAACTTTCCCGATGTTCCATTAGTTTCTTCTGCAACTATATCACGGAGTTTGACAAACCTTTCTCATAGAAAAGCAAGCCATGCCTCTCACTCCCCTGTCACCCAACAAGCCGAAATGCTCTATGACCTAACCTTCCGTAGGTTTGCAACTTGCCGGCAAACCTGCTGCGAACGCGAAGGCTCCTGATGGCTCCTAGCCTCCTACAGATGTACCTCTTCGAGATCATCCAGTGATGTCTGTTAACAATGAGGAGGTTTTGTTGGACCCTGCCCAGCATAACCCTCACACTAACACACGGGCCATTGCACAGGAAAACATCTGCAGTGCGTTTGTTATACGGATATTGCATACCCAGCGGTTTCACCCGTACTATTTGAACCTACACCAGGAGCTCGATGGTCATGGTTTAGAAGCACGGGTGGCGTCCATTCAATGGATCTACAGTATGTGGACACTGATCCTGCCATTTTAGCGATCATCTTAGTTACGGAAAAAGCATGGTTCCACAACAATGAATCGTTGGATTACTGCATTACTTGAGTATGGGTAAACTCCATTGGGTACGACAGGCAGCATTTCAGCATGTCTGCAGAATCCGACGAGGGAAAAGAAAACATTAAACAAAAAAAGCTGCATCTCCGAAAACCTGAGTTATTTTACAGTATTCTAAAAGAAATGTCGAAACTAGCGAAAGAGAATCATCGTAGTGAAACAATATGTTTTGACTACCAACAAAATCTTCAACTTCTTAAAGGTCCAGCGACTGATGTCCTTTATAGTCCTCAACTCTGGGAGTACACTTTCTGCATATATGTCGCTAGTTCTAAAAAAAAAGTCATTTCTATATGTATGATGGAAGTGTTGCAGAAAAGGGTCAGAATGAAGTTGTAAGTTTCATCCATCATTTTTAAGCAATGCACTGGACAATAACGTCACTGACCTTCAGCTATTTTCTGACAAATACAGTGCTCAGAACAAAAACCATACGCTCATACATTACTGCTTGACGCAAGTGCAACAGGGAAAATTAAGGAGCATACAGCATTATTATCCTGAACCGGGACATAGCTTTCTGCCCTGTGACCGCTCTTTTGGACTGGTCGAAATACTTAAAGGGAAACATGAGAGAGTGTATGTGCCCAGTGGTTGGTATAAGATTGTACGGGCAACCTCCAAGATATTTACTTTGATTCCGGTTACACAGAACACGATTTTTGATTTCGCAGGACACTTCAAACCCTTGTTCAAAAGGAATGTCCTCAACAAGCACGAAGAGAAGCTTGCTGTCTCCCAGTACAGACTTCTAAAATACTCGCAAGGTAAGCAAGATAATCAAGATAAGCAATGCAGCAAAACATTAAATGGTTTAATAATGTCATAGTTTGCCTTAAAACGCCAAAATACTCGTGTTTCATTCCCTTCATAAGGGTGCCCATCCAATCAAGGCAGCCAAGTTTCGTGACGTGATGAAGTTAGCAATGCAATATGTTCCAACATCCGACATGTGGTTTTACAATGCTTTGGTATCTGACAACTTTCCGGAGGGGGACAACACCTTGTCCTAATCGGATGATGAGTGAAGTGAGTCAGGATCTGCGCAAGAGATAACTGCTGTGCTTATTATAAGAATGTTGAACTGAATATTTAATTTTTAGACTTAATGACTTCAGAAGTTATACAGGGTGTTAGGTGTATACGTGCAGATATTTCTTGTAGCAATAGAGAACGATGTGATGAACCACTATATATCAAACTTTTAGTAATCCGCGGAAGTTATTTTCGAGAGCAAAGTGATATGATGTTTTTAGAATAGGTAGTATGCCTCGTTCTGCGAATGAATAGCTTTCCGTTGACAACAGGCAAGTCACGCGCCATCCGTACCAAACTGGTTCTACTGTAACAGCTGAGCGCTACCTTTGTAATGCCACGAGATGTTACGTAATATACTTGCCAAACTGGTTTTATGTTTACGAGCAACTGAACTACGATAACAGCTGAAGGCTGCTACCGGTGTTCATCATGTTACGTTACATTCTCGCCAGACTGGTTTTGTTGTTAGTATTTAGTTTCCGTCAGACAACCCTAGTTATCGGTTTCGGACCCTGGAGCTGTATCGAATTGTCAGCGTTAATACTGGTTCATTTGCTGTTACGTCACTTAGGGGATTGGGATATCTGTGGTCGTCAGCCCCGTGGTATAGTGAGTATGGAAATGACCTGAAAACCTTTGTCTTTACGCCAACGAAAGCAAGCATGGAATTGAATTGAATTAGGCAAGCACAGCCAACGTTTTACTTCAAACGAATAATGGACATGTTATACAAATAAATAAATTAAACGTACCTACATTTCGTGCCTCCTGTCGGGCTGTGTGGCTCAGAAGGTTGAGGTGCTGGCCTTTTGACTCCAACCTCGCAGGTTCGAACTTGGCCCAGTCCGGTAGTTTTTGAACGTGCTCAAATACGTCACACTCGTGCCGGTAGATTTAGTGGCACGTAAATAGAACCCCTGCGGGACTAAATTCCGGCACCTCATCGTCTCCGAAAACCGTAAACGTAACGCAAATACCATTATTATTATTATTATTATTATTATTATTATTAATATTATTGACTACTCGCCAATAATGTCTGCCTAGAAAATACTTCTCATCGTTTATAACTATGGATCTCGACAGTTGTATAATGTCCTAATTATGATGATTTTCAAAATTGGCTTTAAGTCGCACCGACACAGATAGGTCTTATGGCGACGATGGGACAGAAAAGGGGTAGAAGTGAGAAGGAAGCGTTCGTGACCTAAATGAGGTTCAGCTCCAGCATTTTCCTGATGTGAAAATGGGAAACCACGGAGAACCATCTTCAGGGCTGTCGACAGTGGAGTTCGAACCCAGTATCTTCCCAATGAAAGTTCACAATCTCGCGCCCCTAACCGCACGACCAACGTATTCCAAGCTCTAATGCCGGGCTGAGTACTTCGGACGATAGACCGCTGGTATTCTGATCCCATCTTGGCAGGTTCGATGGGGGCTCAATTCGGGGGTATTTGAAGGTGCTGAAATACGCCAGTTTCGTGTCTGTAGATTTACTTGCATTAAAAAAAGTCCTGCGGTACAACATTCCAGCACCTCGGCATCTCCAAAACCCGCCAAAGTAGTTATTGGGACGTAAAAAATTACCTTATTATTTCGTGCTTGCAAACGAAAAGCATATGTGTAATGGTAAAATAAAGCAAAATAAAAGTGGCCAGTCTGAGTTGCTCAGACGTTTAAAGCACTGGTTTCTTGTTTCCAACTTAGCAGGCTCGATCTTGGGTCCGTCCGGTGGCATTCGAAGGAGCTCGTCAGCCTCGTGTCGGTAGATTTACTGGCACGTAAAAATAACTCCTGCGGGACTAAATTACAGCGCCTCCAGAAACAGTATGAGTAGTTAGTGGGACGTAAAACGAATAACATTACCGGTATTATTATTACTATTATTATTATTCAGTCTTATTATTATTGCTACTACTCATATTGAACTTCTTCTTATTACTCTTTTTTCTCGTTTGATTATTATTATTATTATTATTATTATTATTATTATTCACCTGTTCATACTTTCGTCTTATTCCTCTTTTTACTCTCCTTTTAAGTCGTATACTTGTTATTCATATTTGATGTTTTGTTATTAATATTATTGTTATTTTTATATTATTATTTTTATTATTTAGTTTAGCTTCATGTGACACAATACTTTTTCCGTCTTTAATTCAACTTTTGTGTCGTGTGCCGGTATACTTCTATGTTTCTGTCCTGTGCTTCAAGACAGTGCTGCAAGATTTGTGTTTGTTTCCCCAGCCCGGGTGTGTTTCGTTTCTCATGTGACAGAGTTACATCTTACGTTCTGTTACATGTTTAAGTTTGGCCTTGTGATAGATCGCCTTTAATCTGCTCTGTAGCCTTTAAAAGTGTAGCATGGTCAATGACCTCAGTGTTTGTTTTGTTCACATATCTGGACTAAGAACTCGTCTCACTCGGCACAGCAAGTTCAAGGCCAACTACTTCTATCTGTTTGTTTGTTTATTTATTTACCCAGGTATGTATGTCAACATTGTACTATGTCAACATCGTACCACGAACATTTACTCAATAAACGGGGTGTTTGGGGGGTCTCTGTCCTGGGTGGTGTGTTCTGCGGGCCTACTCTGGGGTCCGTGTTGTTGCTGCGGTTATCTCTCTGTGCGTTCAGGTATTTACTAACATGTTCAATTCAATTTATTGTATGTACAAGACATACGTCCAACTTGAATTATTTCATCCTCACAACTCTACTTCCTTACTCCATGGCCCAAGAGCTACACGTATAGCTGACGGCCCACCCACCCCTCTACGAGTGTGGGAATGAAATAACTAATTTGATTGAATTTTTTTCATATTTCAGTAGTGATGAATATAAAACAAGCATTTTTTGAATTTTTATACGTGTTAATGATGACGATGATTGCTGTTTTAAGGTCATCGGCCCTTTAAAACGCAAAGTGTCTTCTGTTTTAACTCGAGCTCGATAGCCGCAGTCACTTAAATGCGGCCAGTATCCAGTATTCGGGAGATAGTAGGTTCGAACCCCACTGTCGGCAGCCTTGAAAATGGTTTTCCGTGGTTTCCCATTTTCACACCAGGCAATTGGTGGGGCTGTACCTTAATTAAAGCCACGGCCGCTTCCTTCCCACTCCTAGCCCTTTCCTGTCCCATCGTCGCCATAAGAGGTATCTGTGTCGGTGCGACGTAAAGCAAGTAGCAAAAAAAAAAAAAAAAGAAAACAACATGCAGTGTAGGATTGAGCCACTGCCGAAATGCGTTCAAGGTCAATGTCTAGCGTTTTAACAAGCACGTCTTCCGCACTCGCGCACTGAAACTCTCGATTATAATTTTTGTTACCGGTACATAATTTCCCTGCTCGGATTTATGAGAATATCGATCTATCGAGACTCAAAATACTATAACGATACTGTACTGTACTCCCAAGCCATTACGTTGCACAAATGGCGTAACATCTGACATACCAAAGTAAAACTCGTAGCAATTGTTCAAAGTGATCAACCTGGGCTTCCCTGCAGGCTTCACTTCTCCGAATCCAGTTGCGACGCATTCGAGCCAAGACACCAGGGTTGTGTCCGACTCGTTGGCTGAACGGTCAGCGTACTGGCCTTCCATTCAGAGGGTCCCGGGTTCGATTCCCGGCCGGGTCGGGGATTTTAACCTTAACTGGTTAATTCCAATGGCACGGGGACTGAGTGTATGTGTTGTCTTCATCATTTCATCCTCATCACGACGCGCAGGTCGCCTACGAGAGTCAAATGGAAAGACCTGCACCTGGCGAGCCGAACTCGTCCTGGGATATCGCGGCACTAAAAGCCATACGACATTTCATTTCATTTCATTTCACCAGGGTTGTTCAGAATATCCTCTGCTGCTTAAACAATACGTTCACGGAAGTCGTCCGAAGTGGGTACTTCAGTTCGATATAGTTTGTGTTTCATGTTCCCCCAGACATTAAAGTCAATTGGAATAAGGTCTGGAGATCTGGCTGGCCAATTGATAGTTCCACATCGTCCTGTCCACCGTTGAGGAAATGTCTGCACCATCGTGTAAAATCCACGTGGTTCTGCGTAGTCGAAGCGACACGACCTCTGAAAGCTCAAGTAATGTACTGTATCTACAGGAGCAAGGTAACATTAATAAAAAGATGATTAGTCCACGTAACCGACTTCCTACTACACCCATCCAGGTATTAATTCATAACCGGTGCTGGAAATTGCCTTCTCCTACTGAATGGGGATGTTCCACAGCCCATGAGTGGGATATAGTGGGTTCGAACTCCTCTGTCGGCAGCCCTAAAGACGGTTTTCCGTGGTTTGCCATGTTCACACCAGGCAAATGCTGGTGCTGTTCCTTAATTAAGGCCACGGTTGCTTCTTCACCATCCTAGCCCTTTCCTGTCCCGTCGTCGCCGTAAGATCTATCTGTGTCGTGGCGACGTACATCAACTCGTAAGAAAATGGTAATCAGCTGTCAAAGACACTGCACCCGTTGAATATGGTCAGGATGCACTAGTTCTTCATGCAGTGTCCTACGTATGGTCCAAGTTGGTACACCAATGGCACGTGTTATACTAGGCGTACGGCACCCGGGATCATCGTTTACTATTGTTAGGATGCCCGGCTCCATGGCAAAACGGTTAGCGTGCTGGCCTTTGGATACAGGGGTCCCGGGTTCGATTCCCGGCAGGGTCGGTATTTGAACCATCATGGTTATTTTCCCTGGCATGGGGCTGGGTGTATGTGTTGTCTTCATCCTCATTTGATTATCATCAAGGTGCGCAGGTCACCTACGGGAGTCAAACCAAAAGACATGCACCTAGCGAGCCGAACCCGTCCTGGGATCTCCCGGCACTAATATCCATACGCCATTTCATTTCCATTGTCAGGATGTCTTCTTCCGCGTCTAGAATTACACGTGGCCGTTTAGGCCATCGCTTCTGAAAGCGTGATGTAACACAACTTGCATCGCGAATACGCTGCAGTACAGCTAGTATCTTTGCTGGATTCGGCACCCGTCTGTTGGGAAGCCTTTTCCGATAGATTCATGGAGGGCGACCCGTGTTCTGCTCTGCCACACGATACACTAGCAGCATATCATGGTATTCGTGGTATTCATACACTGGAATTATTCAAATACAACGACGTTGCGCAACACATCTGCGCAGCGGTTCATCGCGACCGATCGGACCTTGAAAAAAAAATAGCCCTCGTACTACTACGAAGTAACTCGCGTACTAGTACGGACGATAATTCGCCTCTCTGACAGCTGTTATTCAGGTCAAGGTCAGACAGACAGCTCATACCTCTAGTCCGGTGGTTTCATGTAGGGGCGGGAACCCGTCCCACCACACCCCCGTCGCTAGGAACAGCACACGACCAAACCGGCACGTGACAGGTCTAGTGAATTTGTCAAACTGCTTACGTGAAATATTCTCCCACAGTGTGATTTCAATACCATGGATTCTTGGGAGACTAACTCGCCGTATGCAGAAACACCCCGTGTTGACGTGTACGTAAATAAAGTTTCTTACGTAAACGAAAGAATGCGTGGGATAGGATTTCCAAGTGAGTAGTATCAGAATTGAATTGTCAAAGCACATCGAACGTTTTGCTTCATATCAATAAGGGACATGTTATAAAAATAAATTAATTAAACGTACCTCCTCTTCGTGCTTCCAAATGAAAAGAACTTGTTTAATGGTAAATTAAAGCATTCTGCTTTTGCAGTGCCTATTAAACGTATCAAAATAAACGTTGCCAGGCTGAGTGGCTCAGACGGTTCAAGCTCTGGTTTCATGAACTTAGCAGGCTCGATCCTGGCTCAGTCCGCTGGTATTTGAAGGTGCTCAAATACGTCCGCTTCTGATCGGTAGAATTACAGGCACGTTAAAGAATACCCGTGGGCAAAATTCCGAAACCGCGCGTCTCCATTGGCACGTAAACATTTATTATTATTATTATTATTATTATTATTATTATTATTATTATTATTATTATTATTATTATTACTGAGCGAGTTGGCCGTGTGATTAGGAGCGCGCGGCTGTCAGCTTGCATTCGTCGTAGAGCCACCTACGAATATTATAATAAAAACTGTGTTAGTCCATTATTACTAACTATTACTAAAATAAAAGTTAAACGCCCCACTCAAACTCCGTAGCTGGTAATCTGTCAGAAAACACTACAGAAAACACTGAACTTTTAACAAGTCCGAATTATTATTAATCTTATAATTGCGGACATGTCTCCGGAATTACCGAAACATGTACTTACAAATTGTTTTACGTCGCACCGACACAAGTAGGTCTTACGGCGACGATGGGAGGGAAAAGGGATACAAGTGGGAAGGAAGCGTTCGAGGCCTTCATAAAGGTACAGTCCCAGTATTTCCCTGATGTGAAAATGGGAAATTACGGAAAACCATCTTCCCGGCTGCCGACAGCGGAGTTCGAATCCACTATCACCAAAATGCAAACTCACAGCTGCGCGCCCCTAACCACACGACCAACTTATTCTAACCTCTAATGCCGGACTGAGTAGCTCGGACGGTAGAGCGCTGGTCTTCTGATCCCACCTTGGCAGGTTCGATGGCGGCTCAGTTCGGTGGTATTTGAAGGTGCTCAAATAAGCCAGTCTCGTGTCTGTAGATTTACTTGCACTAAAAAACACTGCGGTAAAAAATTCTGGCATTTCAGCGTCTCCGAAAACCGTGAAAATTAGTTAGTGGAACGTAAAGACATTATTATTATTATTATTATTAGTAGTAGTAGTAGTAGTTTTTTTTTGCTAGGGGCTTTACGTCGCACCGGCACAGATAGGTCTTATGGCGACGATGGGATAGGAAAGGCCTAGGAGTTGGAAGGAAGCGGCCGTGGCCTTAATTAAGGTACAGCCCCAGCATTTGCCTGGTGTGAAAATGGGAAACCACGGAAAATCATCTTCAGGGCTGCCGATAGTGGGATTCGAACCTACTATCTCCCGGATGCAAGCTCACAGCCGCGTTGCCTCTACGCGCACGGCCAACTCGCCCGGTAGTAGTAGTAGTAGTAGTAGTAGTAATATTATTATGATTACGGAAGTTCTAATTAAGCGGGTCCATTACAGTCATCACTTTACCTATCGGCACTTACTGTCCAGTAATAAGCCTTCTGTCCGCCTGTGTGGTATAGTGGTTAGTGTGATTAGCTGCCACCCCCCGAAGGCCCGGGTTCGATTTCGAGCTCTGACACGAAATTTGAAAAGTGGTACGAAAGTTGGAACGGGGCCCATTATGCCTCGAGAGGTCAAATGAGTAGAGGTGGTTTGATTCGCACCTCAGCCATCCTGAAAGTGGTTTCCCGTAGTTTTCCACTTCTCCAGGCAAATGCCGCGATAGTACCTAGGTTAAGGCCACGGCCGCTTCCTTCCCTCTTCCTTTTCTATCCCTTCCCATCCCCCGCAAGGCCCCTGTTCATCCTAGCAGGTGGGGCCGCTTGGGCGAGGTACTGATCATTCTCCCCAGTTGTATCCCCAACCCAATGTCTCACGCTCCAGGACACTGCCCTTGAGGCGGTAGAGGTGGGATCCCTTGCTGAGTCCCAGCGAAAACCAACCCTGGAGGGTAAACATATTAGGAAAAGGCAGAATAAGCCTTCTATTACAAATGCCCGGCGGCAATTCCACAGTAGCTCTTTTTCCTTCGAGCAATGTTCACGATGGATGAAACTACGGTTTTTGAAATTTGTCTCATTAATAACAATTTCACTGAATACTTATAGTCTTTTCTTTCAGTGCCCACCGTCCTTTCATTGACCTGAAAAGTTTATGAATAAGCATAGACAACTCGCATTGTCTATTGTCAGGAGTTCATCGTAGAGTGTCGCAATAACAGCACAGAAATTTTGCGCCCATTTTTCATTACTTATTAACTATTTCCTTTAATTTTGTCAGCTTGGATCACTGAGTAATGCCAATGACGTCTTCTAAATCACACACAACTACACAACACTTGATTCGCATGCATGTGGTGGTACGGATCTTCGACGTCACTGTAAGAATTCTGTGTACTTTTCACACAGACTACCCTAGACCGGTTTTCGAGTACAGCAAGTGGCCAGGCACGTGAGTCAACCTCTCCTACTTGCCAAGCCTTTAGGGGAAGTGCACAACAACATGTGTTGGCCTGCGATAAGAAACAGGTTCAACAAGCCCTATACTCTGCTACTGTACTTCCACTACGCGTGGACAGAATGACGTAACCGGCGTATCCTACTACGGCCGTTCAAAACACATTAGCTCCTGAAATATTTGGCTCAGTTATGGGCAAACTAATAGGACAAGGTAAAAAGTACATAGCATATATTGTGAGATGTATTTTTCTTTACCGACTAGCTTAATATCTGCACGTATACCCCTAACAGCCTGTATAGTTCGTTCTAATTAGTTGATTCTTCTCATATCTTACCCATTTCTTTAATTAGAGCATAGTTAGGCAAGTAATACACTTCTATGTTCAAACACCAGAGATTTTGTCATTAAATACAGCATTTTAAAACGAAACCAAAAAATTTATCTCTTTGGTGTAAATATCAGGTAATTCCAACGACTTCAACATTTTAATACAGGTTAAGTTTAGTGCAGTCTATTTTTTATTTTGATGCAGGATACCTTATTCACTCCAGTTCTATCAATATCTCAAATTTGAGATTAATGGAAAGAAAACTGAATTTTCTATTTAGATTTTTGATTATCTCAAAATGGAGTAAAATGGAGCCACCTGGTTCTTTCACCGAGGCCTTCAATTCAACATACAGTTAGCACAGGAACAGGTCCATGCAGTACAAACGCTGATTCAAAATTAAATGTTGTAAAAATTGTGTTAATTTGTATGTTATGTTATAAGGCATCAAGAAATCAAGAGTCAAATTATGCATGTGCTACGAATAATTAAAATGTGGTTAATTAACAAGTGCTACGCAAATAACGAGATACGGCGGAGTGCAGTAGCGCTCAGCAGATAAGGAAAAGAAATGCTCAATTTATTATTTTAATAAATTAAGACTGTAGATTAATGCGTTGTCCGATATTGTTTTAATGCAGTGTATGTGTATATATTAAGTTCATGTAACAGAGAACTAATAATAATGGCAGTTATGTGAATTATCTATTGTAATAATCATATGTTAAATCCGGAGATTAAAGCAGTCAGATTGGCGATCGAAGTCTGATTGTTGCAAGCTCGATATAATAATAATAATAATAATAATAATAATAATAATAATAATAATAATAATAATAATAATAATAATAATAATAATAATAATAATAATAATAATAATAATAATAATAATAATAATCAAAGTGTAATGCAGTTGTCGAACTTTAACTATGACAATAATAATAATAATGACACTTTGGAATTTAAACCGAATTAAATCAAAGCAATGCATGCAAATTTTAGTTGATGAATAGACTGTATCATTGTGAAGGCAATCATATGTGCAGATAGATGGCCATGATACAGGCTGTGTTAATGAATCATTGTTAACTCGCAAGATACACAGATAAATGGAATACGGGTCCAATTGGAAGCTATTGAAGCTGATTATAAGTGTTGAGTGTACGATATCCCTGAAAATGTCAGAAGTGAATTTTGTCTTTAATGTAAAGGAAAGCTAATTGAATATAGAAGTGAGCCTGAGACGGATGCATACAATTTCGTCGCGACGAATAATTAAAATACGTCTTTTAGGGTAAAAGAAGGATAAGGTAGAATATTAGTAGCCGTACAGATAGGAGTAAATCTACGATGATATATGCGAGGAATGAATATTAAAGACGCAAATGATGAACAGGGATACTAAAGAATTAATTGAACGTAACGGACCCATATGAGATCAACTTATTAGCGAGCTAGCAATGAATATCACATAAGTTTTGCTTATGAAATTTTGAAATATCTGATGATGTATGATAAGGTAGATAAAATGCTTTGTAATCGTGAAAGGATTGCCGACAATGGTAAGTAATATTGATAAATATTACAACATTAAATATTGTAACTGTAGTGAATCATCGTATATTCCAAATGGATGTTTCCATGTGATTAACCATGGTAACTAACGAATAAAATAATTGATTAATTAATTGATTTGGTGAATATTAATCTTCATTACACGAACTTGCATACAACAATCATGAATTAATTAAGGTATGTTAATAATCGTACATTTTTGCGGACATTTGCGTCACTCGTAACAATTTAAATCAAGGGTTTGATGATTATTTAAATAAGCTTGGAATGTCGTGAACATTAAGTTATGTAAATAGTAGATTGTAGATAAATTGTGATGTGTTGAGTCATTTTCCGGAACACTACTTCGTTAGTGTTGTGTTATCATTTTGTAAATATTAATTTTGCTTATAGTTTCATATTCAAATAGGTGATAGAGTTAGGTAGAATGGACAGCCCGTTAGTCTCAGTCAAAATAATGGCCGGGTTATCTTTACTTCCTAGAACGGGAACGCAAAACCTATGTAATTTTTTTTTTTTTTTTTTTTTGCTAGGGGCTTTACGTCGCGCCGACACAGATAGGTCTTATGGCGACGATGGGATAGGAAAGGCCTAGGAGTTGGAAGGAAGCGGCCGTGGCCTTAATTAAGGTACAGCCCCAGCATTTGCCTGGTGTGAAAATGGGAAACCACGGAAAACCATTTTCAGGGCTGCCGATAGTGGGATTCGAACCTACTATCTCCCGGATGCAAGCTCACAGCCGCGTGCCTCTACGCGCACGGCCAACTCGCCCGGTCCTATGTAATTTAAATGTCACAATGAATTAAGTGTAATAATAGGCTTAAGGTCAGGTCAACGAACCGATTGGTCATGTGTAAATATAATTGAACGCCGCAAACTCAGCTATCAGTGTGAAACATATTTGCCAGTGTCAGTGATGTATTATGAAGTGTAAACAAATGGGTGTGTTGACGCAACCAGTGGCAAATAATAATAATAATAATCAATTGGAGAGAAGGCTAAGTTGACCACTGACCCACCATACGTAATTCTTTTGTTAATTTTGTTAGTATTGGTCCAATAGGTTCACAGTGGATTTATGTGTAATATTATCATGGCTGATAATTGTGTCTTTAATATTATTTATGGTAAATGTATCGACAGCCAGGTCTGGCCACATCCAGCCTTTGAACAATTATAAATGGGTAAGACTACATTGAACTGAAGTGATGTTTTGTGTTCATGGTCACATTTCAAAGCTTAGGTCAAACGTTTACATTTTATGAGAATACTATTTAACTGTTTGGAGTCATTAATTAATTATTGAGTGACAAATAAAATTTAGAGTTTTAATCTTAACAACTTTACGTAACTTCAGTTAGTTTTGAGTCGTTAGTGTGGTTAAGTTATGAAACCTCTTTTGGAATACAGTCAGGGGATGTTTTGAAGTTTGTTCACTATTAATCTTAATTTTCTGATGTAACTAATTTTTTAAAATCTCAGCTCTTATAAATATCATTGCATTATGTTCGAATTTACTGATATTTCACTTAATTTCACTTTATTTAAATTCAATTTCCTTTTCATTTGATTTACAATTTTATTCAAATTTAACTTAATTGTCATTTGCTTTTGATTAATAAAAGTTTACTTAATTTAATCTTATTCATTCTTGGGGTTACATTATTTAGTAGTGTCCGGCTCCATGGCTAAATTGTTAGCGTGTTGGCCTTTGGTTACATGGGTCCCGGGTTCGATTCCCGGCAAGGTCAGGAATTTTAACCATCATTGGTTAATTTCGCTGGCACAGGGGCTGGGTGTATGTCCCGTCTTCATCATCATCCCATTCTTATCACGACGCGCAGGTCGCCTACGGGAGTCAAATCGAAAGGCTTGCACCTGGCGAGCCGAACATGTCCTCGGACACTCCCGGCACTAAAAGCCATACGTCATTTCATTTTTCATTATTTAGCAGTTAGGTCATTCATGGCAACCCTACACCAGCCCTGTACGAGGAATTACTTGACAGTACTACACCCTGAGAAAAGAATCTACTTGGTGGTAAGTGGTGTTTCTTTTCCAGCTGGCCGTGGCAGGAGCTGGAAGAGGCTCATTACCACGCTTGCTCTGGTCAAAAGGGCACAACATGTGTGTGTATTAATTGGGTCATCATAAATTAAACTAACACAATAAAACAGTTACTGATTTATTCGCAACACAATTGTGTATTTGAGTGAAACTTGATAATGAATATGAACACATCATACTTATCAATAGAAATAAGAATGCATTTTTTTTTTGCTAGGGGCTTTACGTCGCACCGACACAGATAGGTCTTATGGCGACGATGGGATAGGAAAGGCCTAGGAGTTGGAAGGAAGCGGCCGTGGCCTTAATTAAGGTACAGCCCCAGCATTTGCCTGGTGCGAAAATGGGAAACCACGGAAAACCATTTTCAGGGCTGCCGATAGTGGGATTCGAACCTACTATCTCCCGGATGCAAGCTCACAGCCGCGCGCATCTACGCGCACGGCCAACTCGCCCGGTAATGCATTTTTAAGACTGGATCTAATTTGACGAATTTTCAGGTTGTCAATTTTAATACGTGGGAGAAAGACTCGATCTGAATGGTTTTTCGGTATTCACAAAGAACATCTTTCTTACTTGGAGTAACACTCCCTATACTTCTTTATTGCCTCTTAGTTGTCGTCATGTTAGGGTGCGTCCCATTTTACCTTACATAAGGTATGACGTAAAGACGTCAGTACGAGAGCTTAATCCAGACTGTCAAGAACAATATCCTTTGAGAGTCAATGCAGTTAATAGCTAGGTGTAATTCATTGTCGGATTAAAGGCTTCAACAGATGATTTTCATGATATTTTTTAACAAAGCGCTCATTAGGGAGTCAAAGAGCAGCTGCATGAATCCAATTATTTTAGAATATCGTCGGTAGATTCGTAACCGAGTCGATATAAAAAAACTTGGAAATTGCCACGGCTTTTAAAGGGACACTAACACGACATAGTCTTAAACACATTACTTTCCCCCAGAGGCTAATGCGTCCTTGTTGAGTAGTAGCGGCGATTAGGAATTAGAACTGCGGGGGCACAAAATATATACAGACAACAAACAGTACCCGGGTTTTTGGGATACAGCGGTTGGCGGTGGGGGTTAGGGTTATATACAGCAAAACTGAAGAACAAGCTGCAAAATGGTAAGATTTTTTATGCTCTCTGAGCGAATTTCGAAGGGCAGGTAAAGGTTAAGAGTTTACCCATTCAAGTGCTTTGATAGTAGTTTTTTTTAAGGTTTTGATTCAATAGTATACAATAAAAGTTTCACCAAAGGAACGATACTATGCGTTTAATACAATTAAATGAAAGTACGGCGTGATTATACAATTAAAATAATTTAGTATTTGATTACTCTACTCCTGGTACCCTTCCTCGCAGCACGTGCAAAGTCTCTACTACTTGCTGTGACGCTATACAAATCGGTGAGCAGAGACGAACGACATTTTGTGCGTATTTCAGCTAGTAATTTTGTTAGCAATTATTAAAGACAATAAAGGAAAGAACTAGCCAATAAGACGACGGGACTTACCCCAAAACTTTTTAAAAATAATTCTTATAGTTCCTAGTTTCAGACGGCTAAAATACGAATAAAAATGTAATTTTTTTCTCCAAAAAGTGGGCGTGGGGTGGGACTGCCCACCTCCCCCACTAATCGCCGCTACTGTAGCTGACTCTGGCATTGCTTCCACGGTGTTTTGAAAGAGTACGGTACTAACGTGACATTTTGCTGTAATACTTTATGTAACTCTCTCCCGGCAGCTGTAAACTTCAAAACAGCAAACGGCCTACTTCAATCTGGCATCGCTTCTACGTTCTTTGAGAAAGGACACTCACATGACATTGTACATTTCTCCCAGCGGTTCTTTACTTGAAGGCGTGGAATGGTAACAATGAGAAATCATCTGATTCTGAACATACTCTGCTTCTCGCTGTAATCTTCCCTCTTCAACCACTCTTGTTCAACTCTCGGCGGTATCTCCAAACACCATGACGTAAAACCAATCATATTATTATCAACTATCGTCTTCCTGAAAAGTCGTTAAAATTAGAATTATGACACTTTTGATTTTTTTCATATTCACGCTTTTCATGCCTCTCCTTTCCTTCGCCAGCACTTTCTTTCTGAGGAGTGTAATGCCTCTTCTTCTTTCTCCTGATATGAAACTAGTTCTCCTTATCATCCTTTCAGAAGGACAAAAGGCATTAAAATGAAATAAAATACAATTCCTGGCTTAGGTTACATCAGGGAAGGAGCGTTAAGATAAAGCAAGGAACTTAACGTAGAGTCAACATCTCAAGACTGTTGCTACATCGGCGGATCGCTCATAGCTGTTTGCATGGTGCGATCTGCCTCGCAGATGTATTCTTACAATAATCTTTTCAATAGCGAACCACCGAGCAAGTTGGCCGTGCAGTTAAGAGCGCGCACCTGTGAGCTTGCAGGTTGTAGATGGTGGGTTCGAACCCTACTGCCGGCAGCCTTGAAGATAGTTGTCCGTGCTTTTCCATTTTCACACCAGGTAAATGGTTGGACTGTACCTTAATGAGGGCCATGGCCGCTTCCTTTCCCCTCCTAGCCCTTTCCTATCCCGTCGTCACCATAAGACCTATCTGCGTCGTGCGTATTTCACAGCCGCGCGACCCTAACCGCACGTCCAACTTGCCCGGTGAGAAAAATTTAAAGATCTCATATGTACTTCAGCAGACACTAATTTATTTAAGAATGTACACTTGTACGAGAGTTGTTTTATTTCACCTCATTGTCCAGGCCTGTTACAAGTTCTCTTTCTGTACACACATCTCAAGAAGGAGCAGAAGAAGTTCCCAACGTTTCATTACCATTAGAGCTTTCTAATTCTATTTCATTGTCTACGTGTAGTCCGGCTCCATGGCTAAATGGTTAGCGTGCTGGCCTTTGGTCAAAGGGGTTCCGGAAGGGTCGAGAATTTCAACCATCATTCGTTAATTTCGCTTTCACGGGGGCTGGGTGTACGCGTCGTCTTAATCTTCATTTCATCCTCATCACGTCGCGTAGGTCGCCTGCGGGTGGCAAAAATAAAACCTGAAACTGGCGAGCCGAACATGTCCTCGGACACTTCCGGCACTAAAAGCCATACGCCATTTTTCATATCTAACCGTACTACACGTTCTGTCGCTGTGCAAACATCTCAAGTATAAGAGAAGCAAGATGAGGTAGAGAGAGGAGATTTAAACGCCTCTTAATCAGGAAAGCAGTTGAAGATTTTACCTACAGACGCCACTGCAGAAGAACATACTTAATCGAAACAAGTTCTATAATTTCCTACTCAACCGTCTGCATGTAGACTCAGTGTTAACAACACGCCTCTGTTACCCTTTGTAGATGTAAGGTATGAGATAAACGTTTCCCTTTAATGCCCTTTAGCCCGTTAGAAACCTTTAGCCTTTAAGTGCCTTTTAGCCCTTCAGTGCCATTCAGCACCGTAGCCTCTTAGTGCCCTTTAGCCCTTTAGTCCTTTAGTTTTGTATAGCAGCCACCTTGTCTAGTAACCGTTGCGTCAGCTCCCGAGCTTTAGTCCGATTAGACTAAAAGGTCCTACGTTACAAGTAGTGAGCCCCAAAGGTAGCTCCCCAAGTTAGCCCACTTTGAGTAATGTAGTGTATATAGCAGCAATCTTGCGTAGTAGCCCTTTTATCAGCTCCCAAAAGTTAGTTCGAAAAGACTAATAGGTACTATTTTACGAGTTGTTAGACCTTCAGTTAGCTACTCAGAGTTAGCCCCATAAGATTATTGTAAGCAGCCACATTTCCTAGTAGCCTTTGCGTCAGTTCCGAAACGTTAGGCCGATAAAACTATTAGATCCTAAGTTACAAATTTTGAGCCCTTGAGGTAGCTCTGCATAGTTAGGCCCATAAAGTAATGTATAGCAGTCATCTCGCCTAGTATAGCAGTTAGGTTAAGCCTTTGTTCGAGTCCAAGCCTGAATGGTTAACCTTGCACTCTTACGCGATTAGCTTCTTCGGGCATCGGACTAGGGTCTGTAAAATTAATTCCCGTGTGACGTTAAGAATGGAGACAAATCTTAGCCTGTATTATTAAACTTGCACTCTTATGCAGTTAGCCCGTGTGTCGAATTTTGAGTCTGTTAGATTAAGCTTGCACTCATGGGCATCGAACTTGGGTCTGTGAGGATAAGCCTGGGGTCGAATCGAAGTCTGTAAGGTTAAGCTGGGAAACGTATTGTGTTGTGTTATTTATATATGGAAAAATGTGAATTTGAGCAAACATGAAGACTTAGTTCCTGAGTCAGAGGAATCCTAGTAATTCATATTACGTAGCATCAAGGGAATATAAATAATTTTTGAGCCTATCGCTGGCTGGTGCACGCCGCTGTAAGTCAGACCCTGTAATTACGGTAGGCGGCGGCATCCATGAGAAGGAAACTACGTGTTAGTGTTTTGGAGAGAATTTATTGTGTGATGTGTGAATTGAAGGAATACACTAGAATGCACCATATGCGATTACACTCCCATAACTCGGTCCGAATTCAACACCGGAACTCCTCGGCAAAGGAATCAGACAGCTTATGTAAACGGAAAAGCATTAAGAATTAAATCTGACCATGAAAACTCAAAACAATATATGGAAATCAATTATGGTCATTATAATAACGATTCAATGTGTTCGAGGGGCTGCCTGGCCTAGGCAGAAGTCATACGCGGTAAATCAGGAAGGACGTGGGTTCGATTCCCCGTCAGGAAGCCAAAAATTTGTAACGAGATTTTCACTTCCGAAGGTGCACATGGCTCTGAGGTTCACTCAACCTACACCGAAAATGAGTACCAGGTTAATTTCTTGAGGCAAAGGTGGCCGGGCGTAGAGCTAACCACTCTACCCCATCAAGTGCCGAGGTTACGGATAATCTTTACACTCCACCCCTCCCAGGGCATTCATGGCCTGTACGGAGAAGTCTTTGCTCTGCTTTTTTTTCCTACGTGTTCGACAATCGTTCAACCTCTATCGGTCTTAAGAGTCGTCGGAAGCAAACACCTAACCGACTATGCTACACGGTGATCTGGAAATAAATAAATAAATGTATAATAAGCTGAAGGGAGGATTAGTGCGCTCACTTCAGAGCAAGTGCTTAAGCAAGCGGGGATCAGTGGAAACTGTGTTGCAAGCGAATCGCTAGGATTATCAGAGCATTCAGTGAATTAGAGGAGAATACACCTTATGTACACATCGGCATAAAAACAACGTAACAGTCAATTAGTAGAGTGTTAAGAATAGACAGAGTTTTTCCATTGGACGATGGTCAGAGTAATCCGAGGAGAGTTCGAATCGTAATTGAAGGGATGTGCTGTGAGCGATAGAATGAAAAGAGGAAATTTAAATATTATGCTACGATTAACCATCAGAATAAAATATGTGAGACGTCGGAACTGAAGGGAATCTATTATTTTCCCTCCAGGAAACTTTTTGCGTGACCACCCACATAAAAAGTAAGTAAAGTAAATTCGTGTTCTCAATCCGAAATGTTGTAGCTTTTTTCAGGCACACCCCCAATGGAGGTGAGATGCATTTACCATTTTAACCAGATACCAGCCATCCTACCATTCTTAGATCTTTGGCAATACTAGGAATTTGACCCGGGCCTCCGATGACGGCAACTAGTAGGAGTAACCGTAACGCTACGGAGGCGAACACACACACACATTTTTTATTTTTTTATTTTCAAAATCTTCCTCCACTTGGAGGTTGCCAAAGAGAAAGAATACACAAACAATTCTTTCAAAAATATAATAAGTAATTTATGTCTCAGTCTGGCGTGTCTCAGTCTGGCGAGTATAAGTGGGATACAGCAGATAGATTTTTTAAATTGTGAAGTGTAGAACTATAGTGTTTGTAAATGTTAATCATTCATATTATTTTGTCCGCCTCTGTGATGTAGTGGTTAGTGTGACTACCTACCACCCCTGGAGGCCGGAGTTAGATTCCCAGCTCTGCCACGAAATTAGAAACGTGGTACGAGGACTGGAACCGGGTCCACTCCCACCCCAGGCCCCTGTTCAGTATATCAGGTGTGGCCACCTGGGCGAGGCATTGGTCTTCTTTCCCACATGCAACCCCGATCAAATGCCTTACGCTCCAGAATACTGCCTTTGATGTGGTATAGGTGGGATCCATCGCTGTGTACGGCGGATAATCCAACCCTGGAGGGTAAACGGATTACATTTTCCTATGTACAGTAGGATCAAATGAATGTTAATATTTCTTGTGCCTTTTGCAGGCTGGAAGTCAGACCCTCTAATAAATGTAGACAGTGACAGCCATGAGAAAAAGCTACGTGTTAGTGATTTGGAGGATAATGTGTTGTGTGATGTGTGAATTATCCATAATTCATGTTCCCATGCTGTTAAGAATACAACGTAAGGAAGAAATTGCACAAAATATGTCTGGATGTTGGAGCGTAAGATGCGGGTCCCATATACAGTAAATGTATCGGGTTCTGCGGGAAGTTTCGAGTTTCCTCTTAGGATTATTATTATTATTATTATTATTATTATTATTATTATTATTATTATTATTATTATTATTATTATTATTATTATTATTATTGGGGCAAAAGTCATGGCAACTATTTTTTTTCTTGTAGATATATGAACGGATCACAAACGTATATGTTTCGTGTGGAAGTTGTGCAGGCATAGTGTGTATGCAGAACAACAGATGGCTCTGTGATAGCTGGTAGTAGCGCAGCGAGGGCAGTGAAATCAGTCAGTTGGTGAGCGTCGTGCGAGATGGACGTAAGCCGTGTTGAGCAGCGCGCTTACATCAAAATAGCCGTTCACCGAGGGAGAAATGCGATGGAATGTCACAGTGAATTAGTGGAAGCCCATGGGAATAATGTCCTACCATACCGTACAGTAGCACGATGGGTAGGAACGTTTCAGCAAGGACGTGTGTCAACCAGTGATGAGCAACGTTCGCGACGACCTGACAGTGTGCGGACCGACGTGGCACGTGCCGTCATCGAGCAGCTCCTGGATGAAGACAGACGGACGCTACTGGAGTTAGAGAGGGCAAGTGGCATCGAGAAACGCACCGTCCACAGGATATTGCGTAATGAGCTGCAACTGCGCAAAATCGCATCGTGGTGGGTACCGCAGGCACTGACGGAATTTCAAAGGTGGGTGCGCTATGCAATATGCTCCGACCACCTTGCACGCTGGCAACAGGACGGCGATCAATATTCTTGTCACGAATAATCGCCATCGATGAATTCTGGGCCAGGACATACGAACCAGAACTGAAAGGTCAGTCCGCGGATTGGCGACATGCTTGATCACCAAGGAGGCAGAAGGTCCGTCAGAATCCTTCCCCAGTCAAATTGATGGTTATCGTCGCGTATGACGTCAGGGGTGTCTCTGTTTGCCACTTTGTTCCACATGGCAGAACAGTAACCGCACAGTACTACAGGGTCTTCCTGGTGCGACAGGTACGACGTGGCGTTTGGGAGAAACGTCCGGATCTTGTGGACAGTGCAATAATCCTGCACGACACTGCAAAACCACATAAAGCAGAGTGTGTAGGACAGCTACTGCGACGTTGGAGATGGGAAGAATTGGAGCACCCTCCTTACTCTCCCGACATTTCGCCCCGTGACTTTGATCTCATTCGAAAGATTAAGGAACCACTAGGGGATAGGCGGTGTGCAACACGAGAGGACATTGCTAATGCTGTGCGCCAACAGGTGACCCGATTCACACATGGTGCGGCAAATGCTGAGGCAGATGGTATTCAGCGCCTCCCACATCGTTGGCAGCGTGTGGTGTCAGTAGCAGGGGACTACCTTGAGTGTCTTTAAGCCCAGGTTTGTCATGTCAACTTTATGTGTACTGTGTTGTCATTCTTTTGCACCGGGAAGGCCATATTGCCCTGTATACTACCGTAATAAATTAGTGTGTTACGATATTTCAGTGCTATTCATTACCCCCACATATAGTTAACACCTTGTCCTTTCGTCTGTAAATGTCACATTTTCCAACCGGACTGGTATCTTCAAGAAAAGAATAATTGCCTTGACTTTTGCTCCAACCCTCGTATTATTATTATTATTATTATTATTATTATTATTATTATTATTATTATTTTATTATTATTATTATTATTATTATTATTATTATTATTATTATTATTATTATTATTATTATGCATGGTATGTGTCATGCTATTGTCATGTGCTGTATGAAGCGTACAACCTATGGAGATATGAATATTAAGTTGAAATTCTTTCCTTTAACAAAATACCCATGTCAATAAAAATGTTCTCTGTATTTGAGTGACTCTTCATCAATTCTAAGATGCCATTCTCCAAGTGCTGCGTTGCTGAAGTGCTTCTGGAAAGTATGTAAATACCCTAATTGTTTCCTGTTCAAAGAACTCTGGAGAGTTCGAAACAAGTAGTCAGCTGGCACAGTATCCATTAAATATGGTGGGGGCCTCTGCTGGCGGAACCTAGTGTTTACAGTGCATTATGTCTTCTGGTATGGGCTAGAGCAATTTTGTTATTTTCATTAACCTGTCTCAGTCTTATCCTTGGCTTTGACAATATGAAAGTTACTGAGGTATGAGTGATGCTAGTAATGCCATTTTTTATACAGCCAGTCCCAGTTATAAATGGGGTGAAAATGTTGCTCATAGGGTCGGTTGATGCATGCATTTCAGTGGGCTTGGCAGACTGATATGTAGTAGCAAATTCTTTCCCAGTGAGGAAAGCAACGGGAAACTACAACACTGCTCATTTCCCTAGTACGACTCTTCAGTGATGCCTAGGCCATCTATGACAGCTGATGGTGGAGCTGTTGAGGATCCAGCCAGCCTTTAGTTTGAGGACTGAACATACATACATACATACATACATACATGTGTAATAACATCTCTTGTAATTCCGTGCAAGTTTCTGTGAGTGATCTAATAATAATAATAATAATAATAATAATAATAATAATAATAATAATAATAATAATAATAATAATAATAATAACGTTATTGGCTTTACGTCCCACTACCTACTTTCTAGGTTTTCGGAGACGCTGAAGTGCCGTCATTTATTCCCGCTGAAGTTCTTCTGCGTGCCAGTAGATCCACCGACATTTTTTTTCGAGGCTGACGTCTTTGAGCACCTTCAAATACCACCGACTGAGCCAGGATCGAACCTGCCAAGTTCGGGTCAGAAGGCCAGAGCCTCAACCGTCTGAGCCACTCAGCCCGGCCAGTAATCAATTATATGTGAGGCCTGTTGTTGTCCTGGTGGAATAAAACGTCCTTGACGTTCGTTATTTTCGGATTCTTTGTTGAATCCTTTGATGAAATTTTAGCAGATGTTTACGAACATATTGGTCGTCTGATTGCATGTGGATAGCTCATTGATAGAAATGCTTTGAAATACAAATTTCAAGTGAACACAATCACTTTCTTTGTACGAATATCTCGCAAATCACTTCCGAAATATTGATTCATCTGATTAAGGAAACGACATTTCAAAACTGAGATCAGTCGAACAGAGTCTAGTCGTTACACTAAATTGAGGGATTACGAAGCACCACCATCTCTAGAATGACACGGGGCCTCGGTTGGATCTATCATCTCTATATATAAAACTAGCAAGATACCCGTGCTTCGCTACGGTATTATACTGAAATTTATAATTGAATGCTTATTGTTTTAGATATATAATCCGCCGAAATTCGCGATCTGACTCGTTTTCTGCGAGAATCCACCAAAATTCCCGATCTGACTCGTTTTCTATTACATTACGGCACGTTTCCTCCCATTTTTCAATCTTCCTTTCCAGCAATCGATTTCGTACTTCCCGGTCTAGTCTCAGGTATTCCTCCCGGTCAGTTGGGTCCGTAAATCTTTGCCATCTTTTTCTATAATCATTTTAATATGTATAAATTCCTTCAGGAGATCCGGCGTGGTGTCATATTGGGTGCTTTGGCGGCACTGAACCCGCAGCCGGACTGCATTCTTAGTCATTACCCGTCCAGGAGCCTTTTCCAGCGCGGTCCGCACATTTGACGACGGTCCGGAACATTATTATTATTATTATTATTATTATTACTATTATGTGTTGCTGGAATGGCTGATGACAGGGAAAACCGGAGTATCCGGAGAAAAACCTGTCCCGCCTCCGTTTTTTCCAGCACGAATGTCACATGGAGTGACCGGGATTTGAACCACGGAACCCAGCTGTGAGAGGCCGGCGCGCTACCGCCTGAGAAACGGAGGATACTTATAAGTACATTAAGAACAGTAAAATCAATTGGTCTCACCTCCTTCTACACCCCACCGCCGTTAAGTTTATTTACCGCCACCCCCGCCCCCCCCCAAAAAAAATTAACAGAAGGCTTGTTTCTGTATGTTTAAAGGAGATTCCAAACACCAATGTTCACGTCTATTGCCTTCAGGTTTGAGATATAAGTATCCCCATAAAAATAATTTATTTTTTTCACTTCATTTCACACTACTCTTCCCCCCCCCCCCCCCAAGTGAATTTTCCCGCAAGAAATACTTGTTTCTTTAATAGTAAAAGATCTTCTAAATACCAATTATCACGACTCTAACTTCTTCAGTTTTTGATTTATGTGTCCCCATGAAAGAAATTCAATTCCTTTACACTCCCACCCTCCAAGATGGTTTCCCCACCGAAACGCGTTTATCTTTGTTTTTAAAGGAGATCTAAATACGAATTTTCACGTCAGTAACAACTTTAGTTTTTATTAGATGTATGCATTCTCATACAATTAAGTCAATTAAATTTTCAATTCTTTCACCCCCGCCCCCCTTCATTGGATTTTCCGAGAATACGTCTTTCTTTACTTTTAAAGCAGATTGCAAATATCAAATTTCACATCTGTAACATCTTCATTCTTGAGATATCAGTAGCCTAATTAAAAGAATTCAACACCATTTTCAGTCACTTTTACCCACCCCCCACCACCCAAGTGGTATTTCCGAAAACTAAAATTACACGATTCGTTATGTATAATAGAGATAAAAAATACCACTTTCACTTCTGTAACATGTTAAGTTTTTTAGATATACTGTAAAAATTCTCATTTTAAAATTTCACCTCTTTTGAGTTCCCCTTAAGAGGAGTTTCCAAAAACAAATCACCTATGTTTCTTTACATTTACAGGAGATTCCAAACACCCACTTTTTACGTCTGTAACATTTTACGCTTCCAAGATATTCTGTAGATATAGCCTTTCAAAAAATTCACCCCAATTTGTCACTCCTGTTTAACCGCCATTAATTGGATTTTCCAAAAACTAAAAAAATACGTGTTTCTTTATTTTTAAAGGAGGTCACATATACAAATTTTCATTTCTGTATTATCTTAAGGTTCTGAAATATAAGTATCCTCATTAAAGGCATTCAACCCATTTTTCACCCTTTTACACCCCTCCTATTGGGATTTACAGGAAACAAAAGAATACGTGTTCCTTTATTGTTAGAGGAGATTCTAACTACCAAATTTTACATCTGTAAATTTTAAAGTTTTAAGATGTAGACACTCTCATTTTTAAAAAGTCACCCCCCTTTTCACCCCCCAATATTTGAATTTTCCAAAAACGAAAAAATACGTGTTTCTTTACTTTTAAAGTAGATCCCAAATACCAATTTTCAGGTCTGTAATATCTTCAGCTTCTGAAATATAAGTAGCCTCATTAAAGGCATTCAACCCATTATTCACCCTTTTACACCCTTCCTATTGGGATTTTCCGAAAACAAAAGAATATGTGTTTCTTTATATTTAAAGGAGATTCTAAATACCAATTTTTATATCAATACAGTTTAAAAGTTTTGAGATATAGATAAACTCATTTTAAAAAATCACCCCCTTTTCACCCCCCCCCCCCCGTTAATTGGATTTTCCAAAAACAAAAAAATACGTGTTTCTTTATTTTTAAAAGAGATCAAAAGTACCAATTTTCAGGTCTGTAATATCTTCAATTTCTGAGATATAAGCACCGGTATCCTGATTAGGCATTCAACCCCTTTTTCACCCTTTTTCACCCCTCCTATTGGGATTGTCTGAAAACAAAAAAATACGTGTTTCCTTATTTTTAAAGAAGATTCTAAATACCAATTTTCACATCTCTAAACTTTTAAAGTTTTGAGATATAAACACACTCATTTTAAAATTTCACCCCCCTTTTCACCCCCTTAGCGACGGAATATCCGAAAATCCTCTCTTAGCGAGCACCTACATCTTAATATGAATATATCCCCAAAATTTCATTTCTTTATGTCCAGTAGTTTTGGCTCGGCGATGATGAATCAGTCAGTCAGGACAAGCTTCTTTATATATATATAGATAACATGTCCTGACTGACTGACTGACTGACTGACTGACTGATTCATCATCGCCGAGCCAAAAGTACTGGACATAAATGAAATTTTGCAGATACATTTATATTAGTGTGTAGGTGTTCACTAAGGGAGGATTTTTGGATATTCCGGCACTAGGGAGGTGAAAAGTGGGGGGGGGTTGAATTTTTAAAATTAGTGTATCTATATCTCAAAAACTTAAAAAGTTTACAGATGTAAACATTGGTATTTGGAATCTCCTTTAAAGATAAAGAAAAACGTATTATTTGTTTTCAGAAAATCCCATTAACGGGAGTAAAAATGGGGGAAAATTGGTTTTACACCTTTCATGAGGAGACTTATATCTCAAAAACCGAAGATGTTACTGGCATGAAAACTGATATTTGGAATCTCCTTTAAAAATTAGCACGCATTTTTGGGGTGGGGTGAATCAGCTTGGCAGAGGGAGATGAAAACGGAGATGAATTCCTTTTACGGGGATACATATATCTCAAAAACCGAAGATGTTTCAGGCGTGTTAATTCGTATTTTGAAGTTTTTTTATAGAAACGAGTACTGTTTATTATTGGAAAATTCACTTAAGTGGGGAGTGTGAAAGGAAGTGAAAAAAGATGGTATTCTTTTCTGGAGAAAATTATATCTCAAAACTGAAGGTTACAGACGTGGAAATTGGTATTTGGAATCTCCTTGAAAAATACAGGAACACGCAATTTTTTGGGTGGGGTGAAACCAATATAACCGTCGGGGGTGGAGTGAAAAATGGGTTGAAATCTTTTAATGAGGATAAGTTACTTATACATCAAAAACTGAAGATGTTGTAGACATGAAAATTTGTATTTGAAATTTTCTTTCAAAGTAAAGCATTACGTCATCTTTTGTCTTTGGGAAATCCACTACCGAGCTTTATAGCTGCAGTCGCTTAAATGCGGCCAGTATCCAGTAATCGGGAGACAGTGGGTTCGAGCCCCACTGTCGGCAGCCCTGAAGATGGTTTTCCCGGTTTTCTCATTTTCACACCAGGCAAATGCCGGGGCTGTACTTTAATTAAGGCCACTGCCGCTTCCTTCCAATTCCTAGGCCTTTCCTATCCTATCGTCGCCATAAGGCATATCTGTGTCGGTGAGACGTAAAGCAAATTGCATGGAAAATCCACTTAAGTTGGGGTGAATTAATTGAAAAATGAGTTGAATTATTTGTATGAGGATACTTATATCTCAAAAACAAAAGATGTTACATAAGTGAAAATTTGTATTTGGAACTTCCTTTAAAAGTATACAAACACGCATTTTTGTGCCGTCGGGGGAGGGGAGGGAATGAACTTAATAGGCTGGGGTGGAAAAGGATTTGAATTCTTTTTATGAGGCTACTTATATCTCAAAAACTGTGAAGATATTAGAGGCATGAGTATTTGTATTTGGAATATTCTTACAAAGCCAAGAAACACATGTTCTTTTGCCTTCATAAAATCCACTTAAGGGGGTATGAATGAATTGAAAAATTAGTTGAATTTTTTGTATGAGTATATTCACATCTCAAAAACTAAAGCTGTTAAAGACGTGAAAAATGGTATTTGGAATCTCCTTTGAAAAGGAAGAATCACGCATTTTGGGAAGGGGGGAATCAACTTAACGGGTAGGAAGGGGGGGTTAAAAAGGAGTTGAATAACTTTGATGAGGATACATAAAAACTGAAGATGTTACAGAAATGAAAATTAGTATTTGGAATCTCCTTTGAAAAGAAAGAAACACGCATTTTTTTTCGGAAAATCGATTTAAGGGGTATGGGGTTGAAAATACGTAAATAAGAAGTTGAAATATGTTTATAAGGATACTTTATCTTAAAAATTTAGCTTTTACCGACGAGAAAGTTGGTATTTTGAATTTCCTTTCAAAATAAAGAAACGTGTAATTTTGTTTTTGTTTTTGGAATGTCCACTAAAGTCGGGTGAGAGGTGGAAAGAAGTGAAGAAGAAGTTGAATTATGTTAATGAGTATACATTTATCTCAAGAACTGAAGGTGTTACAGACGTACAGACATGAAAACTGATATTTGGAATCCCTTTTAAAAATAATAAACAGATTATTTTTGTTCTCGAAAAATGTACTTCAGGGGCTGAAAGGGATTGGAAATGCGGGTGAATTATTTTAAAATGAGTACTGGTATATCTATATTATATATAAAAAACTTAACATATTAGGGACAGGAAACTTGGTATTTGGAAAGTCCGTTAAAATTACAGGCACATGTACTTTTTGTATTTTTATGAGGATACTTATATCTTAAAGACTCAAGATGTTACAGACGTGAAAATTGGTATTTGGTATCTCCTTTAAAAATAAAGAAACACGTATTTTTATTTTCGGAAAATACACATAAATGGGGCTGGGTGTGGGGAAAGGGCTGATCAAGGGGTTCAGTTCTTTTTATGAGGATACGTACGTATATCTCAAAAACTGAAGATGTTACAGATGTTGGAATAGGTACTTGTAACCTCCTTTAAAAATAAAGAATCATGTATTTATCTTTTTCGACTTGAGAGAAGACTGTTTGTCGCATGTACGGATCTATGTCTCATGGTCGTCTTAGCCCTAAAAGGTATTACCACAAACATTGTTTACTAAGAATTTCTGGGGTAAAGGGAACTCAATTTTTGGGTGGGATTTTATACTTTAGGAATTTTCAGATACTGTCTTAGTACAATGCCGAGGAACGATTACTTTGATCAAATTACGAAATCCACGCGAGCGAACCCGCGGGTAATTGCTAGTCTATATATAAAGAGAAAAACATGTACTGACTGACTGACTGACTGACTGACTGACTGACTGACTGACTGACTGATTCATCATCGCCGAGCCAAAACTACTGGACATAAAGAAATGAAATTTTGAGGATACATTTACATTACAATGTAGGTGCACGCTAAGGGAGGATTTTTGGATATTCCGTCGCTAAGGGGGTGAAAAAGGGGGGTAAATTACTGAAATGAGTGTATCTATATCTCAAAACTTTAAATGTTTACAGATGTAAAATTTGGTATATAGAATCTCCTCTAAAAATAAAGAAACACGTATTTTTTGTTTTCGGAAAATCCCAATAGGAGGGGCGAAAAGGGTGAAGAAGTGGTTGAATGCATTTAATGAGAATACTTATATCTCGGAAACTGAAGATATTACAGACCTGAAAATTGGTATTTGGTATCTCCATTAAAAATAAAGAAACACGTAATTTTTGTTTTTGAAAAATCCAATTAATGGGTTTGGAAAGGGGGGTGATTGTTTTAAAATGAGTGTATCTATATCTCGAAACTTTATAAGTTTAAAGATGTAAAAATTGGTATTTAGAATCTCCTTTAAAAGTAAAGAGATATGCATTTTTTGTTTTCAGAAAATCCAAACAGGAGGGGTGAAAAGGGTGAAGAAAACGATTGAATGCCTTTAATGAGGACACTTATAGCTCAGAAACGTAATATATCACACACCTGAAAATTCGTATTTGGGATCTCATTTATAAATAAAGAAACACGTATTTTTTGTTTTTGGAAAATACAATTAATGGGGGTTAAACGGGAGTGACAAACTGGGGTGAATTTTTGGAAAGATTGTAACTACAGTATATCTCAGAAACGTAAAATGTTACGGACATAAAAACTGGTATTTGGAATCTCCTGTAAAAGTAAGGAAACATAGGTGATTTGTTTTTGGAAGCTCCACTTAAGGGGAACAAAAAAGGGTGGCTTTTTAAAATGAGCATCTCTACAGTATATATCAAAAAACGCAACATGTTACAGGAGTGGAAAATGGTACTTTTATCTTTATTACAAATAAAGAAACATGCATTTTTTTCGGAAAAACAACTTGGCTGGGGGAGTAAACGTTACTGAAAATGGGGTTGATTTGTTAAAATTAGGATATAGATATCTCGAAAACTGAAGATGTTACAGACGTGAAATTCGGTATTTGAAATCTCCTTTAAAATAAAGAAATACGTAGTTTTTGTTTTCAGAAATCCACTTACAGGGGGAGGGAAATTGAAAAATTAGTTGAAATATTTGTATGAAGATACTATTACCTCAAAAACGAAAGATGTTTCAGACGTGGAAATAGGTATTTGAAATCTGCTTTAAAAAGTAAAGAAAACGTATTCACGGAAAATCCAGTGTAGGGGAGGGGGCGGATGTGAAAGAATTGAAAAATTATTTGAATAAATTGTATGTGGATACTTCTAATAAAAACTTAAGTTGTTACAGGCGTGAAAATGGGTATTCGGATCTCCTTTAAAAACAAAGAGAAACTCGTTTTTGGGGGAAAATCATCCTTGGGGGGGGGGGGTGAAAAGGAGTTGAATTCCTTTTATGAGGACACATATCTCAAAAACTGAAGATGTTATAGTCGTAATAATTGGTATTTAGAAGATCCTTTACTATTAAAGAAACACGTATTTTTGCCGGAAAATTCACTTCGGGGGACGGGGGAGTGTGAAGGGAAGTGAGAAAAAGTGAATTATTTTTATAGGGATACTAATATCTCAAAACTGAAGGTAACAGGCGTGAACATTGGTATTTGAAATCTCGTTTAAACATAAAGAAACACGCCTTCTTTATTCTTGGGGGCGGGGGGTAAATCAAATTAACCGTGGTGGGGTGAAAAAGGAGTTAAGACCAATATAATTTACTGTTCATAATGTACTTATTCTGATCATAAACCGATCATTTTTAATCTTTCCTGGGTTCGTTTTCAACAGCCATCTTTTACTTTGGAGAACTTATAGTTTGATTACAGTAGATTCTCCTGGCATATACACTGATTGACAAAGCAAATGCAACACCAAGAAGGAGTGGTCAGAACTTTGTGCCAATTGCAGGGTAGACTGACGTCACTGAGGTATGCTCATGATGTGAAATGCACCGCTGTGCTGCGCACGTAGCGAACGATAAATGGGACACGGCGTTGGCGAATGGCCCACTTCGTACCGTGATTTCTCAGCCGACAGTCATTGTAGAACGTGTTGTCGTGTGCCACAGGACACGTGTATAGCTAAGAATGCCAGGCCGCCGTCAACGGAGGCATTTCCAGCAGACAGACGACTTTACGAGGGGTATGGTGATCGGGCTGAGAAGGGCAGGTTGGTCGCTTCGTCAAATCGCAGCCGATACCCATAGGGATGTGTCCACGGTGCAGCGCCTGTGGCGAAGATGGTTGGCGCAGGGACATGTGGCACGTGCGAGGGGTCCAGGCGCAGCCCGAGTGACGTCAGCACGCGAGGATCGGCGCATCCGGCGCTAAGCGGTGGCAGCCCCGCACGCCACGTCAACCGCCATTCTTCAGGATGTGCAAGACACCCTGGCTGTTCCAATATCGACCAGAACAATTTCCCGTCGATTGGTTGAAGGAGGCCTGCACTCCCGGCGTCCGCTCAGAAGACTACCATTGACTCCACAGCATAGACGTGCACGCATGGACGCCTGGGATGGTGCCGGGCTAGAGCGACTTGGATGAGGGAATGGCGGAACGTCGTGTTCTCCGATGAGTCACGCTTCTGTTCTGTCAGTGATAGTCACCGCAGACGAGTGTGCCGTCGGCGTGGAGAAAGGTCAAATCCGGCAGTAACTGTGGATCGCCCTACTGCTAGACAACGCGGCATCATGGTTTGGGGTGCTATTGCGTATGATTCCACGTCACCTCTAGTGCGTATTCAAGGCACGTTAAATGCCCACCGCTACGTGCAGCATGTGCTGCGGCCGGTGGCACTCCCGTACCTTTAGGGACTGCCCAATGCTCTGTTTCAGCAGGATAATGCCCGCCCACACACTGCTCGCATCTCCCAACAGGCTCTACGAGGTGTACAGATGCTTCCGTGGCCAGCGTGGGATCTCATTGGACGCCGTTTGCAAACTCTGCCCCAGCCTCGTACGGACGACCAACTGTGGCAAATGGTTGACAGAGAATGGAGAACCATCCCTCAGGACACCATCCGCACTCTTATTGACTCTGTACCTCGACGTGTTTCTGCGTGCATCGCCGCTCGCGGTGGTCCTACATCCTACTGAGTCGATGCCGTGCGCATTGTGTAACCTGCATATCGGTTTGAAATAAACATCAATTATTCGTCCGTGCCGTCTCTGTTTTGTCCCCAACTTTCATCCCTTTCGAACCACTCCTTCTTGGTGTTGCATTTGCTCTGTCAGTCAGTGTAAATAAAATGTAAAGACATTTGAAATAAACGATAGGAATGATATTGACCGTGCAATTGTTCACCTCTATAATAAGGTCAATAAAGCACGGAAGTATATCATTCGTATCGCCAGAAATCCCGGGCACTTGCCTACGCGCTGCAATGGTGCTGGTTACATTGTCAGCAATGATATTGGCAGCAGATGTAATTTACCGCCGGTCTTGCATCTTGCTGTGGGGTCCAGAACATCAATAATAATAATAATAATAATAATAATAATAATAATAATAATAATAATAATAATAATAATAATAATAATAATAATAATAATAATAATAATAATAACCTAAATTCAACTAATATCACCCACCCTAATAATAATAATAATAATAATAATAATAATAATAATAATAATAATAATAATAATACGAATGTTCTGGACCGTCGACAAAATCTGCGGACCGCGCTGGAAACGGGTTCTGGCCGGGTAATGACTACGAATGCAGTTCGGCTGCGGGTTCAGTACCGCCAAGGCACCCAAGACGACACCACACCGGACCTCCTCAAGGATTTGATCCATATTAAACTGCGTATAGGGAAAGATGGCAAACATTTAGGGACCCAACTGACCAGGTGGAATACCTGGACCTAGCCAGGAAAGTTCGAATTCGATTGCTCGATATAAAAATTGAAAAATGGGAGGAACGTTGCCGTAATCTCTCAGAAAAAGAGTCAGATGGCGAATTTTGGCAGATTCTCTCAGAAAACGAGTCAGATCTCGAATTTCTGCGGATCATATATAAAACGTTAAGCATTCAATTGTAAATGTCATTATAATACCGTATTGAAGCATGGGTATCTTGCTAGTTGAGTTATATTTCCCCCAAGTTCCTCCGTCACATTTTCCATCCAATCTTTTTTGGTGTAAACATATCCGATCAAGAGAGTGTTGAGGTGTTTAAGGCCTTCCTTATGCTTCTTTTTGTGTTTTATAGATTTTAGATTATAAATTTTTTGATGGTCGGTAGGGTTCTACGAGTGTTTCCTGTCCGACTCCTGGCCTTCACTTTAGAGGGCTCCGGGTGCGATTCAGAAGGGAGGATTTTAACGGTATAAGGTTAATTCCTGTGGGTGTAGCACTGGATGATCGTGTTCGTTATCAACGATCAAACAAAATCGAAGGAAAAGTAATAAATTATTTTATTTAATTCATTTAAACGTAATGTTACATTTTAGTGTGGTTATCTTTCGTTATCGTTCGGTATTCCGCTCCATACAATGTAGTTATTCCCACAAGGGAGTTAGCGCAAGTGTCCATCGCAATTGTAGTTGAGTTGTGGTTTGTATGAATATATTTGAGATGCTGATTACAAAAATCTATAAACTAACTGCCATCACCAATTACACTGTAAGCTACGAAGATTCGATATTCCGCTTACAATGGACCATACCTAACATACAATCGTGACTTTAGTAACTTTAGTCATCGTAAACATTTTTCTCTAGCTAATGTAGTCATTTGCAGTGTATGCAACGGTTGATACACGCCGTGCCGTACCGAAGGTCACGTGACGAACTGTCCGATGCGACATCTAGGGAAACAAGATAGTCATGAAAGACCTAGGAATGGGGAGGAAGCGGTCGCGGCCTTAATTAAGGTACAGCCCCAATATTTGTCTGGTGTGAAATGGGAAACTACGGAAAACCATTTTCAGGGCTGCCGACAGTGGGGTTCGTACCCGCTATCTCCAGGATCGCAAGCTCACAGCTGTGCGCTCCTAACCGTACGGCGAACTCGCTCGGTGCGCACAAGAGCAAGGAAACTGGTATAAGTGTGACCCCCGTCTGTGTTGCATCATCCTCGGCAGTTAACCCGTCCGCTTGTGGTGTTATCGATTTCGTAGCGAGTCACCTTACTCTAAGTGTTAATGTAATCGTGTGATTATGAATCCCGCAAATATAGTGAGCATAATTTTTAGCCATTACAAGCACAAAGGGAGATCCACAGAAATTACAGTAATGGAGAGAAAGCCGCTGCATTAAAACCAGTGTGATAGATGAAACAGTCGAAACCAATGGTGAAAAGTTAAGGATGATCCATAACCTGACAGTGAGGAAGACTTGTTAGGAAGTGATGGAAGCCAGTCGTCAGCTTACCTGCCAAGTCTACCGAAGAGGAAGAAGTGGGGTTATATATCTTTTGAAAAGGCAAACTAGATAATTTCATTCCAGGATTCTGGGAAAACTAGAAGGTTAAGCTTCAATACAGTACAGAAACGATATCGTATGGTGCAAGACTACATCATCTGCGATAATTACGTCACGTCGTAGAGAAAGGAGAGGAAATCCAGCGTAAAAACTTCACGTGCTTGACGATTATTGACACAGACAAGTTTTTCAATAGTTATTTTTAAAAACTGTATGACCGGAAAGTATCTTCGAATTATTCTCTAAGACTCAAAGACGCTTACAGACACTTGAAGTGCGCCTGCGCTATGATTTGAGTGTTATCTTACTATTATGTTATTTTCTGTTTAGACATTAGTTGTTACCCCTTCTGTTCCTTCCCCTTCCCTTCTCAAGCGTGGTCTAGGTGGCTGTTTGTGTCCAGCGGTTGACACTTTTATTTTTCGCTTGATCTGAGCATCAACTTAGGGGTTCCTTTCGAACCCGAGACTGCTGGGCTGCGATCATCGGAGTGTAAGTCGTGAGTGTAAAGTTGTATGTGTATGATGAGTGGAGGGTTGTTGCTTGTGGCAGCAAATGGGCGTGTGATTGGGTTGTTCGTTCTGTGTGTGCTGTGCTGGCTGTGTGCATGTGCCGGACCTAGGAGCCAGATGATGGCCATTCCTTTTTAGTAGTTCGTGTATATATATATATATATATATATATTTGTACTACATTCATTTGGTACTTACTTTTGGTAAAATACGTTCTGTTGTGTTGTAAATCATGTATCATACGAGGCCGATAGAGGTTTATTGACGTGTGTAATTGCTGTAAGGTGCTTCAGCAGTTTCGTTTGTGTAAATATTTTGCTACCTTGTTAAGTTTCTTTTTAGATGAGTTAGAATAAATGACAGATGAATTTAGAGATTCTAAACTCGCTAACCTCGGTTCACATTGCTTCCCCTCTGGGTATGTTCCTTTTTATTAGGCCATAATGAACCCGAGTGACTTAGGCCCAAAGTCAATCATGATTTGATTGATAAAATAATATATGGTACATTTATTGAAATACAGAAGTGTAGTTGAAAATATTTCATCTGTGTAATGTCGAAATATGAGCGAGGAAGGACGACAGACTGGAGCCTGACGGATTAGCTCGACACAACAACATTTAGCTACTTCACAGCAGGGGATCTCATTAGTTGGCGAACAGGGAAAAATACAAGTCCACAAATAAGTCTTGGTCAGAAAGAGAAAGGGATAGGTGACACAAAGGAAGCACGCAGCATGAGTAATGCGCTGCGATATTTTTGGCGGACGGAGATTCCCGTGACGTCATGGAAAGATACAGCGGTTGCGAGGATATTCGCTAGCCTAGGTTCGGGCAGGTGGAGATTTAAATCACGTGACCGCTTGCCGGCCAATCGCTAAAAGTTGATGGAAGACTCAGGGATACCATCTTAAGGAATGATGGATGAGATATTCTCGTAACTTCAAAAGTAATCAGTAATAAATTATTGTGAGTACACGGATCGATGTAATGAATTTATTAGATGTCACGCATGGAAAAATAATCAATAATTATTGGCAAATTAAATAAATTGAAGGCTGGATTTCATGGAAACCAGACAGCTTGAATGTCATTGGCTGGACGAAGACCACGTTGTAAGGGACGCTTCCAAAGGCGCGAAATGTGAGGAGCTAAATCCACCCGTATCTCCTAAATCTGTGATCGTTAGGAGTTCATATTTAATCCAGCAAATATGCTAGCGGAGTGGATTAATTTGATATAAATTTTAACGTCCAATTCGGAGTGCAAGTACCGATATTAAAAATCCACCCCCTCCCTCAGAGGTATGACGTCAATGAATCCGCGAGGGAAAGCTTCATCCATATATACGGGACAAGGGATCCTCGCCACCACACTTGAAATGAATCTCTGGAGCTGAACCGTCGGTCGCAGCTAACTTCAAATTCTACGGGCGTACAGTAACTCAACATTTAATGGCGCGAGCATCCGCCAGTGTTTAGAAAATGTGATCGCGCTCAAGCAACATGAACTGGAAATAGTTAACGTAGGACAGTGTTTGCCAGTTATAAATATCAGTGAAGTCAGTTAATTGCATTGTAAAAGTAAGTAATATAAATTGCACCGCACAAAGTACGTAAATAACATACTGTGTGACGAACAGTACTTTAAGGGAATAATAGCCTGTACTTTGGAATTTCGAACCGCTATCATGAACACTTCAAGAGTGCCGTATGAAACGGGCGTATCGCGTCGGACGACATAAATCGCGACGGGCGTAAAATTTGACACCTCGTCGTACGTGTCCAGGTCCATTGTGCGGTAATTGGACGAAGATTAAAATAGTGTAAATTATTAAATTTTTGGGTCTAGGATATTAATTTGTTGTATAAAAGTTAAAGTGTTCAGTGTTAACGTTGTCAATGGTGAAGTATCGTGATAATTAAGGTATTAGTGTAAAATGGTAATGTGCCAGGAAATCTTTTGTGGAACTACGCCATCAAGAATGGAGGAGTAAAATAGCAGAGAGGGGCCGAAAGGAGCCTCTCATCTGCAAAGCTGTAATGGAATACCGAGAAACTAAGATGAGTACATAATGTAAATAATATTTGGGAAATGTTAGCGTGATTGGAAAAATGGGGATTATTTGATTAGACTTGGTTACCTTCTGTAACAAGATGAGTCACTTAACGACCCCATCCTAAATTTGTAGCACGGACAGTAGTAAATAATAACAATGTAAATAATCGGGTCTTTTTATGTATTCAGTTTGTTGGAGATGTAAATTTTGTAGATATAGAGTAGTACGTTAAGTCATGCATGCATTCATATTTTCTTTGTAGTCAAGAATAATTTTCTTTACATTTGATTTTGGTTATTATAGTTAAATAGACCCGATATGTCCTTTTCTGTTTGTCATTTTAACGAGCGATGTAATGACATTGAAGGAAAGTCCAGCCTCGTCATACCAGTTGTGTTTTGTTGTTTATTAGTATGTTCATATTTTCAAAGTGAAGTTGTTAAATTTGGGAGAAGCGATAATAATAATAAAATTTCCAAGTAAATAATATCTGGATTGATTAGTGCCAAAATAAATCGAAATTGTAAAAGGGGTTATGCGTTAAACATATTAAGAGTGGACTACCGTGTAACAGGCGAAAATTATTTTTTTAAATTAATAATAATAATGAATATAATAAAACTACTTTTTTAAGAAGATTTTTTTTTATAATTTGGATATAATAATAATTCATGAGATATCGGAAATTTAGTGAGCCGTGCGTAATAATAAATTTAAGTGATCAGGTGTTGAGTTTATCGGGAATCATTTAATGACGGGATGTCGTTTTTAATTCGGAATTAAAGTGTGTGGTAATTCACTTGATAAATTAATAATATTGAAATTTAAAATCGGTGCTAATAATCCGTACATGTTAATTAATTAATTAATAGAGAAACGTACACTCAAGTTTGAGCATTAAATAAATTTCACATTTTAGTCTTTGCTATAGTCTGTAATTGTCCTGGTTCTTTTCGTGCATGTTATGATGTGATATCTTCTACACTTCTGTCCACACAAAATGCACTTACAATCTTCGTCTGGCTCATGGAACTTCTGGTTTACGCATACCTCGTGGTGAAACCCATGTATGGAGAGTCGTGTTATCACGTGGCGCTGTGTGTTGCACTCTCTAGTCCATCTATCGTCCGTCATCGCTGGTGAGGCGTAGAAGTCGAGGTCGATTTCACTTTTCTTCCTTTCCCTGATGTTTACTAGTGCCCTGCTTGCTTCCGTTGATTGTAGGTAGAACTGTGATCGCATGTCTTCTATGAAATACGTCTCCCGCAGCATTTCGTATACCATCCGGGATGGCGCTGTCTTTCCGACTCGGGTAATCCTCTTCATGAACATTGCTTTTATTCTTTCTATTCTCATCAGGTCTCCGATCTTCAGCTTTTCCCACACGATCTCAATTCCATATGTTATCACTGGCGCTACTGTCGTCTTGAAAAGTCTCATCGCCGTGCTGATTGAAAGGTTTGAAATGTTTTGGATGCTGTATGAGGCTCTGATTGCTGCTGCCGTTCTTTCTTGAATATGTATACCAAAGGACGCCGCCGTTGTTTGTAGTGTTATTCCCAAATATTTGTAATTTCGTACCTTTTGTGATGGCTTTTGGTGTAATGTTATGTTGTCTTTGGGCGTTGATTTCCCACTTTTTCTGAAGGTCATTTGTACTGTCTTTTCTTCATTTATCTGTAGGCTGTTTTCCTCCACCCAGGTCTCTAGTCTGCGGACTGCCCTTTGCACATCCTCCTTTTCTTTCGCTCCGATCAGCATGCCATCTGCGTATAGGATCAGCTCTGCTTTTGATCCTTCCTCTACTATGCGGTTCACATCTGCTGTATAAATGTTGAAAATTGTGGGACTCATGGGATCCCCTTGCATAACTCCGTTCGTCTGTATTATGTCTTCAGAAATTTCTACGTTGTTGTTTATTCGGATTATGTTCCTCCGTAGACATGCTTCAACTATTCTCACTAGTGGGTCTCTCTCGCCGATTGTCAATTTCATTTTCTCGATTAGCTTTCGCCTGTCGATTGAGTCGAATGCCTTCTTGAAATCAACAAAGACTGCGTGATATTTCCCTCCTTTGTGTCTTAAGGCTTCTTCTACCTGATTTATTAGGTATTTCACTGCCTGGACCGTGCTCCTGCCTTTCATAAAACCGAATTGATTTTCTGGAATGTACCCACTGAAGGCTTCCAGTAATCTTTCATTTAGTATCTTCGTGAAAACTTTAAAGGATGCATTTTCTAGTGCTACTCCTCTAAATGAGTCTAGTGATGTTCTGCTCCCTTTTCCTTTGAACAATATCTTTAGAGTCGCTGTGTTCCATCCCTCTGGTATCTTCCCAGTCTGTATACATTTGTTCATTAGGTCTTTCCACAGTACTTCCATCTCGCCAAGTGAATCTTTTAAGTGTTCCGTGTAAATTTTGTCTGGTCCTGCGGATTTCTTGTTTCTCCCTCCTTGTATTGCTTTCCTAATTTCATACGTTGTTATTGGCTCCACAGCATGCGCGGGTTCTGCTGTTTCTATGTCATATGCTTGCTTCAGCCCTTCCTTATTCAGTATGTTCGAGAAATGATGTTCCCACTTCTCCATATGAATTTCTCCTGTTGCAATTGACGTCTTCTTTTTCAGCGCTATGTATGGGTCTGATTTTGCTTCCTCGGCTTGTTTCCTTCCTTGTTTCTCTGTATATTCTTCTTTTTTCTTTTTTATTAATTCTTTATATTTTTTCCTTTTCTCTGCATATGCTGTTAAGTCTTCTGGGCGTCTGTATAATTTTGCTGCATTCAACGCCTTTAGAGTTGCTTTTCTTTCCTTGTAACACTCTTGGTCAAACCAAGCTTGTGCGTGTCTTCTTTCCTTTACTATAATAGCTTTCGTTATTACTTTGGTGGCTGTTTCTAGGGCTTCGTATAATCTTTCTTCTTCTATTAGGTTTCTAGCTTTCCCGATGTTTTCCTCGCTTTCTTCTACTGTTTCCCGCTGGATTTTTCTAGTATATATACTTGGTCTTTTTGCTTCCTTCCTCTTTTGTTGGATTTCCATGCGTAGGCGTGTCATTATAGGTATGTGTTTCCTTATTGGTGCTGCCGATGAGTTCCATAGGCCTTCTTGTTTACACAATTGTAGTTGTACTCCTCTAAAAAATAGTAGGTCGATGGCACTATGACCGTTATGTGCAAAGTAGGTTGGTGTTTCTTTTTTGTTCGCTATTTTGAAGCCTTCTTCTTCCAGTGTCTCAAGAAGGATGCGAGTTTTGGTATTTTCTTTGTCTATCCTGCAGTTAAAATCTCCGGCAATTATAACGTCCCTTTCTGCTTTCGTTTGTTCTATGGCTATAGATATTTTATCCATTATGTTTTCTATAGGTGTATTTGGCTGAATATAAATTCCTATTATCGTAATTTTTGATGTGATTATTGTGACCATGTTTTCCTCCTTGATGATTCGCTTGATATCTCCCAGTTTCCCTTTTATGAAGATTGTGACTCCCCCTGCTGGTCTTCCTTCCGTCGGGGTCGCTAGCGTGTGTATACCATAGTAACCTTGCAAGTCCATTGGTTCCGTGAGGAATGTCTCTGTCAGTATCATAACATCTGTGTCGTCTATTGTCTTCTGTGATATGTGGGGTATTGCGTTTCTTATTCCCTCTACATTCCATAATAATACACTTATTTCCGTGCTCGACCAAGGTCCCTTCTTCTTTGGCAATTGGGTGAGATGTTTACTGGATGTTTACTGGATGTTTACATGTTAATGAACGTGTGGTTTAAATTACGGTCCAATATTTTTTTACGTATAAATGTCGTGTCTTAAAGTTGCAATTCAGTAGCCGGAACACGTAGGACTAATATTACGAAACCATGATTGTCAAATTTTGGTAAATATAATTTCAAGATGTTACGATTATTTGTGGAGAATGAACTAAGGCGTAGATCAAAATGAGATAGAAAATGTTAAAGAATCTGCAGTCAGATAATAAAAGGTCGTACGATGTCAGAAGTGGAATAAATAAGTCATTTGATAATTCTGTGAGAAATAAATGAATCAAGGAATATTGAGATAGAAAGGGATATAAATTCCGTACGAGAGACACTTAGGATATTGAAATGAGTGTAAAATGTACGGGCAGTGTCACAGAGAAATACTGAGTTACGTAGCGGGTAGAATTCGAACCCGTGACAGCATGTACGAAATAAATAGACTGCACCGCTATTCGTTGAGATACTACGGATCAAAGGATAAGGAGAGTTCAGAGTCCACATAAATGATCGTATAGTGTAATCATTGTAATGACGAGCGATGACAATCATGATGTCGTGATAATAATAATAATAAATATTGCAGATAAAGGTTTGGACCGCCTTAAGTAAATGAGCGTTGATAAAGATGTTAAACGGGAATCTAAATGATAATATGCAACCGATAATAATAATAAAAATGTTAGGACGATGTCAAATCATCGCGATCAGTTTAATAATAATTGTCATAATAATAACAGTAATGATGACGTTGGTTGATCAGTGAAATAATCGTGATCGCGGACGATATCCTAATGCATTTTTGGCGGAAGTGACCGATTCATTAATAATAAAAACCTCTTGAGTGACGTTAATAATAATAATAATATTATCTTGGGTCACCAATTCATTAATAATAATAATAATAACCACAAGAGGGATATACTAATAATAATAACATTAATAACCATCTGTGTTTGCGTCCCGCATAATAATGACGACATTAATCAAACGTGACAATGCCAGGAATCGTTAATAATAATAATAATAATAATAATAATAATAATAATAATAATAATAATAATAATTTCAAGGATGATAATTTCGTGGGTAAATGAATATTCTGACGACAGTGGATTAAATTAATTGGTGACAACATCCCTCTATTCGTATGTTGAATAATAAGGATGATAAATATTATAGTCGTTTGTTACCTCGTTATCATACGGTTTCCGCACGGGACGAGTTACAGTAATACCTTGGTGTGTTTGTTTACTTCGCTCGCGGTGCGAGGGGAGGTCATTGTCACGGTATTTCCCACCGCTTCTCGTTATCTCATCTGTGGCAGTAGTCTACTGAGGCTACTTTGTAACATTTCAAATCATGTGTAAATAAAATGTAAATGCTAATTCAGTGGTATGGCATCAGCTGGACATCGTAAGATAGGAACTGTCCGTGTAATCCATTTTTCGTAATTCACGAGAAACATTACCCAGTCCGAGTACCGGTCTCGGAAAAATGTATATAGCCGGGGTACATCATCTTAGTTAAATCGAGAAGCCGACCGTAACATGGGTTATGCTCGGGCTCCCGATAGAAGGAAGCTATATCCTTGAACAACGGTTCGATTCAAATGGAATCGATCCACAAGTTATACTCCACTTGTAATTTCTTTCAGAAGCAACCCAGCAACATAGTGATACCACTTGCGGTATAGCAAGTGATTTGTTTATGTAACATGTGTGGAAATTTAAATATCACTGCCAAATGTATCAAAGTTTCGTACGCCGGGTGGCGTAATAAACTGCTCCTTCTGGCAATTATTTCAAAGGAAACCATTCTCATAATCTTTTTATTGTAGTTAGATGGTACCCTTTTTAAAGTTAACAGTCACTTCCTAGTCCTATCATGGAGTCCTTAAATTCAAGTTTACAATCGAGTTTTCCCCATTTTAATTTTAAATTGCTCCGTTCATTCCCGTGTTCTATTATGCCTCTATATTTATATATTCGTGGACTTAAAATAATGAACCGACACCCCTGAGATAAGTGCTAGTCTGGGACTCGGGAGGTGGACGGGTGCAATAATGCTAGCACCTTCTCATTTTGTACCTGAAAAATTCAGTTTGGCGAAGAAAACTGTTCTAGGCAATTATGTTCACGACAAGGATATTCATGCTAGGGGTTTGAAAAAGACTCGAGAAATACAGTAGGACTGACTAGTTTCACTGGATCTGTCCATGGATGGGTTGCAAGGTTTAAGCAGAGACACCATCTCTGCTCAAAGGAATAACAAAAATGTGTAACGACTAACACCGGTAGTAGAGAATGTGACGTGAATGAAAGATGTGACGAGATTCGCATTGAAGTAATATCCTTAATTAATACCATGGGATGTGTACAGATTTATAATACCGGTAAAATCGGTATACTGAGAGAACTTCACTCATCGTGAACTCTGAATTTCAAGGGAGATAAGTCGGTAAGAAATTCAGTGTGGAGTGATCATGCAAAAACTCATGCTTACACCATCCAACCCGTTACCTAGGCAAGTGGATACGTCTTTCCAAAGATGTTAGTAATTTACCAAGAACCTATACGTCCCTTTGGAGTGCGAGTAGTGCAACACATGCTGAAACCGCAAAATATGACTCAAGTTGCCTCGAAGTCCAGCCTAATCACGAAACAAATCCTGACGCAGTTCCTTCAAGATGTCTACATCCCATATCCAGCGAAGGAGTCTCTTCTTCTAGTTGATTCGCTCGGGACATATCGTGACAGAACTCATATCGATGCTGCCTGACATCAAAATATGGTGTATACATTCAAGACCGCCCCTCCTGGGTGCAAACCTTACATTCAGCCACTTGATGTGCTATTCTTCCGACATTTCAAGACGGTGCTGCAACGGACTGAAGATCACAATATCCTTAACGACTATTAGTTCACACCGTCGACGAGGGATTCAATTTTATTGCTGATGTGTATTCTACACAATGAGCTCTGATCTCCAGTCATCGCAGACTTTGTTCCGTACTCTTGGACTGTAGCTGCATGTGATAACTTCAGACCAGAGAGGTTTGAAATGCCGCCCGAACTTATATTTAATGTTCAAAAGCAGTGTAACTCGGAAGACTGTTTAATGCAGGCATTTATGAAGTGCTCCTACTGTTATAAGCAACTCTGTTTCCGACACTTTATACTCTGTGGACAAGTTCATCCTCGTAATATACTGCCAAGAGCTACCAACAACCCATTCCTTGAACTCGGTGACTGAACATGCCCCTGATTGTAAAGTTCAGTGTAATTGTCAATGGCAAATATTGTGCCCATATTTTTAATGTTCATGTAAAGCTCTTACGTGAAAACCAAAACTCTTTTGCAATTGCGATCGCAACTTACGCTAACTCCCTTGTCAGCTCCGTCCGGAACAGTCTGCTACGCCGCCAAGGCTTTGTTTGTTTCCAACGCTTTGTGTTGATTTTTGTGTAGGAGTTCCGCGAGAGTGTATTGTTGCTTACGCAATCACGCTGGAGATTTAAATGTTTTCAGACGGGTAGCGAAAGCATAGTAAACCAATTATTTAACACAGGTTTTTGATCTCTTTCTAATAGCGAGAAAAACAAGTGAATGACAGTGGCCAAACATGCCCAGCCATTTTCAGTGCTGTCGACGGTGGTTTGTTAATTTTCTGTACCTTTGTTTTCAAATATTGTATTTTTACGGCACATAAGATTTTACAATGGCGACGTAACTGAAATTCTCAAAGTACGTATTTCACCTTTGCAGGGAAATCGTAATTCACTGCAGGTATTCCTTTTTATTCTCTATGTCACTTTCTATTACCGGTACATTAATTCCGTGAACTGAATAATCTGGTAAAATAAATTGGAGGCAGGCAAGGGGACGAAATGGGCGACCTTATATTTAATCTATTAATTTCATCTCTAACAACGCCTGAACGTCTAGCCCAGGAAACGCCACTGCCCTTCATCTAAATGAACCCCGTCACACTACCAACCACGACAAGCACACCCCATGGTGAGTTGTACATCCCTGGCGGTAAGAAGAATACCGCCTGGTAAACTGCGCCAAAATCACATGAAGTGCCTATCACAAAAACTCTGGAAGAATAGCCAGAAAGAAGAAGAAATATGTTCTGTTTCCACTGTATGAACTGATGACTTTGAAAACTGCTCCTACTATCTCCCGGATGCAAGCTCACAGCCGCGCGCCTCAACGCGCACGGCCAACTCGCCCGGTAATGTATGAACTGATGACTATCGGCAGCCCTGAAAATGGTTTTCCGTGGTTTCCCATTTTTACACCAGGCAAATGCTGGGGCTGTACCTTAATTAAGGCCACGGCCGCTTCCTTCCAACTCCTAGGCCTATCCTATCCTATCCCATCGTCGCCATAAGACCTATCTGTGTCGGCGCGACGTAAAGCCCCTAGCAAAAAAAAATTGCTCCAAGAATTGGCTTTTTAGTTTAGTATAAACGAGTGAGGTCAGGTGAAATCTCTCTGTCAGTCTCTTAGCTAACACTGTTGCTCGAGCCAGCTGACATAGGAAAATTCCTCAGAGAGGGAAGTGTGTTTGTGGGAGCTCGCAGAAATATGAAAGTGAAAAGCACAGCTCAAATTCTTTAACCGGCTCACAGGCTGCTATAAGAGCTTAACGGCACGCTAAGCGCCGCAGATATAACTGGCTGTATAAATACTGTGACTTCGTTGATACAGAGCAGTACGAGAGAATATGCATTTCCAAAGTTTACATTAAAGTTCTTAGGAATATCTACCTACTTATAAGTTATTGTATATGTGTAGGTAATGATATTTTATAGAACAAATTAGCAATATATATCGAGTTGAATTCGACAGATAACGTTTTGTTTCTTAGATGTTAACGTATATTTTTTTACCAAAACATAAATTCACACTGTTAATGAACGTGGTAGCAAATGAATAAGTGTTGAAAAATCTTAAGATACAAATAAGGTAGTATATACAAACAAAACAAAGTACATATTATGTGACAAATATATTTCACACAAAGTATGCCCAGAAATGGGCAACAGAAATTCCCTTTAAGTCTTGAGTCAAGTCTTGACGTGTACAACGAACAGGGCTGGACTGACAGTCATAAAGGCGTTGGGTAGTTTGTTGCTCCCCGCAATCGCAGAAGTATGACTGATCTTTCAAATAACCCCATATTCTTAGGTTATACTTGGGTTTATATATTTCACTTCTCAATCGATTCAGTGCCTTCCAGGTTGTCAATTCCAAATGATCACCAGGGGTGGAGATTCAGAAGGCACCATCCAGTTAGAAAGATGCTCCATTCTTGCTCGCCACATATCACAACGTGTTGTTCTAGTTGGTTTATCCAGAGCCTTGGAGACATTGAGGTCTTCTGGGTGGAGGTCGATGCCGAAATAACGGGTGGGTGTTTGTGAGATCCACCTTCTATTTCTCGCCGAATGTCTGGAGGAGCAATACCAGTCAGGCAGTAAAGTTTGTCAATGGGAGTTGGTTTCAGACACGCAGTAACTGTTCTGTATGTTTCATCAAGGGCTGTATCATCCCGCTTCGTATGGGCTGAGCTGAACCAGACAGGACATGCATACTCAGCCGCAGAGAAACTGAGAGCGAGAGCTGTACACATTTGGATGGGCTCCCAATTTGCTTGAGCCAATTTCCGAAGGATGTTATTTCGAGCTGAGACTTTCTGTCCAGAGTTAACACAGTGTTTCTTGTATGTTATGGCGACACCCAGGTACCTTGGCGTAAAACTATGCTCCAGTTGCTTACCCTCCCACGTCACGCACAGCTGTGTAGTAGCTTCTCGATTTAGAAAATGAAATGCACACACCTGGGTCTTATCAGGGTTTTCCAGCAGCCGGTTCTTATGATAATACACTGAAAGTTCATTAAGGTATACGGGAGCTGCACTTCAAAAGTTTGAAAGTCGTCGCACTGGACCGCTAAAGACAGGTCATCGACATAAATGAAGCTTCTTGTATAGGAAGGGCTTGGCTGATAATTCATTTAGATGTTAAGGAGGACTGGCGAGAGGACACTGCCCTGGGAAAGTCCATTCCGTTGATCCCTCCACCTATTGTACTTTCCTTAAAATTCAACAAAGTACCGCGGTTCTGCAGGAGAGTATCAACAATCTTCGTGAAACCACAGTCTCTTGTGAAGTTATAGAGCAGAAGTGTTGAAATGAATAAGTAATTTAAGTACATATCGTCGGTATTTTACTGTATATTATGTAATTTCTATTGAAATATGTTTGGTATTTTTCATCCTCCTCCATTTGTATCCTAATTTGCACAGAATCCGCCTAACATTAGTATTTAACTCGGTAAAATTTGAATCCATTTCATTATCCTATTTGTCAAATAAATAAATTGTAATGATTAACAGTTCCGTTGTTTGTTTGTGTCGGCGCTGAAAACTGTTGATGAAAAGGCCATCTGTTTTCAAACATTTCCCATTTTAATTTCTTATCTGTATCACCCTTGTTACTGAAACACCAAATGCTGCTGTTACTCTCTATAACTCTCCCTCTCTTTGAACACATTTTTACAAGTGATCGTAAAATATTCCTCGATTGCCTCTCTGTCCCCAAAATATATCACAGTACAGACATCTTTAAGAAGGCTTCTTTTATCAGCATTCAAAGTTTTACGTCTCCATATGCACTCTAATATAACTATAAAAACGTAAGCCTATAAAAGAAATACAAATGAAAAAAAAACACCAACGAAGAAAAACAGACTGAAAGATCGCGGTGAAACAAGTATGCACAGAAGGTTGTAGTTCCAGTTGAGTTCATAGAAATAAGAAAGCTAGTAATGTGTTTTTCAATCGAAGTGATTCATATTCATGGGCTCATATGAGTCTTCCTACTTCTCCTTTTTGAGAGTCAAAAATACTATACCGAAAATATGACTTCGATTTTATGGAGTACTAAACACAGTGAAGTGATCCTCTGTAATGGACAAAAACATGTTAACATACACTCAAGAATGGCTTCAGTTTAAACAAAATGAGGAGCTGTTTGTTAAGGTCGAGGATATTGTTAAATCTCCATGATTTTAAGACAAAATTGATGCTTCTTAGTTTCATTAACATTTATAGTGACTGTGATTTGGACGATACATGCCTTTCCTCTCACAGTAATGATGCAATCCCCGGGATAAAGAGACTACATTTACACCAATCCTCATGTTAACGTATTAAATGCACCAAAAATCACGAATTTATTCTTCAGTATTTGGATTGCATTTCCTTTGGCTATTCATTTATACATTTGTTGTAATATTCTGATAGTATAGTTATTGGTTTTACGTCTCACTAACTACTTTTAAGGTTTTCGGAGACGCCGAGTTGTCGGAATGTTGTTCCGTAGGAGTTGGTCAACGTGCCAGTAAATCTACCGACACACTGCTGACATATTTGAACACCTGTAACTACCACCGGACTAAGCCAGGATCGAAACTGCCAGCTTGGGCTCAGAAAGCCAGTGCCTTAACCGTCTGAGCCACTCAGCCCGGCTGTATTATTCTGGATCCCTGTAGTCACCTGTAATTTCAGGCAGAAAAAAGGTACCAAAGGACTATAGACAATACGCGAATCCTTCGATGTTATGATGTCAACTCAAAAATAGTTGACTTTATTTTCCAAAGCTGTCATTACAGGAGATGCCGGGCCAAGGCGGTAAATGTGGAAGGACGTACGTCTGATTCCCGTCAGGAGGGAAGTTTAAAAATGAGATTTCCACTTGTGGAGGGTTACATGGCTCTGAGGTTCAATCAACATACACCGAAAATGAGTACCGGGCTAACTTCTGGCGGCAGAGGTGGTAGGACCAGGAGATAATTCTTCTATCCCATTCCATGCCAAGGTAATGAAGCCTCCACCTTCCACTCCTCTTCGTAGCCTTTGTGGAAATTTATTTGTTAATTTTTCTGTTAGATAGGCTACATTATTACTGGCCTGTGCGAGAAGTGAAGTCAAATAGCAGTCGTAAGAATGAATGGAGTAACAGTTGTTAATAATACATCAAATAGTGCTGTAATATTTCTCTATCGACAGAAAATGAAATGGAAATTAGGTAATAATTATTTGCTTTTCTAACGCAGAGGTGCCATAATTTTGTTTCGCATGAGTTCTTTTCGGTGTCAATAAATCTGCGAACACGAGGATGACCTTAAAATACCACCGGACTGAGACAGGATCGAACCTGCCAAGTTGGGCTTAGAAGGTCAGTGCTCACCCTGGCTCGAAATTAAGTGTCTTTGTGCGAAATATGTGGGTTTCTTATGATAAAACATACATTTTAACCCTTTGCCTATTTGTCATCCCCTGTTCTAAGATTTGATCAGGAATTTTGCCGATTTTCTTTGACTAGAATCAGGAGAGAGGCGTAAGATGTGCCCTGTCGTACACTTGAATATCTTGCAACCGTACAGAAGGTTCATCAGGACTTCACAGCCGGGCTCTGACGGTAGAGCGCTGGTCTTCTGAGCCTAGCTTGGCAGGTTCGGTCCTGGCTCAGTCCGGCGGTATTTTAAGGTACTCAAATACGTCAAACTCGTGTCGGTAGATTAACTGGCACGTTGTCCGACTCGATGGCTGAATGGTCAGCGTACTGGCCTTCTGTTCAGAGGGTCCCGGGTTCGATTCCCGGTCGGGTCGGGGATTTTTACCTTCATTTGGTTAATTTCAATGTCCCGGGGGCTGGGTGTTTGTGCTGTCCCCAACATCCCTGCAACTCACACATAACACTATCCTCCATCACAATAACACGCAGTTACCTACACATCGCAGATGCCGCCCAACCTCATCAGAGGGTCTGCTTTACAAGGGCTGCAATCAGCTAGAAATAGCCACACCAAAAAAACCCTGGCACGTTAAAGAACTCCTGCGGGACAACGTTCCTTTACCTCGGCGTCTCTGAAAACCGTAAAAATAGTAGGGCGTCAAATAAGTCATATTAATATTATTATTCTTATTTTTATTACTCTTATTATTAGGAATTCACAGCATGTCTAAGTAGAACCAAACTTGAATATATTATTCTAATTTGAGGAAAAAGCTCTTATTCCGCGCATAGTTTTCATATCAGACGGGTCCACTTGTCAGTAATCTTTAATTTCTTATTGATAAAAACTCAAGCTCAAAGAGGAAACCATGACATTTTCACTGACAGCTACTGTAATATCACACTGCATGTTTGGGAATCAGCTCAGAAAAACGAGTATTTCCTAATTCACTTTTGTATTTCGGCACAGATTTCCCCAGAGTGAAGAAATATCTGTCGATTCTACAGTTAAGTGACCAGTATTCAACACGTTATGAGGAATAAGGTAATTATGGTTGAGTTGCCGCACTTTTTGTCTCTTTTGTTATATCTCGGTAAATTTATCGTAAAAATTGTTGCAAATTGATAGAGCATAACTTGAAAATATGCACATTTGACGAGATATGAGCAAAACATTGGTAATTAAAAGTAAATGGGAGAAAGGAGAGAAGAAAAGAATTGTGGCATCAGTGGCGTCCCTCCCCGGAATGCGGTATAGATGCCGACATTGCCCGGGGGAGTTGCCGCAAATAAAATAATCAAGAGCAAAATAAAATTTTAGCTAATTTCTTCATCTTAAATATAACTGAACATTAGAACTTACTACAAGACAATTCTATATAATTTGATCATTGAATGATAAAAATTCTAACTCATAATTTACAACATTAAATGAATCATATTTTAATTTCGATTTACTTTCAATGTGCAAGTGCAATGGATTTTTCCCTGTGTTGTATAAAGAAAATATCAAAATTAAATTCTGTCCTGACACAGTAGTTTCAAAACATGCCTGAGACAGGATTCTTGAATCAAAAACTGATCCTCTTACAAGTTACAAATTTATACAGACTGTTTCTTAGGACTTTGTTATCTAGCAATTTTGCTGCCACAGTCCACACATCTGTCGTTATATGTAGAGCAAGATAAGTGCAGCCATGGTTGCAAATCAAACACATGATCCAGTCATCCTTTTCTGAATATGAATTTGATTTCGGTGATTATTGAAGTAGCCATACCTGCTGGACCCGGTGAGTTTTTTTACAGATTTCCTGACTCCATTCCTCGTTTCAGTGTTCGTGCCGGGGTTCTAATAGTATCATTCTGCCTCCGTGATCAGTATTTCCTTTGCTTTCAGTCTTTTAACAACCTCTCTTAAATTTTTCTCTGTACATTAGGGTCTTTTAACAGTGACCTTACTTTTATACTGAGCAGGCATGTCATAAATTTTTATTTCTGCAAACAATGTAATTTTATATAATACAATAATGTTACTAATGGAAGCAATAAAAAATAATGTATTTTAAGACTCGTGAGACTATAAAATATTCGATTAAAATACCGGTACTCTCTGAATAGTATTGAACGTTTCCAGATAGGTTTTAGAATCTGATAAACAATGAGGCATCTTAGCCGGATTGTCGTGCGGCAACTCTCCCAACTGTCAGGTAGAGATGCCGCTTCCGCCTGTTGTCGTACCTCAAAGCTATGATGGCCCAAAATTATCTTACTGTCAACTACAGCTCTGCTTCTGACTTCTGCTGTACTAGAACGGCTGATTTAAGCATTGGAAACCAATTTAATGTACAATAAAGGAACACACGGAAAAACTTTGTCGGGAGGAAATACATATACTGTATATGCCTCAAGATGTCGGTTACAACTAGCTAATATACGAGCAACTTTCATCGCACCCGCAGACAGGAGACAGGAGGCCAAAACTCACCGCCATCTAGCACCATGCTTGACGTCACACTCAGCCGAACATAGCCGACTACGCTCCTACCTGAAACAGTCTCTCCAGCACCCAATAGAGGCCAGCGGCTGCTCGCGCGCAGTGGGACTCCCATTAATGTCATAATAGAAAATACTGAAGTATACACTTTCAATGTAGCGATCATGTTATAAATGATGACATGATTATCTTCCCAACTGTCATAATTACCGAAACTACCTGGAAGTACATTTTAAAATTAGAAGTTCTTTTTCTGTAGAAATTGAAACACGAATTACGCAATAAATTTGACATTAAATACTACATTGTCAAAAATATAACGCTGAACTTCATCAGGATAGGAATATGCCATCAAATAATGTTATTCAGAACTGTTGTGAAGTTAGGTGTCTTTAACCAGAATCCTCAGAAAACTAACTGTAAATAATGAATATTTATCCACTGTCACAAAAAATATTTTCATGACAGCAAACGATAAGTTTACAATTCAGTTTGGATACTAGTTCTCAATCAATAATAAAATTATACTAAGACAATATACACAGATTTTCTTCATGAATAGCTAGTTATCTCTCTAGAAATTACTGCATGTCTAGTTATCTCCTTTTCAACCGAAACCTCGTTATCATTATGTCTATGTTTATATATCCATGAGAGCGAGAAGGTGGTGGTGATCATTGTTTTAAGGGAAAATATAACAGGGCAACCATCAACTCTTAACACTAATCACAGGAAAAGAAGAAGAGGTCCCACACTTTGACAAATGAAAGTATCTGCCAAGGAAAAACAGGGGCCACAAAGAGTGTGAAAATGAAAGACTCCCTAGCATTCATAGACCTAATACCACCGGAGACAGAAAAGAACAAAAGTTGACCAAGACAGGTCAGATAGGACTGATGAAAGTGAGAAGCCTGGCACAGCTAAGTGGAAGCAATGCCAGGACTCAGCTAAGGGCCCCGTGGTCGCCTGAATGAGTCAGAAATTAAGTCACCGCTAGAAGCAGTAAGAGATGAAGCAAGAAGATTAATTGACATGTTGTTCTTGTTTGAAGATGTCAACACATTACAAGAAATACATGCCGTACTTGTAGAAGGGCCTTCCCAAGCTCGGTTGCCACTTCAAAATAAAAACAGCCTTCAGTGTTCCGTTTTCAGAATTCAGAGGACGTACGGGATACCACCGCAGGCCCCGCGGTGTCGGGGTGGCGTGTCTGCCTCTTACCTGGAGTCCCCGGGTTCGATTCCCGGCAAGGCCAGAGATTTTACCTACACCTGAGGGCTGGTTCGAGGTCCGTTCAGCCTACGTGATTACCGTTGAGGTGCTGTTTGACGGTCAGATGTCGGTCCCGGTGTAGAAAGCCAAGAATAACGGCCGAGATGATTCTTCGTGCTGACCACACGACACCTCGTAATCTGCAGACCTTCGAGCTGAGCAGCGGATGCTTGGTAAACCATGGGCCTTCAGGGCTGTTGAACCATGGGGTTTTGGTTTTGGTTTGGGATACTACCAGCGCGATTAAAAAAAAGAAGAGAGGAAAGCAATAGTGTCATGGAGTTTTCTTATTCTTCTTCCGCTTTTTCCACATCCTTGTGAAGTCGGGGGTGCAGCATATGCGGACTGGAGCTGTTTTACGACCGAATACTCTTTCTAAATCCAGACCTATGTGGAGGGATGTATTCACTATTACGAGTACCGAGTGAGTTGATCAAGATATTAGGGTCGCATAACTATGATCTTGCATTCGGCAGATGGTGAGTTTGAACACCACCGTCGGTATGCCACTAGCAAAAAACTGATTATATGTTCCTATGATGGCTGGTTGTGTATGTATGAAGAGGAGTGCACAGAGACAAACGCAGACACCCCAGGCCCCGAGTTAGATAAATTTACTAGACGCAGTTAGAATGTGACCCGGCCGCGAATCAAACCTATGACCCTCTGGAACGGAGGTCTTGACGTTGACCGTTAAGCTAAGGAGCCAATAGCAGCAAGTACTGCCTAGGCTTATTATTTGTAATATATAATGGCTGGCATGGAGCCCTCTGAGGCAGGGGGGGGGGTCTCTAGAATAAATACATGGTAACCCCTGCTTGTCGTAAGAGGCGGCTAAAAGGGGTCCCAGGGGCTTTCAACTTGGGAGTCTGGGTTGGCGACCGCGGGGCCTTTAGTTGAGTCCTGGCATTGCTTTCATTGCTCCTCACTTTCATTAGACCTATCTGACCTATCTTGGGCAACTCTTGTTCTTTTCTTACTCCAGTGGTATAAGGTCTGTGACTGCTAGGGAGTCTTTAATTTTCACGCCATTCGTGCCCCCTGTGCTTCATTGGCCTATACCTTCATTTGTTGTAGTGTTGGGCCTGTTCTTCTTTTCCTGTGATCGGTGTTAAGAGTTGATGGTTGCCAAGTTATATTTTCTCTTAAAACAATTATTACCACCACCTGCTCGCTTTCATGAAGATATGAATAGAAATAGACATAATAATAACGAGGTTTCGGTCGAAAAGAAGATTAACTAGACATAATTTCCAGGCAGATAACTACCTCTTCATGAATAATATCTGTGTACGTTGTCTTTGTAAAATTTTATTATTTACTGAAAACTAGTATCTAAAATGAATTGTAAACTTATCGTTTGCTGTCATGAAAATATTTCGTGTGACAGTGAATAAATATTCATTATTTACGGAGAGTTTTCCAAGGATTGTGATTAAAGACGCATAACTAACACAACAATTCTCAATAACATTATTTGATGGTACATTCCTATCCTGTTGAAGTTCAGCATTATATTTTTGACAATGTAATATTTAATATCAAATTTATCGCGCAATTCGTATTTAAATTTCTAGAAAAAAGAACTTCGAATTTTAAAATATTCTTCCAAGTAGTTTCAATAATTATGATTAATGGGGATGATCTCATGTCATCTATATATATAAAATTGGACGTTGGTATGTTTGCAGCTAATAGACTCAAAAACTACAGGACCGATTTCGCTGAAATATTCACAGTTTGTTCTTATTACATCTGAGAGGGATTATGAAGTGGTTTGAACGAAATCTGATTGGTAGTTCGGCACTAAGGGGAGAAAAATAACATAGGGGAAGATTAGCAAACCGCAAGACAAGTTCGATCAGCGGGTTGCCTACCCAACAGTATGTGTTCCTTAAAACTTATTTCTTCTTTTATCTGGAAAAATAAAGCCTACTGTAGGGGCGAGAAACCCCTAGCACCCCTAAAGGAAGGGGGTGAAACTTAAAAATCCGAAAATTACGATATTAGTGACGAATTCATAGTCTTTGGGGTAGCTGAGATGAACTGTGACACTCTGAATGCCGTTTAAGTCAAAGTTCGTTCCCAATAGGTATGGTAAACATATTATGACTTATTGTTTGGGAAAGAAAACTGTAGGGTAAGAGACACATACGGGCGTGATCGTACAACTGAAGATGTTACAGACGTTAAAATTGGTATTTGGATTCTTCTTTAAAAATAAACCCATTTTTTTATTTTTGGAAAATCCATAAACTATATTATCGGTATTAAATGTTCATAAAATTATTGAAATGGGAAGGAAAAACAATGACTACGACAGGCATATCAATATGAGTTATCTAACCTATTTATGAGGAATGCTGTGGAGCAGCGCACGGGTCCACTAGTGCAATATAAGCACACATGCCAATATGCATTCGAGAACAACGAGATTTCTTTTTATTTGTACAGCAAATTCATGAAGACTAAATAGAAGATGAAGTCATTTAAGGATTCAATTATCATCATAAGCATTTTATATCCCCACTGAGTTATAAAATGAGTACCATATTGAAAGTGTATATTTCAGTATTTTCTTAAATGATGCCATTAATGCGAGTCTCAGTGCGTGCGCGCAGCCGCTGGCCCCTATCGGGTGTTTGAGTAAGATACCATTTCGGGTCGGAGAGGAGTCGGCTATGTTCGCATGTGCGTGACGTCAAGCATGGTGCTGGATGGCGGTGAATCTTAGGCCCCCCCGCAGACAGTAGGTTCTTCTTTAGTGACTGAAAATCCATACACACTGTCATCCAGCTGTAACAATGGGAAACTTTGGACACAGTGTATGCGGCATCTGTACCGGATTTATCTTACTGTTTTTCGAGCTAGGAGAGCACGCTTAACCCCGTCACTAGCGGAGACATGCACATGAAGAAAGCAGGCTATACGTTTAATTCACAAAGGTCTCGTCTTTACACAGAAGATTTTTTTGTTGCTATTTACTTTACGACGCACCGACACAGATAGGTCTTATGGCGACGATAGGACAGGAAAGGCCCAGGAATGGGATGGAAGTGGCCGTGGCCTTACTGTAATTAAGGTACAGCCCCAGCATTTGGCTGGTGTGAAAATGGGAAACCACGGAAAACCATCTTCAGGGCTGCCGTCAATGGGATTCGAACCCACTATCTCCCGGATGCGAGCTCACAGCAGCTCGCCCCTGTTCGCACGGCCAACTCGCCCGGTACACACACAGAAGAATGAACTAATTTCTCTTTAGTTGGATTGTTCACGGTCGTGGTCTAGTTAACCTTCAAGCTGGTACAGATTTGACTCCAAACTATCGTATGAACTTAATACTGGTTAAAGGGCCCAGGAATTGATAAAAAGGGCTCCTTCACACCTCTCCAATTCTAGGCGAATGCCAGGCTGTTACCAAAAATTTAGTTCCAGATTATGGATACCTATTTTACAGTCTTATTCTCAATTGCAGGAGCACTCACTAGTAAAACACAACAGCGACACAGATTCTCAGACATCGTACGTATTAAGTGCTTGGGGTTCTGACAACGTTTTCTTAAGCTTCTAAAATGAAACATCTATCAGTATTCAGTCGACAACTGCTCATCGTGACTCAAGGGCTTCGCTAAAGCTCCATTCTAACTTGTGTCTTACGGACTGATACTGAACATGGAAAACCACAGCCTGTTTCCAATTATTTGAACGGGTCAGGAATGGAATGAACGAATCTAGCGGCGAGGATAGGAATTTACCGGCTGCCGAAGCCTGTCACACTCCTCTGGGGCAATGATTAATGACTGACAGATGTACTTAAATGATACTGGATGGTGTTTCTGGAATGAAAGATGACAAGGGAATTCGGAATACCCGGAGAAAAATCTGTCCCGCCACCGCTCTGCCCAGCACAAATCTCACATGGACTGACCGTGATATGAACTACGGAACCCAGTGGTGAGAGGCCGCCTGAGCCACGGAGGCTCTACGGACTGATACTCTCAATGGCAACTCAGTTTCTTTCTAAATATGGTCAACCCGTCTTTTTGCTGCACGTTCTCGTGACCACTTCCCCGTAACTTTTACTTCGACGATTCGTTTCTCCAGACTTTAATCTTTCCTCCACATAATGTGTCCCGAGAACCGTAGGATTCTCTGGTTGACAGTGTTGGAGAGATGGGCTTTTACTCCACCTTCATGCAGGATGGAAGCATTTGTTCGCTGGCTGTCCTCGGTATTCTCAGCATGGAAGGAAATAATATTAATTTAGGACGTAATAGTAAATGTATAATTATCTTCGTGAATATATCGGGTTGTTATTATTATTATTATTATTATTATTATTATTATTATTATTATTATTATTATTACTATTATTATTATTATTATTATTATTATTATTATTATTATTATTATTATTATTATTATTATTATTAGCGGAGTGGCTGCGCATGTTAACGCGCTATGGCTGTGAACCAAGCTCTGCATTTGGGAGACGAGTGGGTTCAAAATCCACCTATGTCCGCCCTGAGAATATTTTCAATGGTTACACATTTTCGCTTCCATGTAAATACTGGGACAGATCCAATTCATGGACCACAGTCGATTCCTTCCACCTCCTTCCCGAATTTCATTCACCATCATTCATTTCATCTCCATTAGCTCCTCAAATGAGGCTGATGCCAGGAAGTACATTCGACCGCAAAAATTGCCATATAAATTCATCTCACCTTATCCCCGATACCGTATCACGAAACGGGACTAAGGTGTAGACAAACAACGACGACGACGACAAGAACAACATCAAGAACAACAGCAACATAACAACAACACTATATCGAACAGATTGGATGATTTTCAATAAAATGCTAATTATATTTCTGAAATATATTCAGAGGTTAAGGGTTTAATATTACTTACTCTTTAAACTTCATTTGATATATTGATTTAAAATTTGGTCTCTTTCTTACAGGTAGGGTTGATTTGTGGCCTGATGTCACTGGCGTAATGTTCATGAGTTTGTTGCAACCAAGTCCAAACCTAGAGGGACGAGTGGCGTGCGATTTCTAGGAAAGATGAGGTTTTCGAAGATATGTTTCCAAAAAGGTAAGTTCATAGTAGTAAAAATATGGAACCGGTTGTACGTTTGTATGGGCACGAGGTAGTAAATATTCACCATTGTAACATAAAATCATTATTCAGAAGAGCTAGCGCAATGGCAAAAACCAGTTAAGAAATTTCCTTTATTGTGAATCATGGACCGAGTTCTTCATGCCGTTAGTTGTTTATAGCTATTACTACGAGTAAGATACAAAACATTCACTTCTAAGGCAGATGGCTTGCCTAAGATGTTTTTCATCACTATTTAAGTCCAATCTTCAGCAGTTTCTGATACTGAATGATATGTAATCTCAAAAGAATTGTCCTGTCACTGGATGCAATTGTAAAATAAGCTCCACGTACGCTTAATCCTCGAAAGTAGAGCGAAGTCAAAGAAGAAGAAACAATAGCAGTTAAAGTGGTGCCGCCAAAAGGATGTTTATCCTCCTCTTACGGACTCTGTATGTCTGCACAGTGAATGTAGAACAAAGTCAAAATACGAAACGTATCAGTTAATCCTTTGTGTTCTGAGGGTAGTTTCAAATACCGCCTCATATTTCATCCTATATAACACTATAGTAGAAAAAGAAAGTTGTGTTGTGTTCTGAGGGTACAGAAAACATTAGACTTTCTTTGGTGGTCGATTCATAATAATGACAACAGAGAGAAGCACTAAATTATCTTGGGTTACTCAATCTTTCATCTGGTATCATCTGATATCCGAGCACTGACATTTCGTTTCCCTTTACTTGATGGAAGCCAGAAATACGTAATTATTTTTCATATTATTGTGTGAGACATAGTAAAGTATACAATTGAACAGCGTGCTGTACAGTCACTTGAACTACCTTTTATTATTTGAAATCTAGTAGGTACTTCTAAATACCGACAGAGCTATAGGCATTCCATGCTTCTTGTTCTTTTTGGTAACCATGGTTTATTTATGTTGATCGATGTGATTGTTGCAGGCTATGTTTTTGTTGTTGTGTTAATTATACATGAACTGTATAACAGGACATCATGAGTAAACATAAGATCAGTGGATGATTTTAGCGATTAGCTGGCTGGTACAGATGATGGAGCATTATCTGATGTGAGTGATTGCAATAGTGATGAAAAGACTGTGTGTAAAACACGTGGTCTAGAAAGAAGAAACGAGGAATAAATATCTTAGCGTTTATTGGTCTTAATTTTATGATGGGTTGCCACAGATTACCATCTTACAAAAAAATTAGGTCATCTGCTAGAGACCTTGGTGTGGATATAGTTGCGCATACAATGACGAGGGAAGATTTCAAGAGATCATATCATATATTCATGTGAATGGTAACAGTGCAGTGTCAAAAGAAAAGCCAGGCAGGCTACACAAAGTAAGACCTTTCAAAGTAATAAGAAGTTTCAATCCGTATATGAATGGACTCGGGAAGTAAGTGTGGACGGTTCTGTTGTGCTATTCAAAGGCCGCACTTCTCTAAAACAGTACAATCCTGTCAAGTCCATCAAGCGCGGTTACAAATTCTGGTGTTTAGCTGATCAGAAGGGATTCTTTCTCGCATTTCAAATGTAATAGGGGAAGAATGAGGATCTTGAAGAAGAGTTCGGAGAGCACAGGTTAGATGAGAGGGTGGTTTTGTCTCTGACACAACATCTGTGGGGCAAGAACAAAATTGTACTTTTTGACAATTATTTTGCCTATCTCAGACTTTTAGAAAGGCTGACACTATAAAAGACTTTGGCTTGTGGCACAGTAAGATCTGACAGGCAGGGTTGTCGAAAATATCTAAAACTGAGAAGAGCCTGATAAAAAGAGAGTATGATTACAGATTTTGTAATACTGGTTTGGACTTCTTCAAGTGGCAGGACAACATATTTGTACATTTTGCATCCAATTACCATGGGTCAGAACAAATTTATGTGCAAGGAACTCAGAAAGATGGATCCAAACAGAGTGCAGCATGCTCCGTAGTTGTATATGGCTACAATCTGTACATGGGAGGAGTTGACCTTGCCGACCATTTTAGAACTCTGTATGATGCTGACAGGAAGTCGAAGAAAAGGTGGCTGAGGATCTTCTGGGGTTTTCCTGACATTTGTGTAAATTAAATGCCTATGTAATTTACTGTGAAATGTTCGATAAAACAATGGTCCTCTAGTTTCGAAGGATGGTAGCAAGCGGACTTTTGTCAATGAAAACCCCCAAAACAAGAGCAATTCCTTGACAACACTTGGGTCACCTCCATCCATGTCTGCAAAAAGAAAGAAGAAAGAGCACTCTGTCCCAAAATATGTCAAAATGAGAAACACTGGTATTCATTGACCTAAATTTGTGGAGGTTTGTGGGCGATATGAGGCGTGTAAGCTCCAGTCACGTCCACATTCTCAATGTGGCCACTGCAAGCTGTCAACGAGGTGCCTGTGTCAACGAGAAGACCTACTTTGTGGAATACCACCAAGTAGACGTGTAGAACACTTTGAAAATACCCATTTGGCATTTTCATAACACGGATTGATCGCTTTCATTTTACTTCTTTATTATGTTCATTTTATAATGGTTTGCGAATTTTATACCAATAGTTTTGATTCCCATTTATTTTGAGTATATTTTTAGTAAAAATGTTTGAACTTCAGCAGTCTTCATGTACTTATATGGAAGAGGTGACTACAGGACTGACGGTACTTAAAAGTAACTCCAAGTTACTAGTGGAGTGAGGATACTTCATAGTGCCATGAAAGAATGGACACTTAGAATTGTTGCATTTTGAAAATATTCCTCGTGTGTCTTATTTGAATGATATTTAAAGCCTTTAAGGACATAGATTGCATTTTTTCATCTTCTGTACTTTTGGGACTCAAAGGGTTTGAACTGTACTGTCGGTTTCACTGCAGTGCAGACAGGCCTATGGTGACAAGGTCAGTGTCGAAGTTTCCTCGTAGTCATTTCACATCCAGAGAATTAATGATGCAATTTTCTGTCTTGCTTGGATTTTTCTAGATTTAAAAATCGTACGGAGTTAGATTTTTTCCCGAAGGAGTTTATTAACGTGGCGGTACCCAGCGTCGTGGAAATGTTGCTTTTGAACAACCTCAAATGACTGCTACTCCAGCCGTAATCGAGTACACTATCTTGGGAACAGAAGGACAGTGACTACGCACTGAAGTCGGTATCAGGACGAACTATGAACGAGAAAAGTTTCCAGACGTGCATGTGTACAATAAATTTATCTTTTTTGGACATGGAACCATTGAAGTTTCCGTCCTACAGTCGCATTCGAGGACCACAATCTTCTGACGTTTGGTCCGGAGTAACCTCGGGGTCAGTGCTACATCACTGCGTAGGATATTGTTTGATTTACTAATGATGCTTATCCTGGCAAGATTCACTTACACCTAACCAGGTTAATATACTATTTACAACATGTTGTTTACAAATATACAAATATATATTTAAATATGTCGTAATTAAGATGATATATGACCGAAAAATTGGTTTATTAAAAATGAATTTATATCCTTGATATATATATTATATTATATTATATTATATTATATTATATTATATTATATTATATTATATTATATTATATTATATTATACTTCCCCTGTCCAAAATTAATAGTCGCATTTCTTTCGCAAGTAGTTTATTTACAATAAACAATACAGAGAGGAATATATTTATAACACTAATATACCACTCCAAGCCGATGCTATTGACAGTACTCACAACTGCACCTGATCATTCAACACGTTCTAAGGCAGCATGAGCTGATATGACAATATCGGAATCACACTGTAGAACAAGAGGTATACACTCCTGTCGTTGCAGTTTCTGTTTCCCCATGTGAGGCAGGTTGTAACAGTTCTTTCCATGAACCTTCATGCATTCAACCATAACTTGTTGCAGGGTCAGGAAAACATTATTCAGTGTCTCAGCAGGAAGGTCGGTGAAGGCATTTTCAACAGCAGTAACAAGTTCATCTACTGTGGATGTTGCCTCTTGATATTGGAGAGGCTGTATGGCATGGAAGAAGCCGAAATCTAGGACATTCATATCTGGGCTATTTGGAGGCTGACAATACAATTGTATGGTTAGACCAGTATTAGAAGCGGCAGCTTTAAACTCAGGATCAGACGGATCAATGTGCGGTTTTGCTTTATCCTATTGTATGTAGATGGGTTTTGGTGCTGTCCAGGAAGGCCATTTTAACTGGATAGCATGAAGAACTTTCTCCGTGAGCATCTTTCTGTATTCGTCCTGTGTAACGGATTGGATAGGTTTCGTAACCAGTGTCCCCCTAGGCCTATTTTTGCTACTGCGTTTTGCTTGTTCCTGGTCGATGAATGGAAATACCCCAAGTTTACCATCAAAGTACTGGTTACGCATTGAATCAGGATGGAGACGTGCCACTGCTGCTAGAAACATCACCTTCGTAATGAAGCGTTTATTCTGGCAGGTTCGATGTGGATAGGGTTCTTCAGCAGCAAGGTAAAATCGTCCTTTTTCTGCAGTTACGTAAAACCACTTTTCATCAACCTGAATCCGATCGAACTTGTCCTGAAATCTTGCTCTGCGTATCGAAATTGGTGGATCCAACATTGACAAACAAAACTGCAAACACTTCTGTTCTCCTGTGAAGTTCAGTGTTGGTTTCAGTCTTGATGAATACCGTCGAACAGTTTTTTCTTGGATTCTGTGATGCACTGTTGATTTTGCCATACCCAAAGCGGCAGCTACAGATCTGATAGTCTCTCCTTGACACAATGGAATGTTTTTAAGTCTATCCTTATCTCTGCATTTCTTTTTTCTACCGACTCTCCCTTTCATTCTAGCGGAGACATCAAAAACAAACCAATATTTATCACTCTTCCCATTTCTTCAATGGCACTTTATCACTGCAAGTACAATAAGTAAACGGTACGTACTTCGTATTGATATCTATTGTACACACAAAGCGTCTGACTCACGTCACTACCACTGCATTTACCGATAGTTTGCGTTAATCTGAACACCTCGGTTCATGCGACCGCCTACCAAGGTCATGCGCATATGTCCCAGACTGCTAAACCAGTTTATATGCTCTGCGACAGAGCAAACATCACTGTTCTGTGCTTAAATTGCAATTACGTTGCCGTTGTTAACAATAAAAGCTCGTTGACGGAATGCCACTATTATTTTGGGACAGAGGAAGTATTATATTATATACTCCGTTCGCTTATATGTTAATGTTAAAATTCCTGTCCGGGGCAACCCAGTAGGTAGGTTACACAAAACCTACCTCAGGGCTATATGTTGTTAATTTGATTAACGGATATGTAATCTATTTGTGAAGTTAAATTGCTATGTTAAATTGAGTACATTAAAATTAAAACAAGATTGTGATGTGTTTAGATAGATGCTTTAATTAAATTGTACAAATTCTAAATAAATACAACTTAGATAGACATTACTCTGACATACGTAAATAGATAAATTGTCTTTCAGAATATTTGGATCGGTACTCATGTCTAGTCAATGGTAAAACCGGTGTTAAGCATGTGGCTTTCATAAGTATGTCGTCAACCGAACAGCAAATGTATAATTCATATCCATAACAGGTTTATATTTCTTGCCGCTGTTCTGTATTCAAACATAAAAAAATATAATGAGCTCATTTACGTTGTTTATGAAATAATTCAAAATAAGTCTATCTTTCACATATCAGTTACTTGATGTATATATTTTTATGTAATATTTACTTTAATTAGCCTCCGTGGCTCAGACGGCAGCGCGTCGGCCTCTCATCGCTGGATACCGTGGTTCAAATCGCGGTCACTCCATGTGAGATTTGTGCTGGACAAAGCGGAGGCTGGACAGATTTTCTCCGGGTACTCCGATTTTCCCTGTCACCTTTCATTCCTGCAACGCTCTCTATTATCATTTCATTTCATCTATCAGCCATTAATAATCACCTTGAGAGTGGCGACCCCATTGTAATACTAGCCTATATCTGCTTCATTCATTACATTCCTGACCCGGTCAAAGACTGGAAAACGGGTTGTAGGTTTTCATTTACTTTAATTATTGGGATCCTGTTTAATTTCTCTCCGCATCATTCATCTTACTAAAAAACTCAGGTTTATTTCAAGCTAAATATGTTAAATCGTAAATTATATTCTCGTAACCACATAAATATGTAATGATATAATGAAATAAGATACCAACAAAAACAAATAATTGCATTATCTCAGTGGTGATACTGAAATAAGAAAACAACAACACAACCACAAATAATTACAACTCACTACTTCCATTTCAGCCTTCCTCCTCATGAGATAACAAGTAATTAGGAATTTCAAAATGAAAGGTATTAAGAAAAGAGGAAAAGCAAATATAACATACGTAAAACCTAAAATAAAATACATGCATCTACAGAACAATGAGCAAGCATGAGTGTTGGCGATAAAAAAAGTAAACTCGTGTCCGCATCCGGAGGTGGTGCAGCTCATTTCAGGCACACCCCCATTGGAGGTGAGCTGCATGTACCATTTCAACCACATACCAGCCCTCCTGCCATTCTTAAATTTCTGGCAGTACCGGGAATAGAACCCGGGCCCCCGAGGACGGCAGCTAATAACACTAACCGTTACGCTACGCAGGCGGACCAGTGTTGGCGATAAGGACCCCGCAGACCGCGCGGGGCGGGAGGCCCATGGCTTGTGAGAGACCCATGACCGTGCTATATCAACATTTTTAAACGCGTAGGCGATGCATGTTTTCCTGTTTCATTCTGCCCATACACTCCACTACTGGCTAGTTTCACCCAGTTCACCACTGCTCTTTAAGGTAAGGCATACTGACCTAAAACTTGTAGCCTATTATGTGAATCTCATTTCAACACTCAACTCCGCAGTTCATATCCGAAACCAGTCTAAGTGGTAAAAAGGACATTATCAGCTTCAATCCACCTATGTCAAGAGCGTTCGCGTACTGTCTGTGTCTATCAAGGCAATCTTACGAGAGTTGCAGACGTTTTCTTTCCGAATTCTTAACAAAATCTGAGCTAAAAAGAAAACTACGAATAATAGAATCGGTGCCTTAGAAAAGTCACACCATTTTTAAATTATTATTATTGTTATTATTATTATTATTATTATTATTATTATTATTATTATTATTATTATTATTATTATTATTACTGTCGTTGCGTTCTTGTTTTTCACTCTAATAATACACAACCTTGAACTACGAAATAAACTTGTAACTTTCCTTATCGGGAAACGTGGGGCACATTTTCAATTATTGCGGGGGGAGGGTTCTAGAGCTTCTTAGCATCGCTACTGGCAAGCAAATAATGCACTTAAAATCTTCATATTATTCTAGTTTCTTGATTATATTCACCGATGATCATAATCCTGTACCAGTGTAACTTCGTCACCTAGATATCATAAATAGATGATGTAGAACATCTTTTCTCAAAAACATATATCTAGTTAATCCATATTCCATACGCATCAATAGTATTTAGGTATATAGATAGATGGTCCTATGATAACTTGAGTAACGTGACATCATTATTATATCAACGTTTAAATATCAGAGGACTCATATCATTCTTCTTATAACCTTTGTACATAAAACCCAAGTGTCCTAAATTATATGTAATTCACCCTTCCTCCTAATCTACTGTATGTTAGTCATAAGATCATGACACTTCCTAAAGATATCCTATTCCATATTACTGATCCGTTTAGATGACCCTTAATATACGTATTTTCTGATAAACATTTATATTAATACTGTAAAGTGATGGCAGATGGTAGGTAAATAATACACGAAAGGTAGCCTTTACTCTTCTTCTTATAGTGTCTTCTCCATTGCTGAAGGTTGTCCACAATCACATCGAAGTCTTTACGATACTCGACTGTCCTCATCAGTCAACTAGAATGCAGTCCTGTACAATTAGCAATAAAGACTAAAAGGTATAATTACACAGGCTTATAATCACTCTAGTCAGCAATCTCTCTCTCCCTTTCTCTGAATTCTCACTACTCAGTCACACTATTTATTCAGTCTAACACTTACGAGTTAAAACAATAAAACTACACATACGCTTCTGCAAATGTCACTTGGACCATAGGGCAGTTCTCTATTAAGTCGCTGTACACTATTCGCGGCCGACCACTTCACAGTTTACGCTCGTATAAATAGTCTGGGAGTCTATACCCGGTACAAGGTTCGCACTCTCACGGCAGTCTTCTTCCGTTGCCCCTTGTCGCTCAGCTCTGGAACATTAACAACACTGTCCTCAACTGTAGCTGCACCGTGATGCATCGTCACTCTGTTGCACTCTTCGCATTCGCCGTCAGTTCACAGACAGGACTAATAGCACTCCCAATGCTTCATAGCATTCGCCTACAGCGCTGTCACTCACTGAAATGTCTCAATCGGTGGCAGAACTGAGCCCACACTGAACCATCACAATCTCGTCCACCCTGTCTTTTATAGGGAGGTCGACCCTTACGTACGTTTCACAAGAGTAAAAGATCCTGGAGCTCCCAAAAAATCGAAGGCTCAGGTAACACCTTTCGAGTCGTTTCTTACACCACTGAGAGACCTCTAGTGACGTAACAGGCGGTGACAGTAGTAGTGGTAAAAAGTTCCTGGTCTTGCGCGGTAGCTCGTCTGACTGGTTAGGCCAGCCGCAAAATGAGACGCAGGTCCGTGAGGTGACGCAGGGTGACTCACGGTGGGTTTCTGTGAACCACAGAACTGACTGGACCCGCGCATGTTACGGCGCAGTGTGACGTGACGCAGTTTCTGCACGTGGTGATCCTGCGGACCGCAGTCTCTCTTCCGCAGTTTCCTGCAAGACTCACGGTGATTTTGGTTGTTCATATTGTTGATAAACCATTTTACTGACTCAGAAATTCTTTTTGAAATACCGTATTAAATGTATTTTTGTCTAAACCACCATAAACTCTATACTGTGTTTTGAGGAAGAATAATGTACAATATAAAGCAACAGAATACCAATTTATTGCAGTTGAACGTTTTATCTATTGATGAATGCAAAAACAATTGTTTTGAAATGAGAAATTCAAAATATAAACTCATGTGACAAATACAAATTATTTGTAATGGCTAAAGTGAGATATACAAATTGAAAACAACTTATTTCCATACACGAAAAGTGCGTTTTAGTGAGAAAAACATGTAACAAATACTGTGACGAAGTCATGACGAGGGGGTATGAGAGAGGGAAGTAATTATGAGTATTATTTTTTCTTTTTACAAGTTGCTTTACGTCGCACCGGCTGAGATAGGTCATAAACTGCGTACTGAAACTGCGATCCAACTTGCGACAATTGCCGCCGTGACTCACTCACCCGTGAAGAATTCGACGTGAGTCACCCTGCGTCACCTCACGGACCTGCGTCTCATTTTGCGGCCGGCCTTACTGGAGTGGCGAGCGGGCGGTGTCTTAGCTCGGCGACGTTGCTCGCGGCCGGTCAGACTAACTTGCTCTTCCCAAAACTGCACAATGAGATGGCAGATTCCGTCCGTCACAATACATATGAACGAAGAAATCCTATTGTCATCATTAATCAGGTTTCACTACATTAATTATATGATCATGATACGTACCTCGAAGTAATTAATTGTGTTCTGTTCACAAGTCTAACCTCAGAATATCTGTATTTACTCTGCCAATACGTTTGGAGACCGTAATGACTGTACATTAGCAAACTACAAACTACACAAGCAAAACTTTAATAGTTTTATCGAATAAATAAATAACTACTAAAGAAGTCAGAAAGAGTCCGCTTAGCATTCGGCTCATCCCGTGGTGGTTGGTTGACGACTACATAGTATTATTTTGCTCGCGGTGTCCTCATTATTTAGCAACTCATGCTGGAGAACGTACATTTTTTCATAACGTAGCTTCTTTCCATTTCCAATGAATGTTCCTGAAATTCACAAAAATATCATTAGTCTGGTGCTACAATGATAGACGCAGTTCATGAATTAAATATTTTGAATTATTTTCTGACCATTTAAAGTTCTTATTGGTTTTACGTAATTATTATCTTACTTCCAGTCAACTCTTACTAAGAAAAACAACTCTTGTACTTTTTATAAGTATAAACGTACCTTATGTAGGATAAAATCAGATATCTATTTTCAATTCAGCTTTTTATGATAACAAGCAATAACAAGAACAATCAAAACACCAAAAATGGTGCAGATATCAGACATAAGTCTCACAATTTCAAATAATGTAAGCTTTATATATACTGATGGCGTACAGGTTTATATACGTGTTGCACTGGATGACTTTCCATTAGTTGTATATCATCTAAACCAATATCTGCTGGAATCTAGTTTCTTCTCTGTTTTACAATGATCATTTTTTGATGATAAAAATTGTTTCGTCCCCACAAGAAATCATGACACTTGCGTTTTGGCTACGAAACGTTTTGAAAGGAGTATGTATAACGTAAAACAGTAGTGAATAACTACATTATTTATGATTAACTGAACCCCAAGTGTAACAAAAATAAACAAAACTACGTGAATAATAATTATACATGTATATGAATTTAGCATAAGCCAGCGAGTTACATTGGAAGAGTATAAAAGAGGACGTACTTAAATAAGTAATATTGGTAATGAGTGATTTCATTATACAGGAACATCCATGCAGCCCGCTTTTAAAGTTGTCCGGTTTGTTCAGCCGTGATATTCTCCGCGTCCGGAATATTTTGCCATTCACGAGATGCGCATACTGTGAAGGAGTTGGTGAACGTTGTGTACTTCTCTGGGGTTGGCAGTGCAGGAAGGGTGGTGTTACGCACTCTGTTACGGAGCCACCAATAGGATATTGTGAGAGGCAGTAATACTGGATCGGGTAAGTTTCTTACATTGTTGCTGGTAAATTTCGGAAGTATTGGTGAGAAAATCGGAAAATTCGAAAACTTAGCTGATGCGAGTGATCCTGATATAATTGTGGGAACGGAAAGTTGGTTATCAGATAATATATGTAATTCAGAAATATTCAGGTCAAAATTTCTAACGTTTAGGCGGGATAGAGGGGCGAAAGGAGGGGGGATTTTCATCTGTGTTAGGTCAGAGCTAAGCAGTAAGTTAAAATGCGTTCTCGATGACTGCAAAATCATTGGGGTGGAGAAAAAAATGCACCCAATATACAAAATATAGTCATTACTGGAGCATATCGCCCGCCGAAATCAGGATTAAAGACGATCATTCGTCTTTCAGAATTGGCATGTGCAAGTATAAGCTACTGGTAAAGAACTATAATTTCAGGGGATCTAAACCTACCGTCAGTAAACTGAGCTGGGTCATCTCAGGAAGCAGTTAACTTATTAGTGTGGAATGATGGCTTTTCTCAAGTCGTTACAAAGAACACACGTAAACGAGCACTGTTAGATGTTTTTCTAGTCAGACCGGATGACATAACTTAGTTACAACTTGTGACGTAATTCAGGGGATTAGTGACCACAGTGCAGTGGTACCCGATCACTCTTGGGAAACTTGTAATACGAGGTATGTGGGAATTTCTAAGACTATATTTTGCTAAGCGAGGGGAGATCAGTAGGTTTTCAAAACTATCTGACGTTGCGCTATACTAACTGGTTAAAGGACAGAAAGAGCATGAACGACATTTGGGAGAACTTCAAAACCATTTTAAATACTGGACTTAATAAATTCGTTCCCGAAAGGATAATTAGGGAAAATTCAGGTCCGCCGTACTACACCGCGATTATTAGGTGGCTTTGAACGTAAGACAACAGAAGAAATTATAACGGTGCCTGCAAAGCGGAGTAAATAAGTTTGGTGAAGCTTTTGCTAGCAGAAAAGAAAGTGACCAAAGAGAAATATATTTTAAATGAAACTCAAAATTCCTAGGACCTTTTTTTTTTAAATATATACGAAAATTGAAGGGAGAGAACAAGTCAGCTCCTTCACTTTGTATAGGAGGGGAATTTTTGGCGACAACAGATATAGATAACGCGGAAGCATTTAATAAGCACTACGGAAAGGTTTTTAATCCGGCGGCACAGTAATTCAGGGACAATTTTCCGGAAACTAGTAATGATATCCAAATTAAAGCTTCATTATTACGTAATGGTCATTGTAAACTCAGAAGTAGTAAATCTTGTGGGTCAGATTCTATTTCCGGAGAGGCACTTAAACTCGGGGTTGGAGCGATCCTACCATATTTAATAAGAATCTTTAATATATCACTGAACAATGCGAAGGTTCCAGAAGATTGGAAATCGGCCATTGTAGTTCCTATTCACAAAGGGGATGACAAGAGCGACTTGAATAATAAGTTTGATGTCTATCGTATGCAAAAAATGGAGCAATTAATAGTAGATTATTTGAGGTTAAAATGGGACTCTTCTGGAATGATATTTAAGGGTCAGCATGGTTTTAGGGAAGGCTTCTCTTGCGAAAGCCAGCTCTGTTCCGTATGTCAAAGATATATCGGATAAGCTCGACAGTCGGTCAAGGATTGATGCAATAGTAATTGATTTTGCTAAGGCATTCGATCTTGTGCAACATTACACCCTCCTTAACAAGTTACCGCGTACGAGCATTGACATCAGGGTTGTGAAATGGATACGAGAACCCAATGGAAGAACTCAGAGGGTGCGCGTGTGAGAAACGCTATCTTCCCCAATTAGTATTACGTCTGTTGTAGCCCGGGGTGGCGTTATTGGGCAAATTCTTTTCATAATTTTCATAAATGATATGCCTGATTCGATAAAATCGGAAGTGCTCCTCTTTGCCGATGATTGCACATATACCGGTAGATAAAAACAGATGAGGATGAATTATTGCTTCAGCAGGATTTAGATACGATTGAAAAACGGGCGCGTGAAAATCGAATAAAAACTCACAGCGGAAAAAGCAAGGAATTGTGTTTCATTGAAACGAAAATGACAGGAAAGAGGGATTACGAAATTGGAGGGGAAGGTGTTGTTGAAGTTGATAGTTGTAAGTACTTAGGTGTTACTATTCGAAGAGACTTATACTGGTCAGAGCAAGTGGAAAATGTAGTTAAGAAATCTTGGAGGGCCGTTACATTTTATAATGTGGAATCTCAAGGAATCTAATTCTGGTGCCGAAAGTAAAGCTTATAAGCGCTTAGTAAGACCGATTCTCGAATATGGATCTGCGTGCTGGGATCCGTACGGGGTGGCTTTAGTGAATTTCCTAGAAAAAGTGCAAAGAAGAGCGACGTGTTTCGTAACCGGGAATAGGAGGAATACCTTTAATTGGTAGAGTATTGAATCTAGAAGAACTAGAGCTCGCCTGTGTGGTCTTTATAAGAGCTATACGGGAAGGACTGCCTGGAGTAGTATTAGAAACAGGTTAGAACCTCCTTCATACTTATCGAGAAATGATCGTAAGCATAAAATTATGGACAGAAACCAGCATACGGACGTGGGCAAGTTTTCCTTCGTAAACAGGACCATAATGGTTTAGAATAAATTACCTGCAGCCGTCTTTGACAGATTCCCTTTCGGTATCAAGTCATTTAAGAAGACAATTAGTGGTAGTGTAAAGTGTAAAGTGAAAGTTGTAAATTATGGACACGGAATTTGTGATTTTCTGCTTGGTTTATATTGTGAAATTCTTATTTTTTCTTGTGGTATTCTCTTTCTAGGGAATTGCTTGTTGTACTCATGTTGTTGTAGTTGTTGTTGGGTAATTACCAAAGTTTTTAACTTTACTTTGTTATCATTGTAATGTTAAGCTGTTAGTAAGCTCAACCTATAGTATTGTAAGCCGTAGTGTTAAGTACTGGAAATACTTAAGTTGTGTGTGAATTTGTATATGTTGATGTTGGATTTAGAATGTTAAACTGCAGTAGTAGTATTCCTTGTAATATTTTCTTTCCATGGAATTGCTTGTTATATTCTTGTTGTTTGTTTGTTTGTTTGTTTGTTGTTATTTGGTAATTATGTTAAGTTAACTTTAATATTACATAATTGTAAGGGACCATTCCCACCGGGAAATTTCCTATTTGCGATGTATTTGTTAATAAAAACAAAAAAGATTTATGGTGTGAGGAGAGTTAACTGAAGGGATTGCTCGGGTTGATGAATTGCGAAGAATGTGAAGAATGCTTAGGGTTTGGAAAGTACGTCGCACGGTTAGGCGTGGCCAACATAGATGAGCAAATGATGGTGATACATGGTCGAAGTATATCAGATTTCAGAAGTCTAGTACACATGCGCTCTGTCTTCGTTGTCGTCAATTTTGCAGAATACTGTACACAGCGTGACAGTAATCAAAATTCGGCAATACAAGTTCTCCGACCGTAGTTCACTTTAGTCTCTCCGGAAAGAATGCATTATAGACTGTTTACAGTGTGAAGAGAAGATGTATGCTTGCTCCATTATGTTTGAAATATGAGCAATCCAGCACATGTTCGCATCCAGGGCAATGCCAAACCATTTAACTGTTGACGTAAATTGTGTTCTACTACCTCAAATGATAATGGGGAGGGGGAGATCCAATTGGTTAACTTTTGGTATGAGTACAGGGTATCCAGGAATTATACCTTGATATTTAGTAAGGTTAATTTTAAGGTCGAACTATGAAGGTCATTGCGCTGCAGAAAGGAAATATTGGTTTAGATGATCTACAGGTAATGAAATGCCATCCAGTGCAACACCTGTATTAACCCGTAGGTCATCAGTATATATACAGCTTGCATTATTTGAAATTGTGGGATATACAGTTGACATGCAAAGAGAATAGAAGAGGACGCAGCACATAGCACTTGTTGTACACCAGCAGAAATGCACTATCGTCGATTATGAATGTACGAATATATCCACGATAAGGCACTGTATTTAAAGTGAAATTAGTATATTTTAAACAGTAACATGTTGAAGCCTTTAGTATAGAATGCTTTAACCATGTCCAGTAGTACGAGAATGGAGGTATATCGTTTTGTTAGTTGAAAACATACGTCGCCTGTAACCTTCAGCATAGTAGAAGTAGTTAGTACTGTGTACTAGTCTGAAGCCTGACTGTTGAGTATCCAGCAGATTATAATTGTTCAAGTAATTGCTTATTTTCACAAGTTATTTGTACATTAACACTAAGTATGTATTCAAGTACTTTAGATAAAGCATATAGAATGCTCATAGGTCTATATTCTGAAGCTGTAAAATGAGCTGATGTTTTTCCTGAAGGTCGTACTGTAGCTTGTTTCCAGTTTGTAGGAAATGTCTCATAAAAGACAGCTGACTTCATGAATTTCATGACTTACTACATGAAATATGACGTCAAGGATTTAGTTTATCATGATACTTTCAATATTACTAGATTTTATGATCTTGGTTTTTGTGCATCTTACCCTGCTTCTAACCTGAGAATATGCCAAGGGCTCTGTCAGTACGCTGAGTAGAATGCTTTTTATTTAACAACTGCCCCACTTATGGCGAATGGAGTGCTATAAAGTGGTCGTTAAGTTTGGCAAGACCTATGATTACTTTAGAAAAAGGGAGGAGTTTAGTCAAACTAAATTCTTTAACCGACTGTCCGACTCGTTGGCTGAACGGTCAGCGTACTGGCCTTCGGTTCAGAGGGCCCCGGGTTCGATTCCTGGCCGGGTCGTGGATTTTAACCTTAATAGGTTTATTCCAATGGCACGGGGGCTGGGTGTATGTGCTGTCTTCATCCATCATTTCATTCTCATCACGACGGGCAGGTCGCCTACGGGTGTCAAATAGAAAGACCTGCACCTGGCGAGTCGAACCCGTCCTGGGATATCCCGGCACTAAAAGCCATACGACATTTCATTTAACCGACTTCCACATCATCGCTGTCAATACATTTGTCTTGGATAAACTTCAAGCGTAACGTTTCAGATCTGTTGTGTTGTGGTATTCCGCAGTCACCGGTGCGTAGTCATATTGTCCAAGAAAGGATGTTTCTTAAACTATCGATGGGCCACAAACAAACAAACAACAAGAGCAGGGTGCGAAATCGCGGGGGGAATGGGGGGTTTCCCCCCACCGACAATTTTATCTCAGAGGTTCCCACCCACTAAAATTGCCCTGGGGGGGGAATCTTTCATTATAAAGTAATGAGGAAAATATATAACACATATATTACTGAAATGAATATTCTTGCTGTACATATTTTCATAAAAACCTTGCCAATAATACACATAATATAGAAATAATAGAATGACTGCAAGACCTTGAGCAATGAAGCAACGTAGAGGTGGCAACTCCGCACCTGCAGCCTATTGTTCCCGTTTCAATCTGGCAGGACCATCTGAAACCCGGGCAAAAATAAGTAGCTCGAGCTTACACCACTCCTGTACTTCTTAGAGAGGTTGTGTTTGCGATAGGTAGCCAATAGGATAATATACACTTAAAGAGTGTACAAACTGACAAATTTGTTCAGTCAGAATTAAGCGCTGGTAGAGGAAGGTTCCACTAATAGAGCAATAAACCAGGACAAACCGCGCCTCACCTGGCCTTTCTTAGGAAAGGGACAGTCTCTCATAAACCTCTCAGACGATTTTCTTTCTTTCTCCTTCGCTGTACCGACTTCTCTCTTACTCCGTAGAACAGCCCTCCCGTCGGGATTGTGGATTAACTTGCTGCCGTTACCGCTGCCAAACCCGCTATTGGCACCAGTCTGCAATCTGTAAGCTTGTACATGGTAACGAACAGTCGAGGTCGAGAACCTAGAAATGAAACGTGGGGTAAAAAGTAAGAATAGTTTAATTACTAACTTCTTTAAAACTGGTAATGATAATATACAGTCACTACCAGTGACGACGCAAGTTCAATCATTGACACATGAAGATCATGTGCAGGAGAAATCCAATAAAAAACCTAAATGTGATGAAGTGTTACATAAGGTGCCTGCGGAATGTCGAATGCAGCAATGAAGATAATTCAGGATCATCAATGCTGGTGGCATCCGAGAAGTTTTCAACGTCTTGGCAGAAAAATCGAGCCTGGTTGTTGTTTACTACCAATGAGAAAGACTGTCAAGTAATGATGTGTAGTGTGTGTGTTAAACATTCGCAACACGTGTGTAAAATGGTAGGAACTTCATCTAATGGTTTACCTTGGGCAAAAGAAGGTGTGACCGAGCTCGATAGCTGCAGTCGCTTAAGTACGGCCAGTATCCAGTATTCGGGAGATAGTAGGTTCGAACCCCACTATCAGCAGCCCTGAAAATGGTTTTCCGTGCTTTCCCATTTTCACACCAGGCAAATGCTGGGGCTGTACCTTAACTAAGGCCACGGCCGCTTCCTTCCCACTCCTAGCCATTTCCTGTAGCATCGTCGCCATAAGACCTATCTGTGTCAATGGGATGTAAAGCAACTAGCAAAAAAAGAAAAAAAAAGACGGTGTAATGAGGAAAAATAGAAAGAAGAATCGGGACGCTGTTCATAAAACACGAAAATAGCGTAATTCGTTCTCACTGTGTGCAACAGGATGAAATGTGTAAGAAACAGGTTCTAGAAGTGTGTGCAGCGAGTGCTCGTGATTTGTTTATGAAAAGTCGAAAGGAAAAGTTAGATACAACTGTTAAAGTGTTATGGTCAGTTTATGTAGCAGCGAAAAGAGAGTGGAGTTTCCGTGATCATCCGGAGCTTATAAATCTACAGATCGCAAATGGCTTAGACATGGGGACACATCTTAATACAGACAAGACTGCGGCGGAAATGACCAATTTTATTGCGGAACAATTACGTTTAAAATTAGTGAATTTTATCAAAGTGACTGACTGTTTTTCAATTTCTGTGGACGAGTCTACGGATAGGTTTTCTGAAAAACATTTCATTTTGTACATTACGTACGTTGACGAACAGAATGACGCTTGCTGCTGTTTCTATAAGCTAGTACCTGTTCAAAATGCTGATGCTAAGTCGCTGGAAGAGAAAATTGCCCAAGCCTTTTCTGAAGACGATATAGATGAAGAAATGCTCAAAACCAAACTTGTGGGGTTTGGTTCGGACGGAGCTGCAGTGTTTACTGGCCGAAATGAAGGTGTTGCTGCTAGAATGAGGAGGAACATATCTCCGCACTTGATCAGCGTGCATTGTATGGCTCATAGAATGGACCTTGTTTCAGAACAAGTTTTTAGTGTTGTGAATGCTGTTCATAATTTTGAATGCGTACTAGACGAACTTTATAAACTTTTCAGTAGACCTTCTGCAGCTGCTAAACTGAGATATATTGCGGCAGTCACAGGTGTTTCAGGGTTCTTGAAAGTCAAAAAACTCTTCCAAGTTCGTTGGATTTCAAGTGAAAATTACTGTTTATTGGCAGTTTTCAAAGACTTCCCTTGTATCATGGAGTACCTAATCCGTGAATCTGAAAACCGTGAAGTGTTGAGTAAAGATCGTTGTAAATTTGCAGGGCTGTACAGAAAGTTGTCGGAGAGAAAAAATATTATATTGATGGGTTTCCTGTTAGATGTATCGTGTGTACTGTCCCTCTAAAGTACAGCAATGCAAAAGGAATCGGTTTCTTATGGTGAAATCGAAAACAAGCTTAATTCTTCAATACAGACCCTTAAAGAAATGCGCGTGAAAGACGATGTTTATTTGACTATTTCCAAGGAAAAGTATTTAACATATTGCAAATGCGATTCTGAGGAGGATGAAAAGAGAGAGTTTGACAGAGTAAGTGGACAAATAATTCAGGGTTTAGTAGATGAAGTAGAAAGAAGATTTCATTCAAGTGAAGTACTGAAGTGCTTTGCAGTGTTTGAAAAAGAAACAAGTAGTGATATGAGTGGTTTGTATGGCAATTCTGATGTATATAAAGCAGCTGAGTTGTTTGGTTTGGATGGTGATACTGTGGTATCGCAATTGAGGGAGTATAAGACAGGCTCTAAAACACTAAATGATTTGGTTCATTTGAAAGGATTAATACGCAAAATTCGTTCAGTGCCTATGTCAACCGCCGCTTGTGAACGCTCATAGCATCAAAACAACCGAAAGAAATCGCTTGTTGGTAAACACTTTGCAGGCTCTGATGACTATTAAACTCAATGGACCCCCTTTGAGATTGTGGGATGCAGTTACCGTCGCTGATAAATGGGTCAACTCTGGGCATCACTTGGCAGACCAACGCTACTCATTGAAAAACAGCAGCGAGGAGAAATACAACCTCAGAATTTTTCTTTGAGGTGAGTTTTGTTTTTTTTATCTTTCTTCTCTTGTAATAATTTCCTTTTCTTTCAAATCGGCCTGCTTTTTTATTTTAAAGATTTTAAATGACTTAAGATTCTCCAAGAAACCTCTGTGTCGCACTTGGTAGAACGTCGGCCTTCCATCATTGCTCCGGTGGTTGAAACACTGATCACTCCATGCGAGATTAGTGCTGGACAAAGCGGAGCAGGGACAACTTTATTCAGGTTTTTCCTGTCATCTCTCATTCTAGCAACACTTTCCTCCACAATTTCTTCATTTTTATTTCTCTAACCATTGTCCAGAGGAGTGAAAGAGGCCTCACCAGCTGGCACATTTTATTTCCTCAGCGTCAATTACGCGCTTCATTCATTCATTCGCTTTTTTGTTACTCATTTATGATTTTCCAAATTAGTGTGCACTGGTAGTTAGCAGGATTTATTTCAGGAAAAATCTTCTGGGGGCATGTTTCGTACCTTGGGGCTGAGGTACAAAGATAGGACAAAAATGATGGACTACACAATATTTAGTACACTCTATGTTTATAAATGGTATCTTTTATTTAGTATATTAAGTTAAATTTTGTTTACAGTTCTACTCCCTTTGTTGCTATAGGATTCCATGATCACAATGTGCACAACGATCCAGCATATGTTGCAGATAAACTATTGCTCAACATTGTAACTCGTTAGGTCTGCCACCAGCCGTGCTCAAGGGAGAGAGAGAGAGAGAGAGAGAGAGAGAGATGAGTGCCCAGACTTCCGAAATTCACATTGACTTTTTCCTTCGAATACGCGTAGGGATTCAGTGAAATTGCATCTATTTCGAAGTGCCTACTTGTTACTAGTATTTTTATTGAACTGTGTAATGACTAACGGGAAAAATGTAATTGAGTACAAGGAACAACTTTCCAATAATTATCATTTTTGTTTTAGCAACTGTAACGGTTCAAATCCCGTTACAAGGTAATATCTGTATTTTATTATTATTATTGCATCTATGATATTATTATTATTATTATTTTATTTGTGAGATTACTATTATTTTGTTATAATTATTATTCAATTCCATTATGCAATGCTTGTCGCTTGCGTATTTGTAATTGAGTGTATGCATATATACGTATATGTAGATTAACATTAAATACCCGTACAGTGAGAGTTTCGATGTATCAGATGTGGATGTGACGTTGTTATATCGTGCTATACTGCTGACATTTCTGCCAAGTCATCGCCACGTCATGGGTACGTCATCGTGCTTATTTAGCACTGATCTCAGATTTTCAGGCCGCCCCAGGGCATTTCACCATTACATGCAACAGTTTGAGGCGTTGTGGGAGTATGTCATTGTTATTTCTGGAGATTGCGTAGGTGTGCCATGCACGTCTATAAAAGGAGGCTGCATATTGTAGCGTCAGTCATTAGTTAAACGGAAGCTGAACAGTGAAGAAGTCTACGGGAAGGAGAGGCCTCAGTCGGTCATAAGTCATTAGTTAAACGGAACCTGAACAGTGAAGAAGTCTACTAGATGAAGAGGCCTTAGTCGGTCAGTCAACGAGTGTGAACGAGAGATGGAGAAGACTCAGTGAGCCATTAATTATTGGTCATTGAGAGAGTGAGGCCAAAGTTGGTCCGTCACTTAGTTGAAGACACGGACGCAAGGGCTTACCATGGAGTCAGAGAGGGATACCACCTGCCATGAGGTTATACCATATTGACTTACAAAGAAGTCAGATGATTTGGAGAAGAAGCAGTCACAAGGATGTATCACCAAGTTAGGCGTGACACATCTACAGTAAACACCAGATCAAAGGAATACGTCGTAATTACACTCAAAGTGTTGAAGGTACAGTCAAGTGAATCAGTGAGGGAAATATTTCGTATAAATTGTTAAATGTCCGGTCAAGAAGAATTCAAATTCATGCCTAGTTTCTTTCAGTTGCAATGTCATAATTTCATATTCTCATCTGTTTTATTGCAACAAGACTCACTATTTTTTATATATAATTTAAAGAATATATTTTGTTCTATCAAAGGAATTCATAGTTTTATTTCAATGACAGAATTAGATAACCTCAAATTTAATGGGGAAAACGAACGCCAATCTCCTTTTCCCAGAACTTATATGGTATGTTGTCAAAAGTAAGCTCATTACCCCACACCCTAGAGATAGTCAAGATTCTCATTCTATTATTGCTGTACTGAGTGGTAGCTGGCGCCCTTCAAATAACGTATGTGTAAGTAAGCAGGTAAGAAGTAAGTGTGAGTCCAGGGTTCGACGATTGTGTGTTTTATTTAATGAATGTTAATTTTCATACTTTTCATGTTAAATGCAGATATTCAGATTTTTCAATATAAAAGCAGTTTTATATGTTTCAAAAGTTAGTCAGACAGTTAGGAAAGTCTCACAACAAAATTCAAGTAAAATAAAAACGATCTAAAATGAACATTTTCCTATAAGAGGGGGTAATTTACTTACGGAGAATTAAATACCCCCTCCCCCTCCAGGGACCGCCTGAAATAAACACTAGTAGTTAAGCCCTATGATCCTTCTCCCCGCCACCGTATTTTTCTGATTTCGCACCCTGAACAAGAGTACAACAAGCAATTCCATGGAAAGAAAATATTACAAGAAATAATGTCGTGAGCCATAATATGGTCTGATGCGGGTCACCTGTTGATTGAAATCTTCATTGTGTCTGAATATGTCGTGCCATGGTAGTTTCACCGCCGCTTCCAGTAGTTCGTCTCTGTCAGTTCCTCTTGTCTCGGTAGGTAACTGACCTAGGTTTAATCCGGTAGGTGGATTGCAAGGAATTCAGTATTGTGTGAAGGATGCTTAAGGTGTGGTAAGTACGTCGCACGGTCAGGCGTGGCCACGATAGATAAGCAAATGATGGTGAAACATAGTCGAAGTACATCCGATTTCAGACTTTTAGTCTTCGTTGTAGTCCATTTTTTTAAAATACTGTCTACAGCGTCACAGTAATCAAAATGAGGTAATACATGTTCTCCGACCATTGTTCACTTTAGACTCTCCGGAAAGAAATCTCGGGTGGAAATACTTATGACGGAAGTCTGTCCATGTCTATGGACTAGTTCAGAGCTATTCAAGAAAATAAAGTCCAGAAGTTTGTCCTGAGTGACTGTGTGATGTATAGCAGAGATATATCAGGTTTGAAGCGGCAGAGGTTTTTAATAGCAATTTAGACTCGAATTAATTGAATAATTCTCCCGAACAACGTTGTATACAACAAAAGGTAAATTTTACAGGAGGACAAAAAACCGGTTCAGCGCTTAACTACTATTGCTTTTGAACATAAACGGGATACATAAGATAAAACCATCATTGAACAATGCAATATAAAGTTGTCAACACAGTATGGTAAATTTACAACGTGATTGTTGGCAACATTAAAATTTAACAGCAGTAATAACGTTGTACGTGGCTAGTTACAACATTGTTCTTCTGAAATACACTCAAAATATTATCTGGAATACCTTCAACAAAATAAAACAGAGCAGTTAAGATAAATATAATACCTGGGTACAGTAATATCAAACTTCTGCAGAAATCTTGTATCTCATTTTAATTTAAAAATTGATTGCAATGCGCTATAACCCGTAAAGTCATATAATTATAATTAAATACCACAAAAAAATCTCATACAGCAGGGTGTACTCACTTAGTAAGTTTTCATACGAACATCTCTTTTCATCAGGAATATACAGACACATTCCAACAGATCTTTTTTTTTGCACTATTGACTGATAAATGTGTTCCATATAAAACCGGAAAAGCTGAAAATTTCATAGCTGGAAAATTTATGTTTCTAGTTCCTCTTGTCTTCTTTGCCAAACATTGAAATACTCAAGGCTGTAAAATATTATTACTTTTGCTTCCTCTATGTGTAGTGGGATCATTGGACGATATTTGAAGCCATGCATATTCTGTTATTTTGAACGACCCCTTGCTTAAGCTGGTATCCAGTATGGTAAGATCCTTAAAATTTTCACTTTCCATCATGCAAACCAGAAAACCACATTTTTTTGGCATTTGCAATGACAGGTACCAGGCGAATGGCTCATACACAAGGAAGGAATTTTTGTTCCTCTCTATCATGGTGAAGTCACAGGGCAATAAACTGTGCCCGGTGACAAGGAATTTTTGATCCACAGCCAGGCTCTATGGCTAAATGGTTAGCGTTCTGGCCTTCGGTCACTGGAGCCCGAGTTCGATTCCCTGCGGGGTCGGGAATTTTAACCACAATTGGTTAATTTTTCTGACATGGGGGCCATGTGTATGTGTCGTCTTCATCATCATTTCATCCTCATCACGACGCGCAGGTCGCCGACGGGAGACAAATCGAAAGACCTGTATCTGGCGAGCCGAACTTGTCCTCGGACACACCCGGCACTAAAAGCCATACGCAATTTCAGTTCATTTTTGATCCACAGCAGTAAAATATTTGCAGACGATCAGATTCTGGTACAAAGCAATCATTCACCAGTTATTATTCTGACCAACACAGCGGTCAGACCAGGCTATCAAATTACGAATTTCACCAGATTTAAGTGGCTCGAAGTGCGTAGATACATATTTGAGTATACAAGAAGATATTTCTGCTGACCCCCTTCTGGCAATGCTTTCATACCAGAAATACATAAAATCAGTATTGTTATCCATATTATAGATTGCTAGGTTGTAGTCCGAGTACTGACGTTGGTAGAACACAGAAGAATGGTGTAATTGAGGACAGAAAAGCACTTTTTGAAGAGCCACACACAAGGCCACTATATTTTTATTGGTTTTTCTATTACCAGAATCAGCAGCAAGTGTTTTGTATGCTACTTCAGCCCTAGTGTGGTGAATTGTATTTTCAATTTAAGTTTGTTGCAGACGACCAGATTCTTGTACAGAGCAATCATTCGCCTGTTATTATTCTGGCCAATACAACGGTCATACCAGACTATCAAATTACGAATTTCACCAAACGTAAGTGGCTTGAAGTGCGTAGTTACATATTTCAGTATGCAGGAAGATATTGCTGCTGACCCCCTTCGGGAAATACTTTCATGCCAGATATACATTTTCTTCAAAAGAGGCTTCATTCATCTGAATGAGCAATCTGTCACAGTATGAACAGGAATCGGACCTAGGAATTCCAAATTTCAATTGAAAATCACTTCTAAAGGAGTCTCTATACGTGATTTTAGTGACGTTAACATTAGGATATTTCTTCCGGAAAAGTTCATACATTTTCCGCACATTCAGTTGTGGACTTAAGAAACAGTTTACACTCTTATGCCTGTTTTGGAAATGATTTAATATGCCTTTTACTAAGTTTTTGTCACAATCAGGAATTCTGTTATGCATGTTGTAATACTTTCCTCTTTTGTCCTGAAGAGGCAAGTTGGCTTTCATTTTTTCAATCAAGTTTTGCACTCTACGAGGTACTATATACATTACACAAAGTCTTCTAACAAACCTGTACCCTACCACTTTCCAGAGGTAAGTGGTAAAGAATTCAACACTTGCGACGAGATACGTCTTCAGGTGTAGTCCGTCTCTGTATTTCATTACTTCAGTTCATTGGTGAGCCAAAAATATGGTTTGGTTTTCATAATTAAGCCCGTTGAACGTCTGCAACGACTTAATTTTACTATTCGCAGGTACATTTCCTAACGAAAACTTGCACTGGCAAACGTTTTGTTAAAAATACAAAAACCGGAATAAATTAGGCCTCCATTTAGCATATAAAAGCTCATTTGTTGTTTGTGTACTTGAGGTGAATTTTATTGATCCTGAATATGAAATCATACAATCTGTACTATTGCAACAACAGCTGCATGACTTAAACATATTACTGTTCCTATATTTTAAAATACAATTGCTCTATAGTCATAATAGTGTTCCAGAAGTGCATCTGGCTTATATAAGAATGGGTTCTAAATATTTTACGTAGGTAACTTCAATACTGACCGATCAGGTAATACACTTTAAGCATTATATGGATCGATATCAGTTACGCCATTGTTCTACTTACCTCACTTGGAGGTAGCTTTCTAGGAACAGGTTGCTAATTTTTCTAAATATATGGGCATCCGCTGTCTCTCAGTGCCTTTCGTCTTTTATCTTTCCAATTAACAAGATTAACTTTCCGTCTTTTACCTTAATTTAGTCTTTTCTTGATCACTGTTTGTTAGCGACACAACAGCAGAGTCAGCCATATGGCTTGTAGTTACAACATTGTTCTACTAAACGGTAATTTGAAATATTCATCATGGAGCCAACTGTCATTTCCTGCAAGAACAAAGTTTCCTATCGCATGCAGGACACCATATAGAACGTCATTCCATCTTTAACTCACTTTCAACAAAACTGTTGGTTAGAACGTTGTTCGGGTGAATGATTCAATTACAACTTAATAGATTTGTGTTCATATCACACATAATTATGGCATGGTAGGCAGTATTTTCTGAACCTTTTCCTCTACCTCATGTAGTCAAGCAAGGGGTGGTTTATAAATGACCCTAACCAAGCACTGAACTTCACGAAGTACTTCCTCAATAATGAAAGGCTGTGTTCTGCAGTCATTCTCGTCTGGCGTTTGACATACTGTATTACGACGGGGGCCACTCGAAATAAAAGCTACTACTCCTCCGCCACGTTTACATTTGCGATCGTTTCGTATTAACGAAGGAGTTGAACGAAGTGTCTGATTGTTGCGTGGTTATCCTATTTTCTGATCCGAGAACTATTTGGAATTGTAGTGATGGACATATTTCGTCTATGCTGTTTTCGACAAACATGTTTGGAGATTGTAAGGCCTAGGACCTAGGGGGATGTTTCCATTCCCCTTCCCAAAGGAAAGGGGCGGGTCACCTAGAGGGTGACGCCCTCGCTCTGGCCAGGAGAGGTGACGGGGTTGTGAAGAATTGATGGAGTTCGGAGCTGGATAAAGGAGAATATATATTTAAAGGAGATGTGAAGATGTAGCCTCTTGGCTAAGGGGTGTAGTTTGTTCTGTGCTTTTTATTGTGATATCGTTATAGATACATATACAGATATAATTACAAATACAGTACAAATACACTGACTGACAGAGCAAATGCAACACCAAGAAGGAGTGGTCAGAACTTTATGCCAATTGCAGGGTAGACTGACGTCACTGAGGTATGCTCATGATGTGAAATGCGCCGCTGTGCTGCGCACGTAGCGAACGATAAATGGGACACGGCGTTGGCGAATGGCCCACTTCGTACCGTGATTTCTCAGCCAACAATCATTGTAGAACGTGTTGTCGTGTGCCACAGGACACGTGTATAGCTAAGAATGCCAGGCCGCCGTCAACGGAGGCATTTCCAGCAGACAGACGACTTTACGAGGGGTATGGTGATCGGGCTGAGAAGGGCAGGTTGGTCGCTTCGTCAAATCGCAGCCGATACCCATAGGGATGTGTCCACGGTGCAGCGCCTGTGGCGAAGATGGTTGGCGCAGGGACATGTGGCACGTGCGAGGGATCCAGGCGCAGCCCGAGTGACGTCAGCACGCGAGGATCGGCTCATCCGCCGCCAAGCGGTGGCAGCCCCGCACGCCACGTCAACCGCCATTCTTCAGCATGTGCAAGACACCCTGGCTGTTCCAATATCGACCAGAACAATTTCCCGTCGATTGGTTGAAGGAGGCCTGCACTCCCGGCGTCCGCTCAGAAGACTACCATTGACTCCACAGCATAGACGTGCACGCCTGGCATAGTGCCGGGCTAGAGCGACTTGGATGAGGGAATGGCGGAACGTCGTGTTCTCCGATGAGTCACGCTTCTGTTCTGTCAGTGATAGTCACCGCAGACGAGTGTGGCGCCGGCGTGGAGAAAGGTCAAATCCGGCAGTAACTGTGGAGCGCCCTACCGCTAGACAACGCGGCATCATGGTTTGGGGCGCTATTGCGTATGATTCCACGTCACTTCTAGTGCGTATTCAAGGCACGTTAAATGCCCACCGCTACGTGCAGCATGTGCTGCGGCCGGTGGCACTCCCGTACCTTCAGGGGCTGCCCAATGCTCTGTTTCAGCAGGATAATGCCCGCCCACACACTGCTGGCATCTCCCAACAGGCTCTACGAGGTGTACAGATGCTTCCGTGGCCAGCGTACTCTCCGGATCTCTCACCAATCGAACACGTGTGGGATCACATTGGACGCCGTTTGCAAACTCTGCCCCAGCCTCGTACGGACGACCAACTGTGGCAAATGGTTGACAGAGAATGGAGAACCATCCCTCAGGACACCATCCACACTCTTATTGACTCTGTACCTCGACGTGTTTCTGCGTGCATCGCCGCTCGCGGTGGTCCTACATCCTACTGAGTCGATGCCGTGCGGATTGTGTAACCTGCATATCGGTTTGAAATAAACATCAATTATTCTTCCGTGCCGACTCTGTTTTTTCTCCAACTTTCATCCCTTTTGAACCACTCCTCCTTGGTGTTGCATTTGCTCTGTCAGTCAGTGTACAAATTATGGGTTCAAATGCATGTTGGTGAGAAGGGAATATTTAGTTTAGGATGGTCTAGGAAGGTCAGAAGGGGGTTCTTGAGCTTAGATGTAAGGTGAGGAGATGGAGAGTGGGAGTAAGCTGGTCGACGTCGTTTGCGGCAGGTAGTTGCAGTCGCACCATGTACCGTATGTTGGGCCGTGGGCGCTGCATATACGGATGGCTCGTTGGACGCGGACGTCTGCTGCTTTTAGTTCATGCAGTATTTGTCTTTCCGGGATGTGTCATGTACTACTATCCGCAGTACACAGCTGAACCTGGCATGAGGAGGCGGTGATGGCTGCTGTATTGATGCTGGTGGGGCGGCGGCGTTCTCTGGTGGCGATGGCGGAGCAGCCTCTGTCACTTCCTGCGTAGTGGCGGGGGATTGCTGTTTTGGACGTGGTGACAAGTTCGGGAGGGATGCTGACATTGCGGGTGATGGGAGAAAGGACGTAGTAGTGGTGGCTGAAATTGGGGAGGGGTCGCAAGCGGACGTTGTAATGGTTGTAGTGGTGGTAGTTAATGGGAGGGAAGGTGACGAGAGAGGGGTTATATGGGATGAAGGCTCATGGAGGATGGGAATATGTAGGGGTCTGCAGCTGGCTGGTCAAGAATGGACGACGGAGGGGGCACCACTGCATGGGTTTTATTATGTATTGTGGCTCCGGAGGCGAATAGGCTCTTGAAGAGAAGACAATTGACCGCTAAGGAAGCCTGCTGTTGACAAGAAGGTCTTGGATTGGGGTTGAGGAGAGTTATCTCTGCCGTTTTCAAGGTATTTTCCAGGGTCACGAGGGACGGAGGGGCGGTCAGGAACGTCTCCGGGTGGAGTAATGGGATCGCGTTGTATTGTTTCTGATTAATTAGCAGAAAACTGCTGATGGTTGAAATGTATGGTGAAAACTTATTGCTGTTGAATATCATTAGTTTCAGACTACGTCAAACAGTATAATATAAAATGCTATTACATGTTACCGTACCAGTTAGACATAAAAGCTGTCATGAAGTTATTTTCATACGGTTCCCCCCGGACGGGGATGGTTATTTATGATACACTGAAGAAAATGGAAATTGCAACACCCAGAAGGAGTGGTGCTAGATTGCTATAATTGAATATGCAGAACGAGTGTTTGGTTGTGATTTGATGATTACACTTTCACGTCCCTCTGTCCGCAGGTTTGGACAAAAATCAATACAGGATGTGCCCACCACGAGCTACAATACATTGATGAATTCGTCGAGGCATGGAGTCAATAAGGCTCTAGATCGCTTCCTGAGGAATTGTGGCCCATGCTTGCTGCACTGCAGGGGTCAGTTTTTCCAGAGTTGTGGGTGGTTGAGGGCGGTTGGCCAGTTGTCGACCCATTATGTTTCACACATGCTCAATAGGACTGAGGTCCGGGGATCTGGCGGGCCATTCTAAGGTTGTGATGTCGTGGAGAGCTTCTCTGGAGATGCGTGCACTGTGAACCCGGGCATTGTCGTGCTGAAACATCCCATTAGCAATGTTCGCTATCGTAGGGACAACCACTGGATTGAGTACCCTATCAACGTACTGTCGAGAAGTCATAGTGCCCTCAACAAACACTAATTGTGATTTCACATTAAAGCCAATAGCTCCCCAGATCATAATGGTTGGTGTTGGCCCTGTGTGTCTCTCGACAATAAGATCTGGGCGGCCCCTCTCCCCGGGGCGTCGGCGTACACGATTCCGGCGATCACTGCGGGCAAGACAGAAGCGCGATTCATCACTAAAGACGACCCTATGCCATTCGTCGAACCACGTCGATCTTTCCCGACACCAGGTCAGCTTTACCCGTCACTGTTGTGGGGTCAGTGGAACACCTTCTGCAGGGACACGGGCTCGTAAGCCAGCTGCACGCAGGCGATTACCAACTGTTTGTTGTGTAACGTGGGGTGCCACAGCTGCTCGAATTTGCGTTGCTGTTGCATGGGGTACCATCCGGGCCATCCGAATGATGCGCCAATCCTCTCTCACAGTTGTCCGTCGCGCTGGGCCTGTGCCAGGTATACGAGTGTGCGTACCTTCACTTGACCACTGCTGCCATACACACTGTACCGTAGATGCCTGTCGGCCAACACATGCAGCGACAGTCTTTAGCGATAATCCAGCCTCACACAGCCCAATTATCCGAGCCCTCTCAAACGGCGACAGTTGTTGATAGCGTGCTATTGTCTGTCGCCGAGGCATGTTTTACGGGGAACACTTCACTGCACAGACTGCAAGTCAACTACGCTACACCAGAGTCCGTATACTGGAGTTGATTCCTCCGCGACCAATCACGTGGGGAGACCTGTAGCAACAATCCAATGGGTCTGAAACTTTGATTGTTTACATACCCACTTTGCATCGTTCCATATCTTGAAAATCAACACAAACGACCAATGCCTTCATGGTTTTGCAATTTACATTTTCTTAAGTGTAATATTAAAGATGAAATCGACATTGAGAACGCTGATGTGAAATTAATGAATATTACTTAGGAACTGTTCGAACAGATAACTATAATGGTTTTGGCGGATATATGTAAGAATTCGAGCGTTAAATGTTATAGGTTCTGTACCCACTCAAAGCCTAAGTCCCAACCAGCATTTATCTCAGGGGGCGTTACGGTCCTAATCTATCGCAACTAATAAACAATAAAACAATATGAAGATATAAGATCTCCAATTAAATGTATGGGCGCCATCCAATCAGTACTACAGGGTTGAATGGGACGCTCTAATCATTAACTTTAAGGCTCATCATAAAAACACACAAAAATATATTAAATCAGATCAAAGGAAAAAATATGAAGGCTCCGTCCTAGGAATGGGGACGGAATTTAAACGGTCACCAAGGGTTTACAATGCTACTAGAACTAGAACCTGGAACTGTTTCCTTGCAAATGCTAAAGGGGCATTTTATTTAAGTTGAAATTTTTTACACAAAACAAAATTCGTTGATCCTTAATTTGCCGGTAATTTGGCAAATCCTTCCTGAATATTTCACATGATATTTTACACTGTTGACCACCCATCCACTTGGGTGGTGGATCCGTTGATTTCTGAGAGTTGCAATTGGACCCTCGTGAACACAATGACCATTGATGGTCATTGACCAATTACCTGTTGGCCAAGTGGGCGTGATCACATGAATCATGTCATCTCATCCACTTTTATTGAGATGAGACCAACCCGGGATACTACAAAACTCTCCCCGGGTTCGTAACCATGATATGCTAATCGTTAACTGAAGCAAACGACAACGGGACTCTAACCTAATGGTCCAGATGTAGGGATTTGCCATCACTTTACCAATAACAAACTTACCTTATTATTTACAACAACTTGACATTATTACGTTATTTCGCCAACTGACTTCCCTAGTATCATTCAACACCATTTGAAATAATAATAAAAATATTTTAAATTGTATTATTATTATTACTATTATTATTATTATTATTATTATTATTATTATTATTATTATTAGTGGAGATCATGATTATCGTAACACGTCATCAACATTGATTTAAAGTTACAATTTCATTATTTCACCATTATCATTATTCTCAGAAATAATATAATAAATTATTCTTCTTATTCTCCTTCAAATAATAATAATATAATATTATTATTTTGAAAATTTCTTTTTTTTAATATCAATTCCCACCATTATTATTATTATTATTATGTTTAATTCATAACCCTTTACAATTCCGATTATAGCAGTAACGTCGGTATAGCTAATATTGTGAACTAAAAACGCGAATTATTTTCATCAATTTGAAGTATAATAGCTATATAAGTTCCAGCTTGGAAAGACTGATGTATATCTCACCTCTTCTGGCTTACGTCAGCCTCCAGGTCACTCACAGCAAACTCATATCATATTTATTTCAGTATTTCTTTAAATCATCGCAACTTAATAGAATTAAAACTGCACTGGTAACAAATAACAAGACACGAAGGAATAACAACATTAAATGCCAACTACACAAGTCCATTGGTTTGTAATTAGTGAAGAATGATAGCTGATGCAATACGAACTCGTGATCACCCAAGATACCCGCTACGTCACTATATAAGCCAGGTGCAAAGTTGACCGCTCAGGACTACGACATACCGTCGGCGAAAAGCTTCGTAACTTACTCCGGAAATTAAAATACTGATTAGCATGGAAATTGTTGATGATGAAATTCAAGGTCTCATAAAATTTAATACTATACGCGAACCTTTTCTTGAGCCCCGAGCTCCCTAGTGCTGAATCGGTAGACCTCGGTTATCTTCGACATCCATTTTGGAAACCTTTGAAACACAAACTATGCATCGCTGTGCGACATCTGGCGTACACTTTACGAACTAGTACTGATGCTATTTACACAGCAAAGCCAAACTATATAATTCATGCTAGGAACAAGATTCGCATCGAGAAATGTTATATAATGTTAAATAATGTATGTGTGACAGAGTTGTTGGCGTAAGATAAATGTTTAGAAAATTCATATCGATCGATCATATTATCGATTCAACTAAGATTTCATTTCCATCCAGTTGGCAGTATAACCGGAACCGTCAGCGCTCCCTCCTTATCCCTCACCCCGTAAAAATCGGGCTCAAGTAAAAGTTCCCGTATAGTACATACCTTTAAATAACTACAACTACCGTACCTTTAAATTCCTACTTTCGCTTCGTAACTCTAAAATTAACTTTAACAACAAAAACTCTTCTCTCAAATACTATCACACACTACTAAGATTTCTCTAAAAACAATCAACAATCTTATATCTCAAATACTTCTTCTTTTCTTCTTTGGCTCTAAACATTAAGAATATTAACCCAAATTATCACAACCTTAAATGGCTAGGTGAGGAGCGAATAAATTCGCGCCGGTACCAGTAACCACACGTCGATTCTCCCTTCCCCCTGGAGGGGAGAGAATTAAATTACTATGGATGGCCAAGCATCAGTCAACTCTCACTTGTCGGCCACGTTGCCGAGGCGAAATTCAGCGTGAGGTACGAAGTGGGTGATACACAATGTTAATTTACGATATCCACGGACTTAAACTTTCTACGGATGTGTATCAAGGTGTTAGGGTATTTTGTAAAAACAGAGTTTATGTACTTGCATGTATTTCTGTGATATGAACGTTTAAATAACTTGCGTTTATTTCTGTGGCGTGAATAGATCAAATTACATTTTTCTCCTCTACCCCGAGGGTTTGATAATTTCTACATTAGCACTTAAAACGTTCTTGTTTGACAGTTCCTAGTGTTCAAAAAATACGTAGAAACCTCTACAAATTTCGTGACAGAGACTATGCGAACTGTGAAGTGCCGAATAACTTTCGTCAATGTCAAATATCAGCGAGATTCGCCCGGACTTATAAATATTTCTTTAAACTGTAATTTCATAACTTCGCTTGTGGACTCAACCAATATAGACGAACATTTAGTAGCCTGGTATTCATTTCAAACAAATTTTGTGTAACGAATAAGTCTTCGTTAACGGACCTTGCGGCGAGAGATTACTGCTGAGGTCACACTGTGACTTATCACGTAGAACTTCGTGAAGCCCATGGTCTAGGGAGATTGCTGACTGAACATCATGGTGCTCATGGTGATATGTAATCGTTGATTGAATTGAATGTCGCCCACAGTGGATGGTTATTGCTGATTGAACTTCATGGTGCACATGGTGGTCAGTGCTTTCTGACTGAACTTTGTGGTGTCCTTGGTGAATGGAGAATGGTGAGGAGGTGAATAAGAAGTAGAGTGTTCGTGTCCCTTTGCAGCAGTAGACAACAGGAAGAGCAACAGTATTATGCGATATTGAGCGTTGTTGAGTATAAACAGTTAGTTAAAGAGACCTTACGCTCACTACGAAAACCTCTCACTCTATCCGCTCCAATTAATGTACCGTACAAAACCCTGGTACAGTATCTTCCTGTTCCCAAAGCTAGCCCTGGGTGTGATAATTTCATGGTACTATATCTTCCGATGACGTCATCAGACACTCATCGGGCGTGCGAATTTTTTGGATGTACAGGCGTTGCCGCACTCAGTGTCCATGCGCTATGTAGTAGACACCTACAACTTCATCAGGTAGGTCTATGTGATCCGTTAGTGTCACATTTATTTGTCTTAAATTCCTCTGCTGCACATTCAACAGTTTGTCTTTAACATCCTTAATCTCATCATAATTTTGTACACAAGCATTATTTCTTTCCTGTAGTTGTTGGAGAATGCTGCAATATCATTCAGTTGTATCTCTTCTCATTTGGGCCTTCTAGTAAGCAATATTTTTGAAGATAACTGTGATTATTTTTTTCACTATCCGTTCCCACCATTCTGCGCTATCAGTGTATAGGTATATGCATTTCTGAATTATCCAGGTATTCTATTGTCTTAGAAATGTTTCCTCACCCTGTTCATCGTTAAGAGATGAGCAGTTCACATTCCCCTATCCTTTCCCTATATAGTGACTGCATGTGGATGATTTATTTAATATACAACTTCGTGATGATTAGTGAAGCTAATAGGTATGATGTTGTAATTTCTAGGTTAAATGAATGTTTGTGGAGCATACATGCGGCCAACGCGTGATGACGTGTTGTACCGCATATAGGTATAGTGAGAAAGGGACACATCCAACGTACCCGCAACATCATAAGGTTAAAGGAGGTTATGATATCGTTTAAGGAAGAATTCACTCCATAAAATTTCCTCGTCGAACCTTCTACTCGATGAACACGATTTATATCTGCGGTGAGGATTGTTTTATTTTCTCTATTATGCAGGTGTGGAAGTATATCTTGCTGGGCCGGGATGAGTAGCGTCCGGCTCCATGCCTAATGGTTAGCTTACTGGCCTTTGGTTCAAGAGTCCCCGGGTTCGATTCCAGGCTGGGTCGGTGAATTTAACCTTAATTGGTTATATCCATTGGCTCGGGGACCGGGCGTGTGTGTGTCTTCCTTAAATATGAGATAAAACGAAAAACAAGGAAATAATGAGAAAAACAAGAACATATCAGTAAAATAGATCTAAAAATATTTGTTTAAAAAGGTAGATCAGACTTGGCAGGTTCGATTCTGACTCAGTCAGGTGGTATTTGGAGGTACCCGTGTCAGTATATTCTGACACGTTAAAGAACTCCTGCGGGACAAAATTCTGACACCAGTACTTCTTCGAAAACTACAAAAGTTGTGAGTAGCACGTACAATTATTATTATTATTATTATTATTATTATTACTATTATTATTATTATTATTATATCACCAACGGCCGTAGCCGTGTTGAAACACCAGATCCCGTGAGATCTCCGAAGTTAAGCAATATTGTGCGTGGTCAGGAGTTGGATGGGTTGCCACGCGCTGTTGGTGGGGGAGGGGGGTAAGGGAATGGAGGAGCGGAAAGGAACTGGCCACCCTACCGCACGTAAACTCCGGCTCAGGAACACCTCAGCGGAGATTCAGACCTGCCTTCGGGCAGAATAACCCTTACCTTATTATTATATCGTGCTAACGGGATGTCCTGCGTTTAACTCGGTTTTGGTTCCCTGATGGTAAATAAACATTTATTAGGGTTGTCACGTAGCCAGTCATGACACGCTCTCAATTGTGATGATGTTTCCGGAAATGATTACTTGGGTTCGTACTTGAGCCGCAACTCGAGTCCAAGGAAGATGTTAAATATGAAGTCTTAGAGATAATACACTATTTAATTTACCAAGTGTAGGCTACCAGCTTTAGTCGCAGTTTTTATGACACAGGGTGACATTTAAATAAGAAGTCTTGGAGTTGAAATGTAATGAAGATATGTTTATCTAAGAAGTTAGTCAAGTCCTCCTGTGCACAGCAACAAGTACATAGCAAATGCTATAATGATGCACTGATAATAACATATAGATTTTCTTTAGTTTATATACCCTTACAATGCTGAGTTTCTGGCCTCTGCCCTGATATATTGGCCTGTTTATAACTAGATGCAAATATGTTGTGATGTTGCTTTTCTTAGAAAGGTTGACCGCTGCGGTCATTAAGATTATTGACCAAACCGCTTAGGGTTGTTATGCTAACATAAAATTGCCTTTCGGCTACTGACCATTACATATATATAAATACAATAAAGTACATTTGACACAGATTAAGGTAAAGATTTTAGACTACTTGTATGGGAAAGGTACTCGCATGGTTATGCCACACGGCGCCCAGGTATGATCCTTCCGGAATACAGTAGTGACTCAGCACACCTTCCAATTCCATATCATATCGTGATAAGAACCGTGTTCCCCTATATGCATTTCCGATATTTCTGCACTGGTTCTTATGTCAGTATATACGTAACCCAGGAAGGGAAACATCGTTTAGAAAGGCGATGTCCACATCAGTGTTACGGAGAAATCGTTCCAACAATTGGAACTCGAGGTTCCATTGCATAGAGTTAATGTCTTATGCTTACGTTAATGTGTCATTAGTAATACAAGCAAATCCACTTAAAAATACACTGAACCAGATAACACCTCCGTCTTAATAATTACTACCCGTTGCACGAGTCTTCACCGAGCTCGATAGCTGCAGTCGCTTAAGTGCGGCCAGTATCCAGTATTCGGGAGATAGTAGGTTCGAACCCCGCTGTCGGAAGCCCTGAAGATGGTTTTCCGTGGCTTCCCATTTTCACACCAGGCAAATGCTGGGGCTGTACCTTAATTAAAGCCACGGCCACTTCCTTCCCACTCCTAGCCCTTTCCTGTCCCATCGTCGCCATAAGACCTATCTGTGTCGGTGTGATGTAAAGCAACTTGCACGAGTCTTCGTCGTTTACGTGTGAGTGCTGGTGTCTGTCTACTGAAATGTAGAGACGCGCCAGGGGACTAGTGTCTACTGAAATGTAGAGACGCGCCAGGGGACTAGTGGAAGAGAGAAACAAGCCAGTGGTCTGGCGAGAAGAGAGGTACACTCAGTGTCACAGAGTTATTGACACCAAGTAGACATTCATAAATGTACAAATCAGAATAATAAGCTTTTCATTTTAAAGGAAATAAACTGATTTAAATCGAATTAAATTGAGAGTTAGCTATTTTAGATAATTGATAACTGAGTGACATTTAAAGTTGAACTTGCAATTTCATCAGCCGCATCGGTTATTTCTCCAGATGTATCGGTCGGTATTCGATTACCTATCTATGATGGGTATTGGGTTCCTGTTCACTGTGTTCATCACTACATTCCAAACCAATATTCATCACTATTCCTTCAATCTCCTGTTTCATCATCGCATCAAGATGCCAGTATTCCTTTTCGATATAGTTAACTTGTGCACATTCTTTCATCCAATCTTCTTTCGTCACTTCACACACGCCGTGGCATCTTATTTCTTTCAAAAATCGGGCGAGTTGGCCGTGCGTTTAGGGGAATGCAGACGTGAGCTTGGATACGGGAGATAGTGGGTTCGAACCCCATTGTCGGCAGCCCTGAAGATGGTTTTCCGATGGTTTTTCGTGGTTTCCCATTTTCACACCTGGCAAATGCTGAAGCTGTGCCTTAGTGAAGGCCGCGGCCGCTTCTTTCGCATTCCTAGGCCTTTCCTATCCCATCGTCGTGTCGGTGCGATGTAAAGCAAATAGCAAAAGAAAACAAGTCCTTTCAAAGCCGATGGTGAGAGATTGGAGACATTGTTTGTTGGTTTATTTTGTTTTTGTTTGTTTCAATATGTTCCAGATGAGTTGGTTTGCCTTTAGAAATGCTATCTACCGTGTATACGGGTTCCAGTTTATTCACTTTTACAAGTTCCACCAGCTCACTATTGGTCATATCGTCAGTCACACACGTTGAAAATTCGGGAGGTTTGTTTTCCCTGGCGATGTGATTTGGTGCATTGTTAAGGTCTAAAATGCAACCAGGCGGAAGGTCTGGGACGAGTTGCTCCTGCAGTCACTTAGTATAATCTGTGCTGTTCATTTCATCATGGCTGTCCTGTGATTGCTGCTTAGAATCGTACGTCAACTCTGCACCATAATTAAACCCCATGTCACTACCCGTATGAACCGCAGTAGCATTTTGCCCTGCACTTTGGTTCACCATAACCCCTGGAACGTTTTGTTACCGCATAGTCTGATCTGTGTACACGACATATTTTAGGTCAATTTTCATTCTTTCTCAATGCACCGAGAAGTGCTGCTTCTCATGTAACAATATTAATATGCTCCATCAACGTGTGTGTCTCACATTATTACACATTGTATATTTAAAACTTTCTTGTGATCGGTATTATTCTTTTGAAAGCATTAAATATCCTGCCCAAAACACATTTATCGAATTCGTCAAATTCTGCCTTCTCCCGACGAGGATGATATATTCCTGGGGTATGAATAACCGTTCCGTCTTCTGCGGCTTTTTCACACTGCCTAGCAGTATTTCTTTCGAGGGAATAGCTTTATCAACAGCCGTAATTACTGCGCCAATGTCATTAAGAACACATATACGAATACGAACACTGTTCTTTTCGCACATCACTGAGGGTGTCATATTTAAGGAGCACTGATTTGAATATTTCAGGTAGATTTTCCAAAGGGACATTAAAATCCCGAACTTTAGCCAGATTTATCTCAGATGGATTGAGCTTGATCTCAGGTGCACAGCATCCTAAACATCTTGTGAAATGTTTCTGATAAATGGAAACATTTATTACCCTGATGTTCATGACTCGCTCGTGGTCATTCAGTTGAATGTATTCCACTTGGCCCACGTTCAGCCTTATGGTGTCGTCAATCCACCGATGAACTTCCATAGCTGAATGCCGGTGGACTCTGGTTATCCTACGAAAATCGTACCGTTGGTATCACGAAACTTTCCGGTAGAATTCTTTGAAGGGGTACTCCAGTATGTAACACATTAACCACGCGAAATGAAATATACAGTATAATTATGTTGTTATAGTGAAAGCCATTTCTTTCCAGCTTCGACTCAGTTAATTTATAACTGTTAGGTTCTTCGGTCCGTTGAAGCTAGTTTATGAAAAAATAACATTAAGAAAATACCACGTTTAGAAGATGAAATATATTTTACACCCATCCAGCCACTCCTGCTAACACTACCCAGTTGTAGTACGCAAACTACCAATTGAAAGCCGACGATCAGATATAGAAGGAGCTCTCGTGTATTTAGGATTTGCAGTCATCCAACTAACTAAATCTTACCCCTCCTAAAACACTAGTACGAAAGGCGAAGAAATAGGAAAGAAAAGACAAACTATGCCACCAAATGCAGTCAGGTTGTCGAACTCTTCAAAATATAAGGAAATAGTCTCCTTCCACTCTCTAATGGATCATTACAATGAAGTGGAAAGGTAGCGCAGTACAACCGGCCCTTTTTAACGTAAACGTTGCCAGCGACAAGGACATACCCAAGGAAATCGCCAGTGGGCACCACGGTGTGTAAAATAAAAAAGCAATCACGCAACCTCTGTCTGCCCGATACAAGATCGGAAGGATTTCCAGCAAATATGCCAACATTTACAAGGGAAGTAGTATAATACAGGGATTCGGCGGCCACCTCCACCTCAGGCTCCCAGAGGCCACCTCCACCTCCACCTCAGCCAGAGGCCTCCCAGATGCCTCCTCCACCTCCACCTCAGCCAGAGGCCTCCCAGAGGTCTCCTCCACCTCCCGCGGGAAATTTGAATTTGTAAACAAAGCCACGTGCTTTTTGACAGACAACAACGCATCGCTAACCTCAGTACTGCCATCTTGACGGGCCTAAATCTCAGTAGTGCCAACTTAACCTCACTAGCATGAGGTAAACAAAGCCACGTGCTTTTTGACAGCCACGTGCTTTTTGACAGATTTGTAAACAAAGCCACGTGCTTTTGACAGACAACAACGCATCGCTAACCTCAGTACTGCCATCTTGATGGGCCTAAACCTTAGTGGTACCAACTTAACCTAACTAGCATGAGGTAAACAAAGCCACGTGTTTTTTGACAGCCACGTGCTTTTTGACAGATTTGTAAACAAAGCCACGTGCTTTTTGACAGCTGTCATCGACAACAACGCATCGCTAACCTCAGTACTGCCATCTTGACGGGCCTAAACCTTAGTGGTACCAACTTAACCTAACTAGCATGAGATAAACAAAGCCACGTGCTTTTGACAGCCACGTGCTTTTTGACAGCTGTCATCCGCCATCTTTAAACTACAGAGCACCGTGCTGCCCTCTTTCGTCACCTGTCATCGGCAGTGCTGCCATCTTGACGGGCCTAAACCTTAGTGCCACCAACTTAACCTCACTAGCTCGAGATAAACAAATCCACGTGCTTTTTGACAGCTACGTGCTTTTTTGATAGCTGTCATCCGCCATCTTTGAGCACAGTGCTGCCCTCTTTAGCTACTTACCTTTGAAATGTGGTGGCGGATAATTTGAAAAATGCTTTTCGACAAGCAGCCATCTTTAATCCAGAGAGAACAGTGCTGCCCTCTATGTGGTGGCGGCAAATTGAAAAATTCCACGTGCTCTTGTTTGAAAACAAACTCACGTGCTTTTTTGACAGCTGTCATCTGCCATCTTTAATCTATAGAGCACAGTGCTGCTCTCTTTAGTTTGAAATGTGGTGGCGGTAAATTCCACGTGCTCTTGTTTGGAAACAAAGCCATGTGCTTTTTGACAGTTGTCATCCGCCATCTTTAATCAACAGAGCACCGTGCTGCTATCATGCGGGCAATTTCATCACCTATCACCCGCCATCTTTAATCTACAGAACACCGTGCTGCCCTCTTTATGGCTACTACCTTAAGCATGTAGTAGCGGGCAATTTGAAAAGTTCTGTTAGCTATCATCCACCATCTTTAATCAAGAGAGCACCGTGCTGCCATCTTTAGTTGAAATGTGGTGGCGGCAAATTCCACGTGCTCTTGTTTGGAAACAAAGCCATGTGCTTTTTTGACAGCTGTCATCCGCCATCTTTAATCAACAGAGCACCGTGCTGCTATCATGCGGGCAATTTCATCACCTATCACCCGCCATCTTTAATCTACAGAACACCGTGCTGCCCTCTTTATGGCTACTACCTTAAGCATGTAGTAGCGGGCAATTTGAAAAGTTCTGTTAGCTATCATCCACCATCTTTAATCAAGAGAGCACCGTGCTGCCATCTTTAGTTGAAATGTGGTGGCGGCAAATTCCACGTGCTCTTGTTTGGAAACAAAGCCATGTGCTTTTTTGACAGCTGTCATCCGCCATCTTTAATCAACAGAGCACCGTGCTGCTATCATGCGGGCAATTTCATCGCCTATCACCCGCCATCTTTAATCTACAGAACACCGTGCTGCCCTCTTTATGGCTACTACCTTAAGCATGTAGTAGCGGGCAATTTGAAAAGTTCTGTTAGCTATCATCCACCATCTTTAATCAAGAGAGCACCGTGCTGCCATCTTTAGCTAGATACCTTTGAAATGTGGTGGCGGCAAATTGAAAAATTCCACGTGCTCTTGTTTGGAAACAAACTCACGTGCTTTTTTGACAGCTACCATCCGCCATCTTTAATCAACAGAGCATAGTGCTGCCCTCTTTAGTTTGAAATGTGGTGGCGGCAAATTCCACATGCTCTTGTTTGGTAAACATAGCCACGTGCTTTTTTGACAGCTATCATCCGCCATCTTTAATCCAGAGAGCACCGTGCTGCCCTCTTTATCGCAGTAGATGTAAATTCGTCACCTGTCATACGCAGTGCTGCTATCTTTAGCTAGATACCTTTGAAATGTGGTGGTGGATAATTTAAAAAGAAAAATTCTACAGCAGTCCTCTCTCGACGCTAATTGCATAAGATGGCGGCTATACATGACTCCTTAAGGGTGCTTACGCAAGATGGCTGCTATACACAGGTTCTTATGAGACGCCCTTGGGATGCTTGCGCAAGATGGTGGTTATACAAGGCTCCTTATGAGACACCCTAGTGATGCTTGCGCAAGATGGCGGTTGCTCTTATGAGGCGGCTTAAGGGTCCTTGCACAAGATGGCTAGAGACGCCCTAAGGATGCTTGCGCAAGATGGCGGACACAAGATGGCGGCTATACACAACTCCTTATGAGACGCTTTAAGGGTGCTTGCGCAAGATGGTTGCTACTCTTAGCTTAGAGGCTAACGTGTCGTGATAGTTCGATTCATTAAATTTAGGGCTTAAATGCAAAATGTTAAATATATCGAAAACGGTGCACCGTAGAGCAAAACGGACAAAATTTTTCTGCCTAATACGTAGGTTCGCAGTATGAGGAACAAGAAAATCATAGTCTAATGATGGGATCAACGGTTCGGTTCCTACTTAGGCCCTTTGGCATTTGCTCTGTTTTAGCTTGTATTGAAGCGAGTCTTCGTAACATGATCAGGTCTAGCTATGGTAGAGAGTATAACGTACCGTGCAGGTTCGATTCATTAAATTTGGAGGCTTAAATGCAAAATGTTAAATATCTCGAAAACGATGCATCGTAGAGCAAAACGGACAAAATTTTTCCGCCTAATACGTAGGTTCGTAGTATCAGGAACAAGAAAAAACATAGTCTAATGATGAGATCAACGGTTCGATTCCTACTTAAGCCCTTTGCCATTCGCAGCTATCTATTTCTACAAGATGGCGGCTGCTCTTATGAGAAACAAGATGCCTTGAGACGTCCTAGGGATGCTTACGCAAGATGGCAGACACAAAATGGTGACTATACATAGCTCCTTATGAGACGGCCTAGGGGTGCTCGCACAAGATGGCGGCTACTCTTATGAAGAAAGCTAGCTTAGAGGCTACTGCGCAAGATAACAGCTGCTGTTATGCATGTGGTGGAGGGCAATTTGAAATTCTATGTGCTTAATCAACAGAGCACCCTGCTGCCCTCTTTAGCTGAAATGTGGTGGTGGATAATTTGAAAAATTCTTTTTGACAGCTATCATCTTTAAACAAAGGCGACTATACATAGGCTGTTAAGGCCTTATCATTCTCCTCCTCCTCCTCCTCCTCCTCCTCCTCCCCCTCCTCCTCCTCCTCCTTCTCTACCTCCTCCTTCGCCTCTTATGTCAAGGCATAGCTTTATATCGAACAAGTTTAAACCTGCATCGCGAAGGCAAGCGTGTGCAGCGATAACATTATTGTGCATGTTTAGACTTTCGAAACATAAGAAGAGTAGAATCAAACGCTGTACTCGATACGACATGTGATCAGAACATTGATTGATGCGTTCAGAAAACAAAATAAGTGATCAAGACTAGAATCGAACAATGTACTCAATACATCATGTGTTTAGAATATGTCAGGGGATACGCTTGTTCTAAGAAGATCAGATTGAAACATAACAAGACTAGAATAGAACACTTTAATCGATGTTGTTAACTTCAACATGTGATCAGAACATTGATTGATGTGTTCAGAACACAAAATAAGTGATCATGACTAGAATCGAACACTGTACTCGATACAACATGTGATCAGAACATTGATCGATGTGTTCAGAACACGAAATAAGTGATCAAGACTAGAATCGAACACTGTACTCAATACAACATGTGTTTAGAACATGTTAGGGGGTACCCTTGTTCTAAGAAGATCAGAATGAAACATAACAAGACTAGAATCGAACACTGTAATCGATGTTGTTAACCTCAACATATGATCAGAACATTGTTTGATGTGTTCAGAGCAAAAGTACAATTTTGATGATTTGCGCAGCTAACACGCTCGGTAAACGATATAGCCAAAGTATATCTTCAAATTATTTACCTTCCATCATTCGTCTTGTGTGTAAAAATCAGTCGAACAAGTTATCGCATAAACATGGCTGAAAAAAAATCGTGATAGGGTATGGAACCCAGGGGTTACATCTTATCAGAAGGGCAAAAAGGATGAAAGGACTCTTCCTCCTCCTTACCGCACATTCCTTGGCTAAAGGGCTAATGAGCTAAAGGGCTAATGGGCTAAAGGGCTAAAGGGCTAATGGGCTAAAGGGCTAAAGGGCTATAGGTGCAACAACCTCATCGATCGCTATCAGCAAGAACGCTTGTACTTTGTTAAGTGTAGAAAATTAATCTTTATTGGTAAATGGTTTTATGTTCAGAACAAGGAATGGAACCTAGGGGTTACGTCTTACCTAATAAAATCCCCGAGGTGCGATGAGTTACGTTTTTCGAACTAGTGTTTGGAACACTGAACTTTTCAAGATGGCAAGAGTGAGGTTAGCAATGTTCTGTTGTTGGATTTTAAATTCCACGCTACAACATGCATAAGGTGGCAGCCCTTGAGGTTTACTCCCGTAAAGATGGCAAGAGTGAGGTTAGCAATGTTCCGTTGTTGGATTTTAAAAATTCCCCGCTATAACATGCAAAAGGTGGCAGCCTTGAGGTTTACCGCCGTAAAGATGGCAGCAGTGAGGTTAGCGACGCTCCATTGTCCTTCAAAGTGAGGTTAGGGTTCGTCAAGAAGACAGCTGTCAAAAAAGCACGTGGCTATGTTTACCAAACCAGAGCACGTGGTCGTGACGTCACGGTCACGTAATCAATCCTTAGCTCGACGTCGCTAAGAGCAGCATTAGGATTAGCTATTCTTAAAAGTCTTGGGAACAGAGCAGCAGTATGAATTGCTATGTTTTAAAGCGTGTACACATTACCTATCGACTTTGCATGTATCGACTCTCGTACTAAACTTCTGCAGGTAGATTGTGCTGCTATCTTAGCATAACTTATACGCATGAACTTAAAGTACAGAGAATAGCTATGTCTCAAAGCGTGTACACATTACTTATTGATTTTGCATGCAACAAATATCGTACTAAACTTCTTCCTCTAGATTGTACTGCTATCTTAGCATAACTTATACACATGAACTTAAAAGTAGAAAGAATAGCCATGTTTCAAAGCGTGTACACATTACTTATTGATTTTGCATGCATCAAATATCGTACTAAACTCCTTCCGCTAGATTGTGCTGCTATCTTAACACAACCTATACGCATGACCTTAAAGTAAAAAGGTGTGTACACATCACCTATCGATTTTGCATGCATCGAATCTCGTACTGAACTTCGTCCGCTAGATTGTGCTGGTATCTTAGCATAACTTATACACATGAACTTAAAAGTACAAAGAATAGCCATGTTTCAAATCGTGTACACATCAACTATCGAATTTGCATGTATTGACTCTCATACTAAACTCCTTCCGCTAGATCGTGCTGCTATCTTAGCATAACCAATACGCGTGACCTTAAAGTAAAAAGAATAGCCATGTTTCAAAGTGTGTACACATTACCTATCGACTTTGCATGCAACAAACATTGTACTAAACTTCTTCCGCTAGGTTGTGCTGCTATCTTAGCATAACCTGTACGCATGAACTTAAAGTACAAAGAATAGCCATGTTTCAAAGCGTGTACACATTACTTATTGATTTTGCATGCATCAAATCTCGTACTAAATTTATTCCGCTAGATTGTGCTGCTATCTTAGCATAACCTATACCAATGAACTTAAAGTACAATGATTAGTCATGTTTCAAAGCGTGTACACATCAACTATCGAATTTGCATGTATTGACTCTCGTACTAAACTCCTTCCGCTAGATCGTGCTGCTATCTTAGCATAACCAATACGCATGACCTTAAAGTAAAAAGAATAGCCATGTTTCAAAGTGTGTACACATTACCTATCGATTTTACAAGCATCGACTCTCGTACTAAACTTCTTCCGCTAGATTGTGCTGGTATCTTAGCATAACCTATACGCATGGCCTTAAGGTACAAGGAATAGCCATGTTTCAAAGCGTGTACACATTACCTATCGATTTTGCATGCACTGACTCTCGTACTAAACTTCTTCCGCTAGATTGTGCTGGCATCTTAGCATAACTTATACACATGAACTTAAAAGTACAAAGAATAACCATGTTTCAAAGCATGTACACATTACCTATGGATTTTGCATGCATTGACTCTCGTACTAATCTCCTCCCGCTAGATTGTGCTGCTATCCTAGCATAACCTATACGCATGACCTTAAAGTAAAAAGAATAGCCATGTTTCAAAGTGTGTACACATCGCCTATCGATTTGCATGCAACAAATATCGTACTAAACTTCTTCCGCTAGATTGTGCTGCTATCTTAGCATAACTAAGAAGCATGAACTGAAAGTACGAAGAATAACCATGTTTTAAAGCGTGTACTCATTACTTATCGATTTTACATACATAGACTCTCGTACTAAACTTCTTGCGCTAGATTGTGCCGCTATCTTAGCATAACCTGTACGCATGAACTTAAAGTACAAAGAATAGCCTTGTTTCGAAGCGTTTACACATTACCTAATGATTTTGCACGAAACGACTATCATACTAAACTTTTCCCACTAGATTGTGCTAAAATCATGTAAGTGTGCTGCTATCTTAGCATAACCTATCGATTTTACATGCATCTACTATCGTACTAGACTTCTCCTGCTAGAGCGTACGAGTATCGCTTGTGCGTGCACGAACTTAAAGCATAAAGAATAGCAATGTATAAAAATCTTGTAAACAAAGCAGCAGCATTACGTATAGTCAAGATTAAATGCGTGCACACATCATGTATCCATGACGCACACAGTACTAAACTTATTCCATTAGAATGTACAAAGTTCGCATGTGTTTGTGCTGCTATCTTAGCATAGCCTATGTGAATGAACTTAAAGCATAAAGAATAGTGATGTATAAAAATCATGTGAACATAGCAGAGTGTTAACTACGTAGGTGTAGACATTGAACTTTGCATGCTGAGGCAGCATACTACGTGACCGTGACGTCACGACCACGTGCTCTGGTTTGGTAAACATAGCCACGTGCTTTTTTGACAGCTGTCTTCTTGACGAACCCTAACCTCACTTTGAAGGACAATGGAGCGTCGCTAACCTCACTGCTGCCATCTTTACGGCGGTAAACCTCAAGGCTGCCACCTTTTGCATGTTATAGCGGGGAATTTTTAAAATCCAACAACGGAACATTGCTAACCTCACTCTTGCCATCTTTACGGGAGTAAACCTCAAGGGCTGCCACCTTATGCATGTTGTAGCGTGGAATTTAAAATCCAACAACAGAACATTGCTAACCTCACTCTTGCCATCTTGAAAAGTTCAGTGTTCCAAACACTAGTTCGAAAAACGTAACTCATCGCACCTCGGGGATTTTATTAGGTAAGACGTAACCCCTAGGTTCCATTCCTTGTTCTGAACATAAAACCATTTACCAATAAAGATTAATTTTCTACACTTAACAAAGTACAAGCGTTCTTGCTGATAGCGATCGATGAGGTTGTTGCACCTTTAGCCCTTTAGCCCTTTAGCCCATTAGCCCTTTAGCCCTTTAGCCCATTAGCCCTTTAGCTCATTAGCCCTTTAGCCAAGGAATGTGCGGTAAGGAGGAGGAAGAGTCCTTTCATCCTTTTTGCCCTTCTGATAAGATGTAACCCCTGGGTTCCATACCCTATCACGATTTTTTTTTCAGCCATGTTTATGCGATAACTTGTTCGACTGATTTTTACACACAAGACGAATGATGGAAGGTAAATAATTTGAAGATATACTTTGGCTATATCGTTTACCGAGCGAGTTAGCTGCGCAAATCATCAAAATTGTACTTTTGCTCTGAACACATCAAACAATGTTCTGATCACATGTTGAGGTTAACAACATCGATTACAGTGTTCGATTCTAGTCTTGTTATGTTTCATTCTGATCTTCTTAGAACAAGGGTACCCCCTAACATGTTCTAAACACATGTTGTATTGAGTACAGTGTTCGATTCTAGTCATGATCACTTATTTTGTGTTCTGAACACATCAATCAATGTTCTGATCACATGTTGAAGTTAACAACATCGATTACAGTGTTCTATTCTAGTCTTGTTATGTTTCAATCTGATCTTCTTAGAACAAGCGTATCCCCTGACATATTCTAAACACATGATGTATTGAGTACATTGTTCGATTCTAGTCTTGATCACTTATTTTGTTTTCTGAACGCATCAATCAATGTTCTGATCACATGTCGTATCGAGTACAGCGTTTGATTCTACTCTTCTTATGTTTCGAAAGTCTAAACATGCACAATAATGTTATCGCTGCACACGCTTGCCTTCGCGATGCAGGTTTAAACTTGTTCGATATAAAGCTATGCCTTGACATAAGAGGCGGAGGAGGAGGTAGAGAAGGAGGAGGAGGGAGGAGGAGGAGGAGGAGGAGGAGGAGGAGGAGGAGGAGGAGGAGGAGGAGGAGAATGATAAGGCCTTAACAGCCTATGTATAGTCGCCTTTGTTTAAAGATGATAGCTGTCAAAAAGAATTTTTCAAATTATCCACCACCACATTTCAGCTAAAGAGTGCAGCAGGGTGCTCTGTTGATTAAGCACATAGAATTTCAAATTGCCCTCCACCACATGCATAACAGCAGCTGTTATCTTGCGCAGTAGCCTCTAAGCTAGCTTTCTTCATAAGAGTAGCCGCCATCTTGTGCGAGCACCCCTAGGCCGCCTCATAAGGAGCTATGTATAGTCACCATTTTGTGTCTGCCATCTTGCGTAAGCATCCTTAGGACGTCTCAAGGCATCTTGTTTCTCATAAGAGCAGCCGCCATCTTGTAGAAATAGATAGCTGCGAATGGCAAAGGGCTTAAGTAGGAATCGAACCGTTGATCTCATCATTAGACTATGTTTTTTCTTGTTCCTGATACTACGAACCTACGTATTAGGCGGAAAAATTTTGTCCGTTTTGCTCTACGATGCATCGTTTTCGAGATATTTAACATTTTGCATTTAAGCCTCCAAATTTAATGAATCGAACCTGCACGGTACGTTATACTCTCTACCATAGCTAGACCTGATCATGTTACGAAGACTCGCTTCAATACAAGCTAAAACAGAGCAAATGCCAAAGGGCCTAAGTAGGAACCGAACCGTTGATCCCATCATTAGACTATGATTTTCTTGTTCCTCATACTGCGAACCTAGGTATTAGGCAGAAAAATTTTGTCCGTTTTGCTCTACGGTGCACCGTTTTCGATATATTTAACATTTTGCATTTAAGCCCTAAATTTAATGAATCGAACTATCACGACACGTTAGCCTCTAAGCTAAGAGTAGCAACCATCTTGCGCAAGCACCCTTAAAGCGTCTCATAAGGAGTTGTGTATAGCCGCCATCTTGTGTCCGCCATCTTGCGCAAGCATCCTTAGGGCGTCTCTAGCCATCTTGTGCAAGGACCCTTAAGCCGCCTCATAAGAGCAACCGCCATCTTGCGCAAGCATCACTAGGGTGTCTCATAAGGAGCCTTGTATAACCACCATCTTGCGCAAGCATCCCAAGGGCGTCTCATAAGAACCTGTGTATAGCAGCCATCTTGCGTAAGCACCCTTAAGGAGTCATGTATAGCCGCCATCTTATTCAATTAGCGTCGAGAGAGGACTGCTGTAGAATTTTTCTTTTTAAATTATCCACCACCACATTTCAAAGGTATCTAGCTAAAGATAGCAGCACTGCGTATGACAGGTGACGAATTTACATCTACTGCGATAAAGAGGGCAGCACGGTGCTCTCTGGATTAAAGATGGCGGATGATAGCTGTCAAAAAAGCACGTGGCTATGTTTACCAAACAAGAGCATGTGGAATTTGCCGCCACCACATTTCAAACTAAAGAGGGCAGCACTATGCTCTGTTGATTAAAGATGGCGGATGGTAGCTGTCAAAAAAGCACGTGAGTTTGTTTCCAAACAAGAGCACGTGGAATTTTTCAATTTGCCGCCACCACATTTCAAAGGTATCTAGCTAAAGATGGCAGCACGGTGCTCTCTTGATTAAAGATGGTGGATGATAGCTAACAGAACTTTTCAAATTGCCCGCTACTACATGCTTAAGGTAGTAGCCATAAAGAGGGCAGCACGGTGTTCTGTAGATTAAAGATGGCGGGTGATAGGCGATGAAATTGCCCGCATGATAGCAGCACGGTGCTCTGTTGATTAAAGATGGCGGATGACAGCTGTCAAAAAAGCACATGGCTTTGTTTCCAAACAAGAGCACGTGGAATTTGCCGCCACCACATTTCAACTAAAGATGGCAGCACGGTGCTCTCTTGATTAAAGATGGTGGATGATAGCTAACAGAACTTTTCAAATTGCCCGCTACTACATGCTTAAGGTAGTAGCCATAAAGAGGGCAGCACTGTGTTCTGTAGATTAAAGATGGCGGGTGATAGGTGATGAAATTGCCCGCATGATAGCAGCACGGTGCCCTGTTGATTAAAGATGGCGGATGACAGCTGTCAAAAAAGCACATGGCTTTGTTTCCAAACAAGAGCACGTGGAATTTGCCGCCACCACATTTCAACTAAAGATGGCAGCACGGTGCTCTCTTGATTAAAGATGGTGGATGATAGCTAACAGAACTTTTCAAATTGCCCGCTACTACATGCTTAAGGTAGTAGCCATAAAGAGGGCAGCACGGTGTTCTGTAGATTAAAGATGGCGGGTGATAGGTGATGAAATTGCCCGCATGATAGCAGCACGGTGCTCTGTTGATTAAAGATGGCGGATGACAACTGTCAAAAAGCACATGGCTTTGTTTCCAAACAAGAGCACGTGGAATTTACCGCCACCACATTTCAAACTAAAGAGGGCAGCACTGTGCTCTATAGATTAAAGATGGCAGATGACAGCTGTCAAAAAAGCACGTGAGTTTGTTTTCAAACAAGAGCACGTGGAATTTTTCAATTTGCCGCCACCACATAGAGGGCAGCACTGTTCTCTGTGGATTAAAGATGGCTGCTTGTCGAAAAGCATTTTTCAAATTATCCGCCACCACATTTCATAGGTAAGTAGCTAAAGAGGGCAGCACTGTGCTCAAAGATGGCGGATGACAGCTATCAAAAAAGCACGTAGCTGTCAAAAAGCACGTGGATTTGTTTATCTCGAGCTAGTGAGGTTAAGTTGGTGGCACTAAGGTTTAGGCCCGTCAAGATGGCAGCACTGCCGATGACAGGTGACGAAAGAGGGCAACACGGTGCTCTGTAGTTTAAAGATGGCGGATGACAGCTGTCAAAAAGCACGTGGCTGTCAAAAGCACGTGGCTTTGTTTATCTCATGCTAGTTAGGTTAAGTTGGTACCACTAAGGTTTAGGCCCGTCAAGATGGCAGTACTGAGGTTAGCGATGCATTGTTGTCGATGACAGCTGTCAAAAAGCACGTGGCTTTGTTTACAAATCTGTCAAAAAGCACGTGGCTGTCAAAAAACACGTGGCTTTGTTTACCTCATGCTAGTTAGGTTAAGTTGGTACCACTAAGGTTTAGGCCCGTCAAGATGGCAGTACTGAGGTTAGCGATGCGTTGTTGTCTGTCAAAAGCACGTGGCTTTGTTTACAAATCTGTCAAAAAGCACGTGGCTGTCAAAAAGCACGTGGCTTTGTTTACCTCATGCTAGTGACGTTAAGTTGGCACTACTGAGGTTTAGGCCCGTCAAGATGGCAGTACTGAGGTTAGCGATGCGTTGTTGTCTGTCAAAAAGCACGTGGCTTTGTTTACAAATTCAAATTTCCCGCGGGAGGTGGAGGAGACCTCTGGGAGGCCTCTGGCTGAGGTGGAGGTGGAGGAGGCATCTGGGAGGCCTCTGGCTGAGGTGGAGGTGGCCTCTGGGAGCCTGAGGTGGAGGTGGCCGCCGAATCCCTGTATTATACTACTAAGGGATGCAAACCACTAAAGAATGAACAATCACAAAGCAGACAAACTTATACAATCCGTCCATCTTTAAGACAAATTAGACCACAGCTCCAACTAGACATCGACAACTTTCAGCAATTACCCGCTCTACCAGAAGCAGAGCAAGCGACCAGCCACCAGTCTGAGAATCTATTGCTTCCCCCCCCCCCCCCACCCACATTATTCTTTTATTTTGTTTTAAACTTAGTATTTTCGTTCCCCTGTAAATTGATGCCTTCCTTTTGAAAGTATTAAGATAATTACACTAACTCTTTGTTGATCTGCAGCATATCTACTTATTGCAACCAAGTTAACCCATATCATTGAATTAAGTTACTTAAGGTTAACCATTGTATTTTATTTTTATATAGTTTATGTTTACAATACATGCATATTTACATACATCCTTAATTACATACATACATCTTCATTATATACTGTTATTACTTTAAGCGTTCAGTCTGCAAGCCTCTGTAAAATTATTAACCACCGTCACAATCCTACATTTTAACAAGTTCTGTACCGAGCTCGATAGCTGCAGTGGCTTAAGTGCGGTCAGTATCCAGTAATCGGGAGATAGTGGGTTCGAGCACCACTGTCGGCAGCCCTGAAGATGGTTTTCCGTGGTTTCCCATTTTAACACCAGGCAAATGCTGGGGCTGTACCTTAATTAAGGCCACGGCCGCTTCCTTTCACTTCCTAGGCCTTTCCTATCCCATCGTCGCCATAAGACCTATCTGTGTCGGTGCGACGTAAAACAAATAGCAAAAAAAAAAAAATAACTAGTTCTGTGGCCTCGCTTAGTTCTATACATTTATAATCTTTGTAATATTTAAGTATATTGTATTCGATTTTTAAACTTCAGATTTTCGTCTAATTTTCTCCCGCTTTTTTCTTCTCTTATAATTGTTTTACGTAGATGCTACATAAAGGGGCTCATTAGCCTCAGTAGCAAATTCTAACTGACAAATTTAAATTCAATACAAACCTACTAGACTCAGGGAACCCATCCATTTGCCCAGCAACAAAGATGAAGCTAGAAAATAGCTCCACGAACTCCCACTTGACGAACAGCATCGCCTACATTCAGAAAAACTGCAATCCACCGGCATTACTGCGCAAATAAACGAAATGCTGCTTAATATCCTATATCCAAGGAGAGGTCACTACAGCACGCAATTAGTACTTGAATATACCATGCTAAATAGTGACAGTACCGGCAGACGTGCAACTGTACTACCACATCGCCGCCTACTGGAGTGCCGGCAGCGTAACACCATGCAAAGTAGAAATTCATGCTAGCTTTAGAACAATATGACATCGACCTCACCCTCCTTCAGGGAACACACCTAAAAGACCGACACATGTTTTGTATCCCCGGATACAGACATTACCGAGTCGGTGACAAGGCAGGCACCGCAGTGCTAATCAAGCACAACGTAACACACGACCATCTATTCTTACTTGAACTACAAACACTTGAAACTACAGCTGTAAAAGTCCACACACACACACACACACACACACACACACACACACACACACACACACACACACACACACACACACACACATCTGCCCGCTATTATTCACCTCAGCATATAAATCTCCTGGAATAAAATTCATCTCAACAGACCTAGATCTTTCACTAGGATACGGACTACCCGTCATCACTGCCGGAGATCTAAACACAGATAATGGAACTCCAAAGCTCACAATACCGCTGACTGTCTGCGAACCATTTACCTACACACCATTATTGCTAAAGATTCTGATCACAATGGTAGTGGTTCTTGTCGTGATTGTCTTAAGGTGATAAACCGCGTGGTCATCAGCCCGTATCGGTAAGGAAAATTGTAAAGATGACTAACAAAGTCAGAAAAATTCGTGAAGGAACCTTATGAAATGAGAAAGAATTCCCTTTTTCATTGTATGCCTGGGCCAATGACCTCGACGTTAGGTCTCTTTAAACAACAAAAATCAATCAATCAATCAATCAATCAATCAATCAATCAATCAATCAATCAATCAATCAATCAATCAATCAATCAATCAATCAATCAATCAATCAATCAATCATTGTATGCCTTAACATCACAGAGTTGGAAGAAAACCTACAATATCCAAAGCATATAAAATTGATTAACAATAAAATTCCATTGACCATTGTTTGTTGTGATGTGCTTTGTTTCTTTTGCTGCCACTCATCTCCAGTAGATGACATTATTGCTGCCTGACCTCTACAACAGACTGACTGAAAATTGGCGGGAAGTAGCTGGGTAGTCAGATAACTTCCTATTGTAGCATTCCATTCCTCTGGTCCATACGTATTTTGATAACTAATGGTAGTGACACACTTGTCCATCATAGTATTCCAGTTTTCGGTCCCTGCTATGAGGCGCTGATAAGAATGGTGAGCGCGCACACTTAACAGAAAGCAGTAGAGCAATGTCCACTGCTGTCCGTGACCGGATCATTCCAGCTCTGTAATTTGGCATTGTTAGAACGCCTGCATATTATTTTTCATGAAAAGTGAGAAACTGTGCCGTTTTCACTTGATCGAGCATTTCATACGATAGCATTACTTTTAAATGTGACTTTCCTGTCGGTTAATATTGTATTTTGACAAGAATACTGACGTCATTGTAATGACCGTTCACTTTAATGATTGTCTGTGCCAATTAAGGAAGACTGATGAGAGGATTTAATGAAACTTAGTATTTAAGTTTAGAATGAAGTCCAATATTATCTTAGCTATCAGTTGTTCAAACAATTTCAGCAGGAGGGATGATTCAGAAGGGGCGTAAAGCATAAATCTCCATGTATCTCTCTTTTGGTTGGTTTTATATGAAAATATTTCATGGCGATTTTTAGTTCTATACATGTTTTTTTTTCGATACAGCCCAAATTAAGGGAAATAGGCTATGAGTGACAGTCGAGTGAAATGTTACATCCAAGAGGCGGTAACTGACTCTATATACTGTAAAGAGAGTTGCTATGTAGATCGCTCCGGCAACGTTTTAAAGGCATTTTACATGTGACTGTGTTCTTTACATATTACCCCAGTTCTGGCTTTCTTTTATACAGGAAGGAAGAGCTCAAATCATGATCGGCAATAATGTAAAAATTATGAAAGTGCAAAGTGCCACAGAGAGCAATGAAGTGAGTACGTCACGACAAGAGGCATGCTCCCTGTTATGCCTCAAAATATGGGCGAAATTATGAAGTGTGGACAAAAGTGTAATCATGAACATTGAAGTGATTGTGCCATCAACGAGGGGTAATGCAGCTAGTCAAAACATATTTTCAACACAAATCGAACTTGTAGAAATTAGAATTAAATTAGAGTAGAAAATGCGTAGCCCGCTTCTGTAGGGTTGTTGTTAGTGTGATTAGCTCCCACCCCTGGAAGCCCGGGTTCAATTCCCGTCTCTGTCACGAAATTTGAAGAATGGTACCAGGACTGTAACGGGGTCCATTCAGCGTCTGGAGGAAAATTGAGTAGAGGGGGTTCGATTCCCTCCTCCATGGTTTCCCACTTCTTATCCAGGTAAATGCCGGGATGGTACCTAACATAAGGCCACGGCCGCTTCCTTCCCTCTTCCTTGTCTATACCCTTGCAATCTTCCCATCCCCAGCAAGGCTCCTGTTCAGCATAGCAATTGAGGCCGCCTGGCCAAGGTACTGGTCGTCAGTCCTAGTTCCCGACCAAATGTCTCACGCTCCTGAACAGTGCCCTTGAGGTGATAGAGGGAGTCTGAGGGAATAACCGAACAAAACCAAAGTAATAATATAATTATACGTATACCATAGCTACGAGAACAAATGCATGCGGACAACACCCTCCCCCCCCCCGCCCCAGCGTCTATCTGCCGTACAAAGCTGCTATGCAGGTTGCCTACTTTAAGGACAAACAGTTCGTGATTAGGAAAGAAATAAGAAACAGCAGGAGCAGGCTCGCGCCAAACTGCACTCCGGCACTGTTCAACGGAATGCCTACGTTGTAGGCGAAGCACTCTCGCTGGAACGGCCTCACAGCAACCCGCAATACTCAACGTACATAGCAGACTGCATATAACTAAGGTGTAACACGTCACGAAGACGCATCAGCGAAACTAACCGATTAGAAGTGAAGGCGGAAATAGGCAACACGCTACACCACTGAACAAAGCATGCTGCCTATCTAGCCTATATACTCAGTATATTATCCCATCAGTGCCCAGTGCACATATTTGTAGGCACTAATTTAATAGGGATGTGTAACCTTACAACAAGCGATTGCAGCTCAACTCCACATCGCAGATCCTGCCCTGGAAGTTTCAAGGAGACTCCAATCTGGCACAAGCTGACATTCCAGGTTCCAATCAAAAAATCATATCCATGTCCAGGCAAAGGTCTAGTACTAAGTAAATAAGTCCGGCTTTCCTTCTTTGGTGCAGTTTTCGTAGCCGTGGTAGAGTAGCTAACACTAAGCACATTCTCCTGGGGAGGTTGCCCTCACAGCTTTCTTGAATACTGACAATGATGTCAGGGTGGTTCCTTTAGCCTTCTGAAAATCTCACTTCTCCCCACAAGGCAGTGGGTTCCGACCATTTTAAATTGTTTGCAGGATTCCACTTTCGCTATCTTCACCGCACCGGAGCACTGGTCCTCCACCCTTGACGCCGTTGAGGACTTCTCCCTCCTCCTTTCTCATCCGGGCTTGGGACCAGCAATTGCAGAGTTACATAAACCGTTTTTCTCCACTAAAACCGCAGATTCCATTCACGGTAGATACCTCCCACCCTCGTTGGAGGGTCTTCCTTATGAAGGATACAACAGGCGAGCCGAACATGTCCTCGGACACTTCAGTTACTAAAAAAACACGCGATAAATATATAAATAATTCCTTTGAATAGTGGTATACAATAATTTTCAAGATCATTTTTTTATATACTAATCCTAAAGTAAAATAAAATGTTTTTCAGCCTTCTGTGAACAAAGTTGGAATTTAGAACTCCATAAGGAAAACCATGATCCATACGGTCATAATCAATTCCTAGTATTTCATAGCTCTAATTATAAACTAAATTTCATAATTGTTGGCTTTCATCGTCCTATCTTAAGAAGTTATCAATTTATTCGGGAATGTGTTCCTCAGTATTCTAGAGCGAAGTCAGGTGAAGTTGTATTTAATATCGTTATGAACGCTGTGATGACTCTCTTATTAATCAATATTTTCAGGAAATACACTACGTCTATCCACTGAATTTATAATGATTGTTATTTGAGAGGGATAGTGTGTTATACCAAGCGGAGAGCAAAGCGAAACTCAGGCCAGCATCGAGAGCGCGGTGCTTCCGCATTAATTGTTTTCCGTGAGCTTACCGTTGAATTGTCATGAAAATACAATACTTCATCAACTCTCTATAAGAATTCAGATGAGGAGGAAGAATAAATACTTTTTTCAAGATTATAACACATACCATTTCCCATCACTTATTTTGACCTCCGACTGTGGGTTTAAAAATAATGAACTGCAATATGTTTTAATCTTAATGCTTTATAATTCGCTGCCCTTCTTATGTACACAATACTGGCATATCAAGTTCCATTCCTATTTAATATTTGCAGAAAATATCAGCAAATTCCATTAAAATTTCCTCGTCAGAGGAGTCGCTTTCTACTGATGAATTTTAAGCGAAAACCATACTTATTATAATGGGTTCTATCGAAGGAAAATGATCATGAAGTTAATCTCTATCCGAAATATGACATTCAGTACTCTGGGCGTGATAAATCTGCTTCCTTTTGCATGCTTCAGGAATTACAGGTGTCAAAGCTTCACTGCCTATATCTTGCATTATCCAGGACAATATGATAATTTCTCATAATCTGGAAAACTCTTATCATTTGCTTTTTAATTTTCACAAGCAATTTACACTGAAAATTATCACGATCTCTTCTTGCGAGTCTGATGATATCAGTGATTCCTTGACACTGAGTTACAACAAACATAACTATGAAACTGTCACTGCTTCACCCAATTACGAAACATTCTGCGGTGAATCGGGCCTTATGGGTAATACTAGTAGTGGAAATGGCAACAGTGTGGAAGTTACTGTTCACACCATTTTAAATATTTCGTCTTCCTTAAATAAAAATCATCTGGCACGTGCACGTTGTATTGATTAGGACAACAGTAATGATGGCGCGATGTTAAGAGCAATTTCATCCGGCTTAGCATTACTGAGATACTTTTTTTTTTGTTGGTTGTTTTACGTCGCACCGACACAGATAGGTCTTACGGCGACGATGGGACAGGAAAGGGCTAGGAGTGGGAAGGAAGCGGCCGTGGCCTTAATTAAGGTACAGCACCAGCAATCGCCTGGTGTGAAAATGGGAAACCACGGAAAACCATTTTCAGAGTTGCCGACAGTACTGAGATACTCAATCCACATAAAATTGACAATAAGGCTTTAAGCAATAACAACGAGATTCTACAGATTTTTTAAAGAAAACTTAGGGCTATGACGTATTAAGAGATTAATGTAATCGGTTGACGTGTTTTTATTTGACGGAGTTCTAAAACCGAGCTTTGTCCGCAGAAGGGCGAAAAATGTTTTTTTATAAGCTCCATTTAAAGTAGCTGAACCACTGAATAAGAAAAATACATTGTACACCACTCTTAAACACCAAACGAATGCAGGTATAATTTGGTGTGATAAGATCTTCTTGAACGCGCTTGCGAATGGTCGGCTGTTGAAAGTGCTTAAGTACCGGGCGAGTTGGCCGAGCGGTTAGAAGCGCGTGGTTGTGAGCTTGCATCCGGGAGATAGTGGGTTCTAATCTCACTGTCGGCAGTCCTGAAGATGGTTTTCCGTGGTTTGTCATTTTCACACCAGGCAAATTCTGGGGCTGTGCCTTAATTAAGGCCACGGCCACTTCCTTCCAACTCCTAGGCCTTTCCACTCCCATCGTCGCCATAAGACCTATCTGTGTTGGTGCGACGTAAAACCACTAGCAAAAAAAAAGTGATTAAAAGTGGTTAAGTGATATAAAGTAGTTAATACTTATTAAGAATGGTTAATTTCGTGTGTGTGATCTATTTAGTGTAAATATTTGTGACTGTTGGTAATAATTAATATTAGTGATATTTATTTTAATTTTACATCGTTTAGTCCCGTAGGTGCTCGGTAGATAACGTGTTTTAGGTTGTGAAGTTAGGTTTCCTTTGTTTCGAATCTGGGTTGGGGGAAATAGCAAACAATATTCCATTTCTATTTGAATATCGGTAGAGTTGTCGATGTAATAATTAGTACTGTACCGTATCCTGTCTACTGTAAGCTCCGGCTAGTCAACGGTGAGTTCGCAGTCTGTTCAATAATAAAATTGGGTTTCTAAAATACAATTAGCAGGACCGAGATTAGAGTACATAATTGTGAATGAGCACTCAACGATGGGAAAATTTAATGATTAAAACATAAAAAATCTGGAATAAACTTCCCATAAAAGCTGTAAAAAATACATAAAACCATAGCACAGAATTAATTTGAGTGATGGGTCAACTGCCATATTAATTACATCATCGTCTTTATTTTGTGGATACGTGATATTGCTTCTTGTACGTGATGTTTTTAGTCTGAACAGATGGAGATTTACACATAATGACATGAAACATCTATTTAACATGGGAAAAACTAGATAGGTTCGCAGAGTTACGTTCACTAACATTTAAAACACAAAACACAATAACATTTGTCCAGGAGTGCTCTGAATACCCCCGAAATAATCACTGATTGTATATGGTCACGGTTGCATATTTCAAAAACCTCACTCCCCCTTTTTAAGGTTACGAGCTCATTCCCAGTTATATAGAGGACAAAACTACAATAAAATGACAATCAACACTGTAAGAAAAATGCAAAGAAAAAACACACAAGAGAAAATATCTCTGCATCTGAAACAAAATTACACTGACTGACAGTGACAATGCAACACCAAGGAGGAGTGGTTCGAAAGGGATGAAAGTTGGGGAAAAAACAGAGACGGCACGGAAGAATAATTGATGTTTATTTCAAACCGATATGCAGGTTACACAATGCGCACGGCATCGACTCAGTAGGATGTAGGAACACCGCGAGCGGCGATGCACGCAGAAACACGTCGAGGTACAGAGTCAATAAGAGTGCGGATGGTGTCCTGAGGGATGGTTCTCCATTCTCTGTCAACCATTTGCCACAGTTGGTCGTCCGTACGAGGCTAGGGCAGAGTTTGAAAACGGCGTCCAATGAGATCCCACACGTGTTCGATTGGTGAGAGATCCGGAGAGTACGCTGGCTACGGAAGCATCTGTACACCTCGTAGAGCCTGTTGGGAGATGCGAGCAGTGTGTGGGCGGGCATTATCCTGCTGAAACAGAGCATTGGGCAGCCCCTGAAGGTACGGGAGTGCCACCGGCCGCAGCACATGCTGCACGTAGCGGTGGGCATTTAACGTGCCTTGAATACGCACTAGAGGTGACGTGGAATCATACGCAATAGCGCCCCAAACCATGATGCCGCGTTGTCTAGCGGTAGGGCGCTCCACAGTTACTGCCGGATTTGACCTTTCTCCACGCCGACGCCACACTCGTCTGCGGTGACTATCACTGACAGAACAGAAGCGTGACTCATCGGAGAACACGACGTTCCGCCATTCCCTCATCCAAGTCGCTCTAGCCCGGCACCATGCCAGGCGTGCACGTCTATGCTGTGGAGTCAATGGTAGTCTTCTGAGCGGACGCCGGGAGTGCAGGCCTCCTTCAACCAATCGACGGGAAATTGTTCTGGTCGATACTGGAACAGCCAGGGTGTCTTGCACATGCTGAAGAATGGCGGTTGACGTGGCGTGCGGGGCTGCCACCGCTTGGCGGCGGATGCGCCGATCTTCGCGTGCTGACGTCACTCGGGCTGCGCCTGGACCCCTCGCACGTGCCACATGTCCCTGCGCCAACCATCTTCGCCACAGGCGCTGCACCGTGGACACATCCCTATGGGTATCGGCTGCGATTTGACGAAGCGACCAACCTGCCCTTCTCAGCCCGATCTCCATACCCCTCGTAAAGTCGTCTGTCTGCTGGAAATGCCTCCGTTGACGGCGGCCTGGCATTCTTAGCTATACACGTGTCCTGTGGCACACGACAACACGTTCTACAATGACTGTCGGCTGAGAAATCACGGTACGCAGTGGGCCATTCGCCAACGCCGTGTCCCATTTATCGTTCGCTACGTGCGCAGCACAGCGGCGCTTTTCACATCATGAGCATACCTCAGTGACGTCAGTCTACCCTGCAATTGGCATAAAGTTCTGACCACTCCTTGGTGTTGCATTTGCTCTGTCCGTCAGTGTACATACAGGAAATTCGTTCGTCGTAGAGCGTTAGCATATCGTAAAATCTCGTGGCTGGTGGTGATACTGGGTCATTGCCTCTGTGGATCAGTGGTAGAGTGTCGGCCTCCGGATCCCAAGATTGTGGGTTCAAACACGGCAGAGGTAGTCGGATATTTGAAGGGCGGAAAAAAGTCCATTCGACACTCCATATCGTACGATGTCGGCATGTAAAAGATCTCTGGTGACACGTTTGGTGTTTACCCGACAAAATTCATTAAATCTCAGCCATAGACGCCCAAGAGAGTTTCGGTTTATTCGGTCTGCCATCTAGTGGGCCTAGAGTGAAACGGAACGTCGAAATTGACGAGCAGACAGCCAGTTGGAGTCAAATTGAAAAGTCTGCACACGGTAGCTGAGGCCATACGATTACACTAGTCAACAGCCATTTTGCATCTGGAATGTGATACATCAACTAGTATGTATTTTGGTGTGTAGAATCCGAATATACCTTTCAAAATGTTCTAGCACGTACCGTTTTTGAGTTTTTAAAGGTTTTTTTATTTATTTTTGTATTCAGTATTTCCCTTTTTGCTGTTCTGTTTTGATGTCTAATTGTTTCTTATTGATTTGCAGAGGAGATCTAGAAGATCTACAAATCGTCAGTAAATGGTTGGTGTGGTAATCCAGTGGTGTGAAAGAGATCCTCAGTGAGTGTTTCCTGTAAAAGATAGTGCAAACTTTTTGTGTTTAAAACTTACACTAAGAAAAATGGCAACTAGTAAATCTCGTTGCTGTCTAAACCACCCCGACAACTTTTGTTATGTGTGTGGGAAATTCACTCCAAAAGCCCAAAGAAAACCAATCACTGATTTGGTTAAGAAGGCATATAAATTGTATTTTGATTGTCCTGTTGGTGATCAAGATAAAAATTTTGCACCTCATATTGCCTGCATAACCTGTACTACAACCTTAACCGAGTGGTTGAAAGGAAAACGCCGAGCCATGCCATTCGCTGTTCCGATGGTGTGGTGTGAGCCTAAAGACCATTATTCAGACTGTTACTTCTGTCTTACAAATATTTCGGGACATTCAAGCAAAACTAGACATAAAATAAAGTATCCAAATGTATCTTCAGTGCATTTGCCTGTGCCCCATGATGAGGGGTTGCCTGTTCCTGTCTGTAACTTGAAAGCCACGGAACCAGACACCATGTCAAGTGAATCAGAAAGTACTGAACATATAGAAGAGTACTGCCCTAAATATCATGACACTTCACCTCAGCTCTTTAATCAAGAGGAATTGAACGATTTAGTTCGCGATCTAAAACTTTCGAAACAGCAAGCTGAACTCTTGGGGTCGAGACTGCAGCAACGGAACCTTCTAGCTTCAGGGACAAAAATTTCCTGTTTCAGATCAAGAGGTGCTTCCTTCGCTCAATATTTCGATATGCAGAATTCAATGTGTGTATGTAGAGATGTCAATGGTCTGATGATGCAGCTAGGTGTACAACATAATCCACAGGAGTGGCGACTATTTATTGACTCCAGTAAAACCAGCTTGAAAGCAGTACTACTGCATAATGGCAATGCATTTCCATCGGTACCTTTGGCTTATGCAGTAGACATGAAAGAAACTTATGAAGCCATGGCTTTGCTGCTAGAGGCAATCAAATATAAGGATCATGAATGGCAGCTTTGCTGTGATTTAAAAGTTGTTGCACTTCTTACAGGTTTACAGGCTGGATTCACGAAATACTGCTGCTTTTTGTGCCTTTGGGACAGCCGTGACACCAAGAACCACTATACAGTCAAGGAGTGGCCTATAAGGAAGTCATATGTTCCTGGAAACGTAAATGTGAACAATACCCCATTGGTTGAGCCCGATAAAATCATTTTGCCTCCCCTTCATATCAAGTTGGGCCTTATTAAGAACTTTGTAAAAGCTCTGGATAAAGAAGGTGAGGCCTTCAAACACTTAAAAGAAAAGTTTCCCAAATTAAGTGAGGCAAAGCTGAAAGAGGGTATATTTGTTGGACCACAAATAAGAAAATTGCTGAAAGACCCAACCTTTGATACCAAACTCACAGATATCCAATTAGCTGCTTGGTCTTCTTTTAAAGCAATTGTGAAGGGCTTTTTGGGTAACAGGAAAGACAAAAACTATGTAATCATTGTGAATGATCTGTTGGACAACTATAAGAACATGGGGTGTAGAATGTCGCTTAAAATTCACTTTTTACATTCTCACCTTGATTTCTTCCCGGAAAATTTGGGAGCCGTAAGCGATGAGCATGGTGAACGCTTTCACCAAGACATTCTTACCATGGAACACCGTTACCAAGGCCATTGGAACCCTTCGATGATGGGTGACTACTGCTGGGGTCTTGTTAGGGAGAGTGATGAAACGGCAAACAAAAGAAGAGCTCCGTCGTCGCATTTTTCAAAAACCAAAGACGATTAAAGGTGAAAATATCTTCTGAACTAATTTGGACCTTTTATTGGCATCATGCCCATATATACATACAAAACAGTATTGATTTCAAACGTTCTGAATGTGTATTTTTGTTTGACTTAATTGTGTCAATTTTCGCTATTGCCGTTTTTTATTCTGCTGCATATCTAGGAAATGTGACGTCATAGAGAAAAACTGATTTTACCAGTGTATTCAGCACCCCAAAATTAGGTAAATCCACCCATTTACAAACCAGATGCAGAAAAAAAGTTTAAATTTGTTAACTAGTGTTATTATTATTATTATTATTATTATTATTATTATTATTATTATTATTATTATTATTATTATTATTGCCTTGGAGCTAGCAAAAACTGAGACTAGGTCATAGGCGGCTGGTCCCCTTTCTTTGTAAGCTTGTCCCTTTAAATACTCAAAGTAAACAACATTCCCTGGGCGAGCGAGGTGAAAATATAGCAGGACAGGCACATGTGTTTCGCGCCCTTCTACACTCATTCACAGAGTAGCCTGGGCGCATTTGATCTTCATTTCTCGCCTCGTGATCATTCATTTTCTTCAAATTTGCCATTGTTCATAATTCCACCATAATTTATTTTATTGCATGCTTCCTTTATCATGGGCCTCGTTTCATATTCCTCGTAGTATTTCCTATCTCAGAACCCTTGGTTCATATCTCTCGCAGCATTTCCCATCTTAGAAACCTTGGTTCATATATCCCGTAGGTTTTATTGTCTTAGAACCCTTGTTTCATATTTCTCGTAGTATAACTTATCTTAAAGCTCGCAGTTCATATTCCTGGCATGCATTTTAACACTCTGTTCCCTAGATCACATCTCCCGTCGTAACATTCCTTATTTACTTGGCCCTTGTCCGTGCCTTTCCCCCTACCGTGAATTACCTTTGCTCGAATATCTCTGAGAACTGTACTTTGTCAACGTTGGTCCGCCTTGCTTTTCCATCTCGTCATATCACTGTAAATGCATGCACATAGTACCTTTCATGGAATTTCTATCGTTAGGTTGTCTATCCCTCATACTGATCAATTTCAAACTATCAATAGCTACAAGGCCCTATGGTCCTTGGAATCTATTCCTTCAATTGTAAAATTAATTTGGATTCTGATAGTCTTTTAACAAAGTCTAAATTATATTATTTCCCGCTCTAGCGCACTTTCTTCCACCACTTCATGCGAGAGCGTCGCTTGGTTCTCTAACCTCTGGGGTGACACTATGCCTTTGGAGAATCACTACCAAACACACGCTAACTCTTTGTGAGGAGTTCGCGTGGGTTCCCACGCACCTTAGAAATCAATTATTTATTACCTTGGGCACAAGTTAGCTGATTTTATCTCCCCGAGAAAGAGTAAATTTAACCAATATTATCTTACATTTCGCACTCGCAGAACAGCACTTGTAGACGCATTTAATGAAGGCTTTTATTACCATTCCTCCACTGTATTTTCCCGCTTTTCGTAGCGGGGTGGTGGGATCTAGATTACTCGTTAGCAGAGGTAGGGACTAATCTGCATTTTCCCGCATGATGCTGGAGTCCCGTCCTGCACGTCGTGGGTTGGCCACGCTATCGCGTACCGTCTCACTGTCTAGCTTCAATACCTGGCGCTAATACATTATATGCATGGGGCGTTCATAAGTAATCGTATGCTCCTGGATCAATACGGTCCAGTACAAAGGCAGGATAATATAAGGAGTTGTAACTTCCGTAGCATTTACATTCGTGCAGACAATAGACATGGTATTTCAAATACCAAATCAAGAGCCAGTCCACCGGTTCCAGCTATCACAGAATTCATGAATTTTTTATTTAAATAATCTGTTACCATTTAATTTTGTTTAAAGAAAGAAATTAAAGGAAATATACGGTATTCTATTTCACTGGCGAATAGTTAACAGTCGCTGAAATTTTATAGATTAATGCTGCTCTTCGTATTCAAATACTGCGTTATTGACATGCGGTAGAAATAAAGTGATGATGCTTGTGGTTTAAAGGGGCCTAACAGCTAAGGTCATCGTCCCAGAAAGAAAGTATAGCGTAGCCGAGAAAACCAAATTAATAATCAGATGATTCCTATATTCCGAAACCGAATATGGAATAGTTCTAGTTTTCGGCGTACTTTTTACTTTGCACCCTCGATATCTCAACATTTAAGGGCTGTTTTAATTTATCATAGCCTGTAGGAAAAGAAAATTTCTAATTATTTAGATTCAACTGTATGTTGTTTCAGTTAACCTATTACGATAAGTCTAAATCTGTCGGCAGCCCTGAAGATGGTTTTCCGTTGTTTCCCATTTTCACACGAGGCAAATGCTGGGGCTGTACATCAATTAAGGCCACGGTAACTTCTTTCCCACTCCTAGCCCTTTCTCATCCCATTGTCGCCATAAAATCTGTCTGTGTCGTGTGACATAAAACAAATTGTAAAAAAATATAAGTCCAAATGTAGTTTAGAATTAGTATAGAGTAGTTATTTTATTGAGAAATATCGTGCCGGCTTTATTATTGCGTAATATTTGTGTTGTAGGAGGAAAATCTCCCTAGGAATCAAGGTATTACTAGAATTCTGTTGTTTCATTTACCTGTTTTAATTAGGATAGCCTTAAAATGCACTTTAGAAAATGCAGTGTAGCTATTCTTATTATACAGTATTTTGCTAATGAAAATCCACAGCCTGTTTCCAGTCAATGACCGGGTCAGGAATGGAATCAATGAAGCCCCCATTTAGCGGCGAGGATAGGAATTGTGTCGGCTGCCGAAGCCTGTAGCACTCCCCTGGGGAAAGATTAATGAATAACAGATTAAATGAAATGTTATTGGAGAGTGTTGCTGGAATAAAAAATGACAAGGAAAATTGGAGTACCCGGAGAAAAACCTGTTCCGCCTCCGCTTTGTCCAGCACGGATCTCACATGGAGTGACCGGGATTTGAACGACGGAACTCAACGGTGAGAGGCCTGCGCGTTGACGCCTGAGCCACGGAGGCTCATATTATACTAATCTATCTACATATTTATGTACACTGAAGAAAATGGAAATTGCAACACCCAGAAGGAGTGGTGCTACATCGCTGCAATTGAACATGCAGGGCGAGTGTTCGGTTGTGCTTCGATGATTACACTTTCAGGTTCCTCTGATCGCAAGTTTGGACAACAATCAATACAGGATGTGCCCACCACGAGCTCCAATTCATTGATGAATTCGTCGAGACATTGAGTCAATAAGGCCCTGGATCGCTTCCTGAGGAGTTGTGGCTCATGTTTGCTGCACTGCACGGGTCAGTTGTTCCAGAGTTGTGGGTGGCTGAGGACGGTTGGCCAGTTGTCGACCCATCATCTCCCACACATGCTCAATAGGACTGAGGTCCGGGGATCTGGCGAGCCATTCGAAGGTTGTGATGTGGAGTGCTTCTCTGGAGATGCGCGCAGTGTGAACCCGGGCATTGTCCTGCTGAAACATCCCAGTAGCAATGTTCGCCATCATAGGGACAACCACTGGATTGAGTACCCTATCAACGTACTGTCGAGCAGCCATAGTGCCCTCAACAAGCACTAATTGTGATTTCACATTAAAGCCAATAGCTCCCCAGACCATAATGCTTGGTGTTGGCCCTGTGTGCCTCTCGACAACAAGATCTAGGGGGCCCCTCTCCCCGGTACGTCGGCGCACACGATTCCGGCGATCACTGCGGGCAAGACAGAAGCGCGATTCATCACTAAAAACGACCCTATGCCATTCGTCGACCCACGTCGATCTTTCTGAACACCAGGCCAGGCGCACACGTCGCGGTTGTGGGATCAACGGAACACCTTCTGCAGGGATACGAGCTCGTAAGCCAGCGGCACGCAGGCGATTACCAACTGTTTGTTGTGTAACGTGGGGTGCCACAGCTGCTTGAATTTGCGCTGCTGTTGCATGGAGTTCCATCCGGGCCATCCGAATGATGCGGCGATCCTCTCTCATAGTTGTCTGTCGCGCTGGGCCTGGGCCAGGTTTACGAGTGTGGGTACCTTCATTGGATCACTGCTGCCATACACGTTGTACCGTAGATGCCTGTCGGCCAACACATACAGCGACAGTCCTTAGCGATAATCCAGCCTCACACAGCCCAATTATCCGAGCCCTCTCAAACGGCGACATTTGTTGATAGCGTGCTCTTCTCTGTCGCCGAGGCATGTTTGACGGGGAAACAGCGACAGTCCTTAGCGATAATCCAGCCTCACACAGCCCAATTATCCGAGCCCTCTCAAACGGCGACATTTGTTGATAGCGTGCTCTTCTCTGTCGCCGAGGCATGTTTGACGGGGAACACTTCACTGCACAGACTGCAAGTCAACTACGCTACACCAGAGACCGCATACTAGAGTTGATTCCTCCGCGATCAATCACGTGGGGAGACCTGTAGCAACAATCCAATGGGTTTGAAACTTTGATCTTTTACATACCTACATGGCATCGTTCCATATCTTGAAAATCAACACAAACGACCAATGCCTTCATGGTGTTGCAATTTCCATTTTCTTAAGTGTAATTCGTGTACTGCACATTTATATTGTTAGCCTCTTATTCCTAATATTTCATAAATTAGAATATGTATAAGTAGAATAATAATAGTGTAGTTATTTTGTCAGCTAGTATCTTGATTGCATTATTGTCCTGCATTCTATGTATAGTTACAATATTTCCTTCCTATGACATACGAGGTATTATATACTGTATTTACTAGCCGTGAATGGATGAAAATGAAAATAAGTGTGGCTGTGAGTAAGAGAGACACTATCCGAACAAATGGCTGCGCGGTTTGGGCCACGTAGCTATCAGCATGCATCTGACAGATAGTGGGTTCGAACCACACTATCGGCAGCCCTGAAGATGGTTTTCCGTGGGTTCCCACTTTCACACCAGGCGAATATTGGGGCTGTACCTTAATTTAGGCCATTGTCGCTTCCTGCCTACTGCTAGCCCTTTGCTATCTCATCGTCGCATAATAGCAAATTGGAAAAAATACAAATTTTTTACAAGTTGTGTTCGTACCCAATATCTCCCGAATCCAAGCTCCCAGATGCACGCCCCTAACTACACGGCGTAGTCATCTAATTATTTGAGATGGGTCGGCTGTTGGAGCCTTCAGTTTTCACCATCGTACCACGATTTCCCAGCTGTGCTGAACGTTGTTGAAATGTCAGGACAGCATACATGAACACCGTTCGTGCAGTTAACGGAATTAGAACGAGAGAGTAAATTCTCTGTTGGGCTGGTTGGTTATATCAGAGAATTACCCAACACATCGCATAAGAAGTGTCAGGAATCCATCCATGTAAGCGACGATCGTCCGAGGAAGATACGTATGCCTGTCTGCTTGTTTCCGAGTGGCAGTGACATGCAAGATGCCAGACTGACACATAATACCGTACGAGCGGCAAGTGGACACCGTAGCGTACAAAGAGCAAGTAGAATATAGTATAGCACGTGTGGTACCTAATTAGATTCTTGGACCACCTAGGACCATTTGCTCGAACTAGGTTACTACCATATACATGCCACAACGTTTCACTACATACCACCTCACTTCCAATGATGTCAAGAAGGAATCGCAGAGGGAAAAAATACGAAGTATTTTCTACATTTTGCTGAGATTCTTCGTCGGTGATTATCATGGTTATTTGCGTGTGACGTGAGATACACTTTCGGTGGCGTATACTGTAGCAGCACACGGGACGAATACCTGCGATATCTTGCAGTACCTGGAACGAAATTTGAACAAATCTTTCTTTGAAATAAATCGAGAAGGATGATTGATGTCACTCTAACCGAAACAAAACATGACAATGTTATTAGAGGGTATCGAAAAATTTGGGCGAACCATTACGGTACTGTTGGGATAGGTAGGATGCAGAAACACGTACTTAACTCCTTCAATATAAACTAAATCCATTCAAATGTTGTATTCATGAGAGTAAGGCGATATATTTGGAGAGATAGGCTACGGGATGCTTGTTTTTCCTCCGACAATGGCTAATGGCCAAGATATTTCAAATCATGATCAGTTGGTTTCTTTTTTTCAATAGATGCCATTGATGATAAATGTAAATGAAATTTCTGTAGATCTTACGACACATATACAAATGTTAAGTCTCTCAGTCTGTCGAAGCACGAAATATAATACATAAAACAATAATGAATTACTTATTATGTCATAAATAGTATACTGTAGCAAAACACAGACGAATACCTGTGACCATCTTTCAGTGCTTGAAACGAAATAATTCGTGCTTCGACTGACTGAAAAGCTTAAAATTTACATTAAATAATTCGACACTGAAAAATTATGGCTTTCTTCTTAACATGAAATAAAATAAATTAGCACACATGAAAATTTTCTAGGCTCTTTGAGGGTACAGGGTAGAAGGGCAAAAGTGGTAGTCATAACTGTAGACTCCATTGACCGAGCAAGTGGCTGCATGGTTTGGGTAAACGTAGCTATCAGTTTGCATTTAGGAGGACAACGTTGCAACTAAAAACGGCCATTTTTGAGTAGCTAATCTGTGGTTAAAATCTACCACTCCTAATCACTATTACACGATTCTTTGTGGTTAATTGAAGTTCATATCGACCACAAACCTTCCAATCACTCTACATCCGTAAGTATACAACTCTGAAATGGATTTCGAAGAAGAAGCATTGCTGTGGTTTTTGTTACGTCGACGAAGGCGGCGTCATCGGAATAGAGTTTATTGGATTCCTCCTATTATAGGAAACAGGAGATTTTGCCTTTTATGTTCGGTTGCTATAAGGAGCAGTTGTATAAGGTGGTGGTGGTGGTGATTATTGTTTTAAGGGGAAGTACAATTAGGCAACCATCCTTTATATAACCTAATCAAAGAAAAAAATGGAAATGATCCGATACTTCGAAAATGGAAGAAAGACAAGAAGGACAAGGACCACGAAGGGCGTGAAAATGGAAGACTCATTAGCCCACGCAACCTAATAGCTTCGGGGTCGGAAAAGAACAAGAGTTGACCAAGGAAGGTCGAATAGAATATATGAAAGTAAGTAGCCTGGCGCAAGTAAGTGGAAGTAATGCCAGGACTCAGCTAAGGGCTCGGTGGTCGCCAACCCACGCTCCTAAGTTCAGAACCCGTGGGTCCTCTTTTAGTCGCCTCTTAACGACAGGCAGGGGATAACGTGGGTGTTATTCTACCACCCCCACCCACAGAGGGGAGTAGTTGTTTGATCCCACATGTTAAGTAAGTTGCGCACCTCTTCAATAAAGAATTCCGTACCACTTTCATTCACCATTTTACAGCAGCACTAGAGCGGAAATACGTATCACCGTTTGGAAACGAAGGGAAGGACTGATGTGAATAGATGTGCGCGAGGTTCGCAGCACTATCACTGGCGTGTGGTTGGCACGTGGCTCGTGTGAATTGCGTTCGACCACTGCCAGAGCAACGTTTTCTTGGGTGATATCGTCCACAGATAGCGACTGTGGTTGAACTTGACTGCAGTGTGTGGTACGTGTGAAGGATATGTTGCAGTTCAATAACAGCTGTCCACACCAGCCACTGTTGTGTGGTTGCAATGTGGCACGTGTGAAAGCAGCCTAATACTACATGGAACGAGGACGCGGGAAGTACAGGTGGTGCTGAGTTGTAGAGCGCATGCGCGTAGCATCGTGTCTGTAGACTGTGCTAGTTCTGGCTCTTCCCTTACGAGTCATGCCGTATAGACGTAGAACACGTTATGCTAATATTTGCAGATCACCTAGCGTTATTATCAAATCAATATGAAATATTGATTCAACTGTTTATGGTGGTGATTACCATGCTTATACATTATAGCAATGGGAAGAATCTGGTGTATTGCTTGGATGGAAAGCAAAGGCTTATACGTAAATTCATATCCTGTCCCAGGGTGGTGCAGCTTTTTCCAGGTATATCTCTAAAACGTAGGAGTGAGTTGGATGTACAATTTCAACCAAATACTATTAATTTATTCATTCGTTATCATGCTTTGTTCCTCTTTTTTCACTGCGATTGAAAATTATATTCGCTTTGTTTGCATGAAACTGATCTCAAATGAGAAGTGGGAGCTGTCAAGAAATGAGGCGTTATTTACTGGGTAAATGTACAATATTAACCTTAAGAACTTCATGTCACAGGGAATATGAACATTGCACGGTGCCCTGCGGACGTTTTTAGTGAACCGTGCAGAGGAAGCTGCTTTATCCCATGTGTCCACGCAGAATGAACCAGACATCGCCCACGAGCACTCTGCTACTTTATATTAATTAAAACTTGGGTGTAACACACGGGAGATTTTATGCTCAAAATTAAATCCTCGTCCTGAAGACACTCAGTGTAACGCTGGCAATGGTTGTGAGGGACTGGAGCAATTCAAGTTTACGATTAAAAACTGGCTCATGCTTCTTGTTCGGGGGAGATATACTAAGTTAGGGGGACCATATTTCGTCCCCTTAGCAGATTTGGACTTGTAGACGTTCAGGAATATTGTGAACAAGGCTAGAAATTGGTATATATTTTACTGAATATATTCTCCACTTACGGGCAAGTTACAATGAAACTGTTATAACGTAAGGTAGTGAATATTTGACATAAGCATAAACACTAGAAAAATAAATTACTAAAATGTGTTCGTAACTTCGTCCCCCACCAAATTTATGAAAAGTAGACTACAATTAATTTTAATATATTTTTCCTTTCTAACTTTACTAAACACTTTCCCTATAATGAATCACTTGAAGGTCATTTATGAAAAATGTATTCTTGGTATTCTTTTTAACAGCGTTGTTCGAGTAATGTTGAACGCATTACATGCCCGTTTGTAACCCATTATCTTGTCCAACTTCATAAATTAAAAAAAAATAAGATGGAGGGGGACGAAATTACGAACAATCCCTAATTAATTATAATGGTCGCTGCAGTAACTCACGCCAACCACCTCACTGTAGCGATTACACGCCAGGAACTGCATGCAGTCCAGTATTCCACACACGTAACAGTGCTCACTCTAGAATATAAGGCTTTTAAAGTGAATACAACCGAGCTAGATAACTGCAGTCGCTTAAGTGCGGCCAGTATCCAGTATTCGGGAGATAGTGGGATCGAACCCTGCTGTCGGCAGCCCTGAAGATGGTTTTCAGTGGTTTCCCATTTTCACGCCAGGCAAATGCTGGCGCTGTACCTTAATTAAGGCCACGGCACATTCCTTCCCACTCCTACCCCTTTCCTGTCCCATCGTCGCTATATGACCTATCTGTGTCGGTGCGACGTAAAGCAAGTTGTAAGAAACAAATTGAATGCTACACTAACTCAGCTCAGCATGAAAAATGAATCCTCTTTGTGCACGGGAACAAAACGTGGTGCCCACAACCAACTCTCAGAACAAGACAACGGGATGAGGCTGCGCGTGTGCGCGTGGCAAAACATTAGGTACCAACCATGCAAACTGGAAATCCGTAGGGGGACGGAATTTGGCCCCCTACCTTATACGGTATTTTAGGTTCTGATCGACGAATGGTTTGAAGGTCAGTGAATTAAGGGAATGCACTGATATCCACTATACTTTAATGTATGTAAGGTGATAGTGGGATAACCTCTTTGTTCAGTCAGTCTTACCAGCAGGAATTTACATGGTATTCAAATCTCTTGCAGACAAGGTGAACACCAGGTCATATAGACCTACATCCTCAGAAGAAGACGAAGTCTCGAGTCTAAATTTCACAACTTTCTGACGTAATCCATATCCTGTAGGGTCTACCAAATAAGCCTTTACCCCTCTCTTCCAGATAGATTCTGACAATGAAATATTCATTGAAAATTAACTTTTATTTACACACTAGCATTTGTACCCGTTGTTCGCACGGGGATTTGCAGTGGATAACATGCGACCTTCAGGAATGTATGCGAAGTAACATGACTCTGTTCACACGTTTAATGCGACATGTTAAAATTATATTTTACTACGAACGATCGTGGCGGTAAAGTAAAATATGGCGAAGCTGAACAAAGTCGAGAGAGATTGAGGACGATTTCTGAATTTATTGTATGGTATAGTTCCTGGTCCGAAGTTGTGCGAAATCCTCCACGGTTCTCAGGTTTCGTATTGCATCTGTGACCACTGGCGTGGCGCTCTCACGTTAACGATATCTGTCCTATCAAGAAGAGTAAAATGGCTCTTTAGTTTTTCCCGTAACCCACCTTGAAGTGACATGCACGACACGTCTCACGGGACTTGGACAAAAATCCAATTTCTCGTAATCATCTGCGTTATTACCCGTCGTACGATAAACACGTATATGTCATAAAGGAATTGAAATAACATATTCTTAAACGTTTGTTGTACACAGTCTTTTGATGGATTTTTTTTTTTAAATTCTATTTATTCGGGGCGTCGACCTAAGAAGATCTTTTGCCCCTACTTTGCACCATATGTTGTGAACCTGCGTGTATTTGGAAATGGCGGAGGTGTAAAATGTCGAACGTGAGGAAAAGAACATTAAGGACGACACAAACACCCAGTCCCCAAGCCAGGGATATTAATCATTTACAATTAAAAACCCCTGACCCGGCCGGGAATCGAACCCGGGGCCGACGGATGACTCGCAGGCGCGTTGCCCCCTACACCGCGGGGCCGGACTTCATAGTCTTAATTTTTACGAGAATATTTGAGAATTATCTTCCTATAAATACCTATCTTTTCGATAGGTAAAGTAAACTCGTGTCCTCATCCCGAGGTTGTGCAGCTCTTTTCAGGCACACCCCCATTGGAGGTGAGCTGCATGTACCATTTCAACCACATACCAGCCCTCCTGCCATTCTTAAATTTCTGGCAGTACCGGGAATCGAACCCAGGCCCCCGAGGACGGTAGCTAATAACACTAACCGTTACGCTACGGAGGCGGACTTTTCGATAGGTGATTTAAGGACACTTGATTTGTTGGTTGTATTCCTATGGAAATATACTCTATTTCACAGCGTGTCCGTAATATGAACTATTATAGAATGGAGACTGAATAGCTTCATCCTCACCCGAGCTAATTAACTAAATACCTAACGCCAGTTAATTCAATTCAGGTTAAACTCGGCAGATTGTTAGCAGCATATGCAGCTATAATATCCTTCACATTTTATTTGATAAATGTGTTTAAAACCATACATTTTACATGATTTTATTTTTATAAAAAATGTGTATGCTATAAATTTTACAATCGTTGCTTCAGTCTTCAAGCGATTCAAGTAATTAGGAACCCAATATGCACGGTATCGATACTGGTTATAAAATTATTTTTTGGTTATCTGATTTTTAATGAGTATCACACATATAGGCCGCCTCTGTGGTGTAGTGGTTAGCGTGATTAGCTGCCACCCCCGGAGGTCCGGGTTCGATTCCCGGCTCTGCCACGAAATTTGAAAAGTGGTACGAGGGCTGGAACGGGGTCCACTCAGCCTCGGGAGGCCAACTGAGTAGAGGTGGGTTCGATTCCCACCTCAGCCATCCTCGAAGTGGTTTTCCGTGGTTTCCCACTTCACCTCCAGGCGAATGCCGGGATGGTACCTAACTTAAGGCCACGGCCGCTTCCTTCCTTCATCCTTGCCTATCCCTTCCAATCTTCCCATCCCCCTACAAGGCCCCTGTTCACCATAGCAGGTGAGGCTGCCTGGGCGAGGTACTTGTCATACTCCCCAGTTGTATCCTCCGACCAAGAGTCTGAAGCTCCAGGACACTGCCCTTGAGGCGGTAGAGGTGGGATCCCTCGCTGAGTCCGAGGGAAAAGCCGAACCTGGAGGGTAAACAGATGATGATGATGATGATCACACACATATATATATATATAGAGAGAGAGAGAGAGAGAGAGAGAGAGAGAGAAAAGGCAGTTTGATTCTTTAAAAGTACTATGAAATATGATGTTAAAATAACATTATTGAAAATCGTTGCATCAGTAACCTTTATACACGTCTCCACGAAAATCCGGCAGTAACTGTGGAGCGCCCTACCGCTAGACAACGCGGCATCATGGTTTGGGGCGCTATTGCGTATGATTCCACGTCACCTCTAGTGCGTATTCAAGGCACGTTAAATGCCCACCGCTACGTGCAGCATGTGCTGCGGCCGGTGGCACTATCGTACCTTCAGGGGCTGCCCAATGCTCTGTTTCAGCAGGATAATGCCTGCCCACACACTGCTCGCATCTCCCAACTCTGTGACTTCTATATTTTTTCACTGAAACGAATGAGTTCAATAATTAAAAAAAACAGGTGAAACTTTTGAAATTTATGAATTCGAGTTCTGATAACGGTCTAGAATCAACC